>NW_005054304.1:6273200-6327257 GCF_000277835.1 Geospiza fortis
GCAGGAATGAACATGAACAGTTTCACTCCATTTGTTACAAAATTCACTAGACATCTGATTCAGGTAGGTTTAAATTCTCTGTCAGGGACCTAGAAGCCCAGAGCTGCTGCTGCCTTTCTTGTGGAAACTTATTTTCTCTTGCAAGTACATTTGGTGCCGCCAGAGAGCAATAAGGGTCAAAACAGGAGAGAATAACAAATGAATAAATAAGATACATGAACTGAATATATGTGCTGTGAGCAAAGCACACTTGTGCTGGAGCAGTAGGACTTCCAGACAAAGCAGTCTTTGCTCTGAATTCAAAGATAAGCATGGTTCTTTCTTGAGTTGTGCTCAAGTCAGTGATGAAACTGAATGGAAAAGCAAGAAGTTTGGTTGGGTGAAACTATCTCTTTTTTAAACCGTGGCACACAACAGAGGGTTCTTCACAGCAACGATACATGTATTTTTCATATGTTCCTGTTTGATATATAGTATGTTAGTTCCAAGAAATTATTCACCTTTTTCCTGATTCTTTTGGCAGTGGAAGGTTCATCATAACAGCCTGTTTGGACACATTCTGTTTCAGAGATTGGATTTTATTTTCCTGACAATAATCATCATATGGTAACCCCAGTGAACAGAGAGACACTGTATAGAACTATGGGATAGTTTTTGTACTATCAAATGCCTAAAATGCTTTTATCCATCCACAATGAGCTTTCAAGTTCTGTTCTTATTACCAGAGTCCTAGAGCTGTTTACAAGAGATGAGCCCCACAGCCTTAGCCGCTGTGTTATCAGGAGCAAAGTCTTGCACTGACTTCAGGGGGTGCTTAAGGGGAGAGCAATACACACCCAGTGTGTGTAGAACAGCCCTATTGTGAGATTCAGCATTATCCAGAGCCCAAACTGTGGGTCTCTTCACTGGAACACAAATGCTGACTTACTGTATGCATGTTTGGCAGCTCCAGACCTGCCACTCCATAGCTGTGCTTAGGGCATGTAACATTTGCAGTCAGTGTCCTTCAATCCTTCAACTTTTAAGGAATTGTTTTATAATGAACAGTGCTGTTTTGTATATGGCTCATGAGAAAAAGAAGGTTATCTTTCAGTGTGGATATAACAGGTTAATTTTCTCTAGTACATTTAAATCCCTTTTGCACTGGGAAGCATCGTGTTGCCAGTACTCCAAGGAAATGCGGTTACAGTGAAGGAAAAAAACATTCACTGAAATTCTGCATTGTATCTTTTTTCTGCTTTTGTCTCTATATGGCGTGCTCCTACAGAAGGAAATCATTAGAAAGTCAATGTAGAGCTTTGAAATGAGCCCAACTGCAAAATTTTCAGGTTAGAAAGTTCTGTACAAACCTTACTGGAGTTACTGACTGAAGTTTTGGAGGATAGTTTCATTACTATGACACTTGAATCCAGATTAGCTGTTTCTCTAATGAAGCTGCTATCGCCTGCCAATTTCTATTGTGTTGAGTCTCTCCTCTCAGACTGTGTTGTTTTTCTGTCTTCTGAGTTCCTGAAGCCTGTTGCTATGTTAAGTACCTCCACTAGATTGAGATACTTAATTGAGATTACTCAGGGTGGGGAGTTTTTTGAGTTATTGTAGTTAGCACTTTCTGTTTTTCTTGTCAGTCACTTGGATAATTTTACTGAGGTGACCTTGGTAAGATTTCCAGCTGTGGAACAGCAATTAAAAAAAGTAATAATCACTTCCAGGGCTATTTAAATTCACAGTGTTGCTTTTTGGCTTGCAGACAGTCTGCATAAGATTGGTGTTAGGAATGTAAAATGTTTTGTGAAACACAAAAAAATCCTGGGTTTTAGCCAATGGGACATTTCTGATTTTCTGGGGATGAACCTAGAACCCATCTGAGATTTATAAGTGTTTCATTTTTTGACAAATCCTCATAAATTAAGCACTGAAGAATGGCAAAAACTCTTAGGAAATGTATTTGTGACGTCAATAATTTACCACATGTATAAAATGATGATATCGCCTTTTTTTGTTTGTTTGCTTTGTTTGGGAAGGAAGTTCTTTTTATCTCTTCTGCACAAAAACATCTAAAGATAGAAACAAGTGGTCCTACTACAAACAATTAAACAAGTGGATCCCTCTAAGGAAAACCTATGGAGATCTTACAACCCCTTCATCTTTTCAGTAACTGGGATAACTGCATTTTGCATCAGAATCTGATCTTCATGATTCTTATATCCTGTCATGTAAGTGATCTGATGGGGACCTAGGTCCCTGAACATGTGTACTGTAATTCTTAAACCTCCGATCCCATTATAGGATTCATGCAACTGTGATTCCCAGGCTGTTTGAACCTGAAATGGTTTGGGTTGTTTGTTTTATTTTTCTGATAGTATTAGGGTTTGGATGGCTTTAGACATTTTTAGATGTGTTTAATTTTGAAGACAATTCAAATAGTGTAACAGACAACAATGAAGGGAAATATGAGATAATAACAATTGACCATCCAAGGTTGATTGAACACACAGCAATTGAACTTTTCCTCAACAAACTGCAATAAATCAAATTATGAACAAATTTGCAGTCTGTTATAAAGAACATTTAAGCTGTTCTGATCTAATTAATGTTTGCTATTTCTTTATGCTGGGATTTGGTCTATTTTGCATCAATCCATTTTCTGGTCCATTACCAGCTTTTCCAGACAGAGGAGAAAACAGTGTCATGCTGAGCTGGCAGAGCTGTGATTGTGGCTAGTTGAAAGCTTCGCCAGCTGGAATTGTACTGTGGAGACGAAACAGAAAAATTCTGTCAAGGCATAGGTCTGCCACTATCCAGGGAGAGACTAGAAGTTCATGTTGGAGAAACCCCTGTTGGTAAAGGGAGCAAGTTTGAGGAGTGAAGATGTCCAGTAACAGGATTTATGGAACTATAAGTAAAGATTCTGCATGTGAGAAACCTCTCAGATCAAGGTGTAGGGGATTTTTTTGTTCTGTTTTCTTCTTTTGCCATAGCATTTCTTGGTTCAGTGAGTGAAATTCTGTTACTCAGGGTGGCAGATTTTATGAGTTCCTAATCTCTATAGACTTAAAACACAAAGATGTGTTTGGTCTCTCAGCTTTCTAAGCAGACTGCTGCTACACTAATTTCCATAGGAGAGGTGTTAGCACTGCCTAATGTCCTTAGGGTGAGGGATGCCCAGTCACTCTTTTGATATCTTCTCCCTTGCCCAAAGAGAGGAAAGTAGAGCTGTAGCTCCAGTGCTTTACTCTTTTCCGTGGGAATTGGTAATAGAGACCATTCAATGCTTTTGAATGGTCTCTATTTGCTTCAAAAGCTTTTAAATTGCTTTAAAAAGCAATCAGGAAGTACTAGAACAATTTTCTTCTTTGTCTTCTCACATTTAAAACCTCTTAGAGGGAGCCTTGGAGCTATAGCTTGATGATTTATACCAAAGCTTTCCCTAAATTAAGAGAAATTAGAATTAGAGAGAAGGTTGGTATGGCCTGGTAGAGACTGGTCATTTTGAGAATGAGAGTGATTGAGGTAATGAACCATTTGTGTATTATAAATTCAGCAAGAACAGCATTTTGCCCCTTTAATAGCATTTTTGCTGCTTTGTTTCTCATCTCTGGCCAGAACTCAAAACAGGAAAAGGACTGTGAAGGTGAATAAAGCTGATTGAAACCAATTTTTCCTAGCTTTGTGGAAATCATAATAAGCTCAGGTTGCATTTAATTGGCAGTTTGGACCAAGTTTCTTTTGAACATATTTAATTCTTCCTAATTAGTGTGTAGTCCTTGGCTGAGTAGATTATCATTGAAGAGGAGCTGTACTTGCTGATTTCCTTTGAGGTGGTGTGATGGTACAACTCATACCTTGTCCCTTCACCAAACAGCTTTTTGGAAGGAACAGGATGAGTTTAATCTTGTAGCAAAGGTGATATGCTTGTTTCCTATGTGTTTAGATAAATAAAACATGCTGTATCAATGAGGCAAGAAAAAGAAAGTCTCTTCTTCTATGAGATCATTTGGAAGCAAGATTAAAATGTATGAAAAGTCTTGCAAAACAGCTGCACTAAGATTAGACCTGCAAATATAGAAACCTCTCCTAATTGCAGAATTTTTTCCTTCCAAATCTTTTGTGATGAATGCCTCTATATGGAGTAGGACTGTTCACACTTTGGACTCTGGAAGGTGTGATTTACAAAACAGGCTGCCTTAATTTTGGCATGAATTTCCCTAATTTTATGCACCATGAAAAGAAAAAAAAATCAGCACACACCTGTTTATAGAAATCTTTCTGTTTGTCAGACTGTCCTGGGCATCTCTGCAACCCCATCCTGTTTGCCCACCTGCACAAGTAGATTGCTAGAATATGGTTATTAGCCAGAAATTGCAAAAGCAGGTTTTTGTGTGTGATTAGTGGTGTGCACTTGAACATGGGGCAGCAGAAAATGATACATTTTAAAGGGTGTGTTTGAAATTTGTCATAGTTTTACCTGGAAACTCCCTGTTAATACATTCTGTAAGTAAATTTTTGTTTGGGGGGCTCTTGTTCACTGATGAAAATGTAGAATTCCTGAAAAAAAAATCTAAACTTTCAAGTTGAGAAAAGGTGCCTTTCAACAACTTAGATTTTAGACACTGAACACTGGATTAAATGATCATGGTCCTCATTGTAGGGAGAAATATTTGAGACATTCGGAGATGGAAATCTGTTGCAGAGGCGGAATTTTGCATCTTCTACTTCAGTGACAGTTAGCTTCCAGAGTCTTGAGTCTGTTGATTATAAATACCTGGTGTAGTTCTGCTACAACCTCCTTAACAGTATATGTGTCTTTACTTCTGCTCCATGAACTAATTATACAAATTGCCAAAATTTGGGGTTGTCCTGAAATGATGATTAAAATATGGTATCTACTGAAAAAAGGAAATAATACTTTTCCCTCACAGTCACAGTTTTCTTTTATTTTCTTTGAGGTTTTTGACAGTTTGATTTTCCTTTAACTAGCAATTCTTACTACTTTCTTTCAGCTGTATGTCCAGCAAATAGAAAAGCTTTCCTGAGTAGCTTTGCTTTTCTTTTCTGGTATGCTAATACTAGCTGATGAAAACTCAGCTGTCTCTTGTTTTATTATACTTTTATGCCACTGTGGTTCTGTACAGTGAGGATTTTGCTTTTCTGATGTAGGAACTGAGCTTTCTTTCCCCTTGCTCATGCCTGAACTCTGATGACCCCTCTTAAAACCTTTTCTGCCTATTTACTTACCTCCTCTGTTTTCTCAGTGTAAGCAAAGAGAATTTTGTTTCCATATTATTAATCTGGCAGGTATTCAGAGGTAGTTTTTGGTTTTGTTTTGTTGGCTTTTTTTTAGTTTATGTAGTGTCTAGTTTATAAACACTTCAAAAACCCAAGCCCAGGAAAGCACAGCATACCTGATTTGTTAATGCTTCCTTGTTTCCTTGTTAGTTTACTGTTGTTTTGATTCTGTTGACAGAAGTCAAGAGGTTCTCATGCTCATGCTCCTTTTCATGACAGTGTGATCACATTCTACTCTTCTTGTTTGTGGTTCTGTACCTCACTTTTCCATTATGGCTGAAAAGGAGACATGATTTGGCAGGCAATGCAGCATAATAGTACCTATGAAAAAAAAATGCTTAATTCCTTCATCTATCCTGTATGTCCAGCATGACCCTTGGCAACCCAATTATGCCTTTTCTACTTTTAGGAAGCACCTTGCATAGAGATTTTTTTGGTAAATTTGTGGCCTCCACCTTGGTATATTTATTCAGACTCAGTGATCTTACAGGTCTTTTCAAACCTAAATGATTCCATGACTTAAAAATGTACCCTTGGCAGCATGCAATGGTTGCACCAGTGATAGAGAACCATAGAAGGAATCCAAATGTAGATAAGGCCTTTACTACTTGCGTTTCGGTTTCTTCAGTGCAAATTAAAACATTTTAAATTATTAACAAATTAATGGATTTTCTCTTTTGTATATCTTCTGCTCACCACTTCTGGATACAGAAAATTGGGGTAGTTAAACTTTTGGTGTGTTGCTACAAATGTTGCTTCTGCTTACAATGACAGATTTTGAGGGTGAAATTTTTTGATGGTTGTTATCATCATCATTGGCATTTCTTTACTTCAGTCTTCTCTGCATCTTCTGGTGTTACTGCATTAGTACTGCTTACAGTGTGGTGAAACAGGAATTCCCACTGCATGGAAAATCTGATAGTTTGATTTCAAGGACAAAGTTTCTTAGCAGGAGGAAAAATATCCTTTGAGAACAGAAGACCCGAAGGGGTACCTAGAGAAAATAAAAGATATTCATTTCCTTTTTTTCCCAAGGATTTGTAGAGCTATTCAGAGCAGCCTGCCAGGGAGCAGAGCAGCCTAGAGAGACTGATCCTTGCAGTTTCCCAAGAGTACACTGAGATGCACTGAGCATCCTCCTATTAACTCTTCTTCCAGCAACAGGGGAAGCCTGATTTAGTTCTTTAAATATGGAAGATCTTGTAATATCTGGCTCAGTCTTTTTGGGGGAGTCTGTCAAGCTGCAGCGCTAGCAGGGAGCAGACTGTCAGTTTTGAAGAAATTGTTATACTGAACATTTTCTGTACTATGTGACCATTTGAAAGTATGCACTGTAAGTGGTGAAGGTTCTTAGATTTGGAACCCTAATGCGCAGTCAGAGAAAAGGAGGGGGTGGCTCTTTCTTAACCACAGAGAGTACCATTGCCTTTACATTTTACTTACCAGTCCCCTGCAACTTCTGGTGCCAACCTGAGGGATTTCAGAGGCTGCTGTTTGGACTCTAACACTATCTTCATCCACACTGCAATTGTAAAAATACTGCAGGAGTATGAGGAATATCTTCTGTTCATCAAGTGCACTGTTTGCAGCGTACATCATAGAAAAGTGTTAGTGAGACAGAGTCTTTTCAGGATTTTTGTCCATCTCCCCATTTTTTTTTTGAAGGATTGGGCCTCTGGTTAAATAAATTTGATTCCTTCTGTAGAAGGAAAGATTGAAGACATGAGAAGCCCCAGCCACAATGGGTAGTGTGTGACAGTTTCATCTTTCTAGCCTATAGCTTTGTGATGTGACTGTCTTTAATAACAGTCCTTCAGAGACTCATAACCCTTTGTGTGATTTACTGTGATTATCCTGCATGGCACCTGTGCACCGTATTAATTAAGACCTGAAAAGACAGTGCCCTGAAGCTGAAAAATTCCCTTTGACAAAAAATAGTGCAATGAAAACCAGCAAACCCTCACATGCAGTGATTAGAAAGTTCTTTTGGAGTCGGTTTATGACTTTTTCTCCCAAGAGCTGGAAGGAATATGGCATCTTAAAGATAAACTTGCAGGTTCAATTGCCTGCTTCGATGTACAATCATGCATTTTTGTCCACTTGAATTAAATGTGCCTAAGAGACTGGGTTTATTTTCTGCATCCGTTCAAGCATACGATAGAAATAAACAGCATGGTCCCAAACATAGCCTGCTAGCTATTAATCTACTAAGTACCCTATTAGTACCTGTCACTTTGGATTAGCTGAGAGTTTTTTATGTTCATCATGTATTTAAGTATACTGACTTTTGGATGGATTAAATCTTTCTTATTCAACTAATTCCCCAAAAGCATCCATCTGGAGAACTTTATGCCTTAGAAGTCTATTTCTCAGCTATAAGTCTAATAAGATGGCTTTATCATCCCAGAGAGTCACTCAGGATGAGGTAATGGGAATAATAATTGGTTTATTCAGTTTTAAGTTTTTCCTGCTAGAAATCAGCTCATACTAAATCAAAGACAGATATTTCGTTTCTGTCAAGCATTTAAATTGTTCAGTGATTGATTAAATGTCAGGCAACCTAATAATTAGTGTATCTGAGAATCATTTAGAATGTAAACTCCCTGGGTGGGGATTTTTCTTCTTCCTTCTTTCTGTATAATCACCATTTCAAGTCTCACAGTGCATGATTTGAACTCCTTAACTGCTGTCATAAAAGAAATAATAATGTCTGCACAACTCCCCAAACTAATACCATATTCTCTAGTGATAATCTAATCACTGCATCTCTGAGGCACATCAATGTGCTATTTTGGAATGGAGCTTAAAAGGCACAACTTGGAGGTTTATGTCATCATTTTTTCTACCCCTTTAATCTGGTGTGCATATGAAGTACCTCTTGCCAGGGCTCTGTTTAAGGTCATTGATTGAGCCGTGTTACTCTCACCAACGTATTTTAGTTATCAAGGTCAGTCCTTGTTTTAACTGAGAGGTGTGGAGCGTAGATAGCAGACATAAAATGAATACTGCAGACTTTATGGCACTGTCAAACAATTTCCTTCTCGCAGAGAAAGCTGGAACAACAGACCTGCAGGTTCACTCCCTGCTTTCACACAAACAACAGAGGCAAAGTGGACTGTGCGAGCGAGGACAAGACAGCTGCTGTGCCATGCAGCAATCTGCAAAAGGAAAATGGGGAACCTCGTGGCCTGTTTATTTAGCTCTTGGTCTCTCTGCTGTGTCTGAAGCTGTTGGAATGGATTTTGATAGTGTTTCTGTTAGTGATCTCAGTAAGAAATATCCACCAATCGATTTTCTTTGACTGGCATCAAAGAGCCATTTCATAACGTTTTCTCAGAAAAACCTCTGTAATTCTGGGGAGCCAGAATCTCCACAGAAAAATTAAGTTTTACTGAAAAATGTTGATTTCTTAAGTTTGAAGTGTCTGGCAGTCACTGAAATGTTGGTGAATCAAAAGCAATTCCTTGAGGATTTGGGGCCTTCGACAAAGAATATTTTTCTGGACAATAATCAATACCAGGAAGAATTTGTGGACACCTTCCTCCCTGTCCAATATTATTTTAGTTTCTCAATAGAAATCCTGGTGTTTGTTTTGTGATTGGAATTAGAGGGAACCAGAAAATCCATTTTGCTAATCAATTTGAAGTTCCTAGGGAGCTTCTACTTCCCTCAAGTTTTAGGCTTTGAGTCAATGAAATAGAAACAGTATTTTGTGGAAAATAGTTTCCAGAGAATCAGCAGCCATGATTTTTGACCAGTTAAAGTTATACTACCAGATCCCATGGTGGGATGAGAGACTTGCCCTGGACATGGTGCTGGGTCTGTGTTCTACTCTGGTGTGTTAAAATCTGAAATAAAGTTTCTGTTGGCACATTTGCAGACTATGTGTAATTCCAGCAAAGCAAGGTTCCTTCACTGTGAGTCCTCTGGCCAGCAATAAACCCCATGCCTCTGACAGACTAATACGATTGCATTCTCCAAATTAGTTGTAACACCTAATCTAATTTAATTAAGGGATTAAATTTTGTCAGTAACTTGAAGGCTTAGGAAACTGAATAGTAACAATAATAAAAAAAACTTGGCATTTTCAGATTTCCTTCACAATATCCCCATGGATTGTTTTGTTGCCACTTACGTGCTTGCTGCGTCTGCATCAATGGCATGCTTTGGGTTGCAATCTTAAGGGTGTTCTGACTTTCTGTATCAAACAGGTCTTTTCTCTCCTACCTGATGTATACAATTTTCTATCATTTACCCATTCTAGTCAAGATACTGTATAAATATGCAAATGCTGCATTTTGGGGATAACTTGATACATGTGTTTCCTCAACCTCCAGCAAAATAAGTTTTCAGCCAATCTGAAAGCTAATTGCACCCTCTAAAACACAACAAGTACAATGTATTCCTCCCTAGGCAGTCTAAATTTCTGCCACATTGCTGGCTTTTTTGTTAGGGTAGTACATGGTTTCTTAATTGCTTAGCACAAATGCTCAATTTACTGAGCATTTTTAGTAAAAAAAAACATTTAGTTTTTACAGTGAAGAATAATGTATTAGAACATTAGACCATCCTTTCTTAGATTTGTTTTTCATGTCCTGTCACTGCTTCTATCCCATTGTTCTTTCTGTGTGCTGTTTTTACAGGTTACTTGGAAATTGTGAACTTGCAGTAGAGACCAAGGCTGTGATTTTCAAACTTACTTAGGGACAAAACAAGCCCAGTGAATGGTGGACTGGGTCAGAGATTACAGATGTGTCCTTCTCTAATGCTTTCTTTCCTCTATAGTTTACAAGCTGCATGCATATGGCTCTACTCTCTAATGTATTTATGGAATGTCTAGTACCAGAGATAGAATACGTAGAAGACTTTGGAATAGGACAGTTTGTTCCGTTCATCTTGTGGTTTCAGAGCTTCCAGTCTGAATGTACAAATATCTAGGCTCACATCTGGTATAAGCTTTAGCTTGTATTTCAAGATCAGTCCTGAATATGCATCAGGAGTGATGTCCAGTGAGGGGTATAAGTGCCTTAAAAGTCTGCCTGGCATTTGGAATGGATTTCAGAACCACGAGCACAGCTCCTGGGTTGCCAGAAGAGAAGTAACTTGGTGGCATGGTTTTTTGTTATTTATTGGATGTTCTGGTGCATGAGCAATTATCTTGGCATGATAAACCTAATCCTGTGCCTCCCTGTGCTGTCTGGGATCACTCTGACAATCTTCAATGGCACAGCTTCTCCTGCCAGGGAAGGGGTTTGGGCAGAAGGAGTAGGCAGCAACCAACCTGAACCACGTCTTCAGGAGGAGGCCCCAGTCAAGTAGATAATTTAATTCTAAACTAAGTTACAGAATTAGGTAATTGTGCTGAGTCCTTTTTCACGGTGTCAAAGTTCTTTCTTTGATGTAGTTCCAGGTGAGGTCTCAAATCTTCTGCTCCTCATATGTTGTGATCACCTCTAATCTGTCAAGGACTGCACCCTCACTGTTTCTACTTTTATGGTCTGCTCCTGAATAGAATTTCATGAAGTTTTAAATTTTCTTTATAGCACCCTCCTTGTACTCAGACCTGCAGATCCAACTCTGTAGAAAGCTACAGAAATATTTTTAAGAGTTGTCTATGTCTGGTTGCTCAAGGAAGGGCAGGAGAAATATTAGCAGCACATGTGTTAGCACAATTCATTTCTCCCCAGCATCAGTATAATCTGGATATAACTCAATTAATCTTCCCTGATCAGGCACTTCCTATTCTGTTTTTTGATTAACTCTCTAAAACGTTATTATCTATCTGATCCTTTGTTCAGTCCCAAAACAGCTTGAAAAAGAGATTTCATGTGTGTCTTGTTGGAGATACCATGGCTTTTGGCTGTTTCAGAGCTTACAGTGATTTCCACAGAGGAGAAATGGACTTAACCGGACTACTGGCATCAGTGAGATATTTGTTTGTTTGAAGGATTCATTTACAAATGCTTTGGGGACTGCCCTGGCAGCTGTTCTAATCAAAACAAGATTGACAGGCATGAGCAACTTGTGGCAAATTTGAATGTGAGAACATGAGATACTCTCTTTACACATCAGTTGTGGTTATGGTTCTTTCTGTCACACAGCTTGAGGTATTTTTTTGTCTTAATTCTGCCAGCATTGTGTGTTTAAATTTCAGCAGGGCAAATGGATTATGATTTCTGCAAGAGTATGGAGGGGAATATCTGGACTTGAGAGTAAAGTGATTTGATTTGCTCAGAGATGTCTCTACCCAAATAAAGGTGCAAATGAGAACATATGCCAAAGTCAGCAGTACAGATTTTATTTAACTATAAAATGTGAGGGAGAGAAATAGAAAGAAATAGAAAACAGGAGGGGGAGAGAGACACAGAGAGACAGAGATAAAGCAGAAGGTATTCACTGCCCACAGATCCAGTGGCATTCTGTTGGTCCTTCTTCACCCTGGGCTTCTCAGTGGTGGGGGTCCTGAGGTTGCTAAGAACATTTTACTATTTATACCTTTTAGCAAACAAGGGAGTTAAGGAAGCACATTTATCTTATTTTATTGGTGAAATTATTCTCTTGCTTCTAATGCTAAATAGTCCCATCCTCAGTCTTTCTGTTCTTTTGAGTCACTGGGTTTCTTTCAGTTGCTGGGTTGTGAACAATCTTGCACTGCTGGAATTGCCTTCAATTCCATTGGAGCTGACCTCAGCACGGCAGCTGAGGTGCTTTTCCTTGTGGGTTCTTTGCAGTGATTCATTCCTCTTCCCCCCAGCCTAGGGTAACACTCATATTCAGAGGAGGCAGGTGGGGGGTTCTGGTGGTAGACAATGCCATCTGTCCCATAACCTGGGTGCCTTGTTTGACTGCTGATGGCCCCTGCACACAGTTTGCCACAATGGGAACCTTGGTCTGGACGCATTGCCCAGGATGTGCCAGCCAGACTGAGCCAGGCCTCAAGCCAGGTCACCCTGCCTTCCATTCTGTGCTTGTCTCACAACAAAATCCTTCCATGGTCCTAACAGCATCTGAGACAGGCAGTTGTGAAGTCCTTACAGATGGCAGGGAGCTATGGAATCCTATTGGATTTGACAGAGATCTCTGCCATTGGAAGAGAAGGCAGAGATGTGGCAAGAGTTGACAGAGAACACAGAGGCCATAAGTTTTTGTTTTGTGGATATGTTGGTTATTCGTGTGGGGTTCATTGTTTGGTTGGTTTTTTCCTCGGCTGCAAAGTGGTTATTCTGGGTTAAAACTCTGGTGGAAAGTATGAAAAGGTTAACAGGAGGGAAGAGATGTTTGTGCTTCCATTTCAAGTTCACCTGCTGCATGCATATTAACACAATGTAGGCAAGCAACACCAAGCCGGGCTGATACTATTACAATAAAATATATTTCAGCTCGTGTTCCTTTCAGTCTGGTCACTGGAAAGTTCCAAGCCCATTTTTCTTCCTTGTTAATATAAATCACTAAATAAAAATCACACTGTACCCATATGTAGCAGCAGGAACAACAACAATCTCACTCCAGCAAGGCCTGATCTTTCCTTGCAGCAAAAGCAATGAATTTGCTATCAGAACTGCAAATATTTGATAGCTGTAATAGCTATACTGAAGGAATTGACTACAGTAATAATGTTTTGTTCTTTGTGCTCAGTTTTTCTAAAGCAAAAGAAAATGAGAATACCAGGCACTACAAACACACACCCCACTCTCCCCTCACTCCAAAATGAAAAAAACATAGAAAAGAGGAAAAGACTAGGGCAAACAAAGATAGAAAAGATTATTTATTAGGAAACTCTGACAAACACCAAAGGAGAATGGTGAAAGCCAATTGAAAGTTTCCCTGTATAATATGCTAAAAAATATAGCATAGAAAAGCAGGAAGGCAGCAAAACCTATCCTGTCTTGAGACTGACCTGTCTTAGGTCAGCCAGAGAGGGATTACACCAGGCACTTTGTACCACAGTGATGGAGCTTACTCTTGTACCACAGCCTGCCCAGGCAGTAATGTCCTCTGTCTGGAGTAGCTGGAGGAGTTTTATACAAGGCAGCCCTCAATCTGGCTGTAGATACATATTTGTGAAAATCCAGCCCGAATTAACTCAATGCCTTTGTTATAAGGTTAAAAAGTCTTTCAAAATCGGGAACATCCAGGTGCTTGTTGGCTGCATCCAGCAGATGTGGAAGGGAAAGCGCTTTTCCTTTCATTCAAACACATTCACTAATTAATTGTAAAACCAACCATAAGAACAGAGTCAGACCTTGATAAGGAAAAACTAAATCATTAGCTATTTTCTCTGATGCTCCAGAACCTGGAGTGCCATCTTAATGACTAACAACTGAAGTGTCCTTTAGCTGTGAGATTTCATATGATTTTGACTTTTTGTTGTGGTTTAACCCTAGCTGACAACCAAACTCCACACATCTGCTTGCACACTGCCTCCTACTCCTAGTGGGATGAGGGAGAGAATCAGAAGAGTCAAAGTGAGAAAACCTCTGGGTTGAGATAAAGGCAATTTAGTAGCTAAAGCAAAAGCTGCACACACAAAGCAAGGAATTCATTCACCTCTTCCCATGGGCAGGCTGGTGTTCAGCCATCTCCAGGAAAGTATGGTCCCATCACGTGTAACAGTTATGTGGGAAGGAGAACACCATCACTCCAAATGTCTTTTCCTGCTACCAGTTTATGTGCTGAGCATGATGCTAGATGGGATGAAATATCCCTTGGGTCAGCTGGGATCAGCTGTCCTGGCTGTGTTCCCCTCCCAGCTCCTGGTGCACCCCCAGCCTCCCTGCTGGTGGGGTGGGCTGAGAGGCAGAAGAGGCCTTGACACTGCGTAAGAGCTGCTCAGCAGTGACCAAAATATCCCTGAATTATTGACACTGTTTCCTGCACAAATCCCAAACACAGCCCCACAACAACTACTGCGAAAAAATTAACTCTAGCCCAGCCAAAACCAGAACCCACTTCCATTAGATCATTTAGAAAAAACTAGCAAGTCCCTTTTAATGTTGTTTTAAGAAAAAAATGCAATACAAAATAGTAGCTCAGGTACACAGGAAACAACTACTGAGTTGAGAGATTTTTACTCCAGTTAGGTACTGACTTAATTTAGTTTTTCCCTTGGTCACACAAACTTAATAAACATAAACTTGTGGACACTGTAGCACAGGAAAAAGAACAGCAGTAAATCACCATAAAATTTGTACTTGAATTATGTACAATTTTGGTTTTTAACACAATCTTCTATGGTATGGTCTGGTCCTGACTGGGAGTTTCGGGATACTAACTCAATCCTAATGTGCGATAATAGCAATACATGCCTTTCTGAGGCAGCATTGGCATTTTAATTTTCCAAGTGGAGATCAAATAATAGTCTAAAGAAACAGGTGCATTTCATTTCTTAAATATATTTCCCAGCAGAAGATGGAGTTTTACTGTCATTGAATGTACTTAAAAACCCTAATGTTTGTTTTAAAGATTTTTTTTGAGATTTTTAAGGAAGGCAATGAATTATTGTTCCAAATGTTAATGAGTTGTTCCTGTGAAGTACAAGACATTTCCACTTCAGTAAACAAAGTCATAACAATGAATTTAAGCATTTGTTTACTCTAAAACAATCTTTGCAGTTTAGACTGGTTTGAATTAACTGGAGTACCTCTAAATGTTTTACAGAAAACTTTTTTTCATAAACTTCTTTTTCTCCTATCCTTCTTTAAGAATATTAAAAAGAAACATTTTCAATACTTTATTTTAACTGGAAGTCTTTTGATAACAATTTCCATTGCAATAAACAGGAAAGTTCCCTGGCAGAATGCACTTCTCAATCAATGTTGGACAGAGGCATACCCACCTTTGAAGCTGTAAACATCCAGGAAGTCCATCCCAGAAGAACATCTTTTTTCAGGTAGGCACATGGCAAGACCTTCATTGTTATTGTAAAAATAAATGCCCATTCTTTTTTTTCTGACTTTAGCTCATTTGTGTTTTGAATGGTAACAAGTAGCATTTCAGTCTGCACAGAATTAAAACCATGCAGTCATTAATGATGCTTTAAGCTCCCAAATAAAAAGTTTAGTTCTAGGAAGAGCAACTACTGACCAAATAGCAAAACAGACACATTTAGCATAAAGGACCATGTAGAAAATGAACCTTTCCATTTAGACTTGTCATCATCAATGCTCCTATGAGCAATAGAGATATTTCTATCTAATCTTCCAAGATCTATATTTTTCACATGCATATTGCTGTTAATACTTTGATAAATTTGTGCTCTGTATGCTTATTCACATTACTGGTCTCTCTAGCACTCACATGCTTCCCATTTTAATATTGATTTCTGGGAATCTAAGCCATGGTTCAATTACCAAGACTGCATCTGGTAGCCTCAAAATGCCAGGAATGAAGACTTCTCAGAACTCATTAAATGTTTGCGTGGCTGAAAGAGTATGAACCAAACATGTTTTGCAAAGAGAATTGTTTGGGTTTTTCTCACTAAGGTTCTTAGGAATAGTTTACTCTCTCCCAAGAATCCTCCCTGATGAGGACAGGGGGGAAAATGTAATAGCTCAGAAGTGACTGTATTCTACTTCGCAGTCTTACAGTCTTGTGTTGGAGGTTTCTTCCCAGAGTACCATTTCCCATTTTGCATTCACTCATCTTGCTTAAAAGTTGATTCTGGAATTCAGAGTGACTTCAAGAGGACTCAGTGCACCAATGCTGGCCATTTTTAAAACTTCCCCCTCACACCATTGGATAACATTTAGCTACCTCAATGTGCCTCCCATTGCTGTGAGTCAAGAATGTCCATGCAGAGTGTGACCTGGCTCAAAAAGGGCCATGGAAAAGCCTAACAGCATCACAGACAGTAAGAAATCACTATGGAGCTCCAAAACCAAGGACTCCAGTATGATTCTTTTGTAGCCAAATTGGGCTACTTGGCTCTCATGACCAAACATGCTCCCATTTCTTGTGGCATCCTTCTTTCATTCTGTGGTGTGAGCAGCAAGGGAATTCCTTATTGTCTTACCGCCCAGGAGCTCTTGCCACTGGGACTGTCCTTTTCTTTGCTCTTTTGAAATAAGAGAAAAAGGACAGGATCTGAAAATGCTACTATGTCTTGCCAATCTTTGGTACACAGATAGGTGGGAGAAAAAAATCATGAGGGGTAGGTGTTTGTTTGTTTATTTAGCTTTTTTGTATTTGCATACTTGATTTTTTCTGGGGTGGCATTCTCAAAGGCTTAAAGTGACATTTGGTCTTATATTCACATTGAAAGCTACTGGGAGCTGACTGAGCATACATTTTCTGCAGCTGTCTAAGAAAAAGGCAGCTTTTATAATTTTGTCTTAATTAAATGTGCTAAGTGTGAGGTATAGCCTGTACCTCATTCAGGTTTCCCATCAGCGGTCTGCAGCAGTGCCAGTTTTCTCTGTGCATAGGGATGGGGAAGTTGAGGAAGAGTAGTTCAGACACTTGCTATCTCCTCGAGCCCAGGGCAAGAGGTGAGGCAGCCCAGGCTGCACGTCTGCATGGCACCAACCCAGGGCCCAGCTTGCTGAGGTGTGTATGCAGCACAACTTGGGCAAGAAATTGGAGCAGATGTCCTGGGATGCAGATTAATGAGATACAAGACTCTGGGTGAGTCAAGGCACAATTTTTCATCCCAGTGACTCTGGGGACTTGAATGCAGCCTTCAGGCACCTGACCCTGGTATCCTTTACATCCTCGGGTTGTACAGGGGGCAAAGAAATTCCAATATGTACAAAATTACAGAGAACTTACACAGGGCCCAAAGTCTTCTTCTCTGGCTGGTACCAGAGAGGCTTAATGCTCAGGGCTTTTGGCCTCCTCTGACTTCAGTTTGTGCTTGTTTCTCTTAAGATTTTTAGGCCACTAACGTGACCAGAATTAGCTGCAGAAAAACCCTAACAATTCATATTTTATAAATTGCAGTTTTCTTATGATGTGGAGGATCTTACAGTGCAATGAAATACCTCCCTTATTGGTCTACTAGTCATTAAATAATTCCTCCAACTCAGTTTATGCCTTTCTGTTGCCAACTTTGAGACTTATACTGCTTTCTCGGTTAAATCATCGGCTCCTAATGATCCAACTGAATTTTTATGTCCGACCTATCCCCCAGGAGACTTTTATATACACTGCAATGATACTGGTTTGCCTGGGCCCAGGCAGTTAAGTGTTCTAGCACCTTCTTTTACAGCCTTTGATACATTTCTGAGAAAGCGAGCGCTTAGACTATTTATGAGAAATCAGAATGGCAGTTGTGCTAAGACTGCAAACACAAAGCACATGCTGAGCTCTATTTAGATGCTCCAAGCTTTGCCTGAAATGAGAATTCTCCCCTGTACTGACCATTTGTTTTGTCATTGCTGTTGCTGCCTTGGTTACTGCAATCAGCACGAGTGAAGGCACTGGGAGTTTGGCACTGGAGAGGTGTCTCAGCATCTCAGCAGGAGGGAGCCTGGAGGGTTTCTGACCATGTACCTTCATCTCTCAGGCTCTTTGGGGTGTCTCACACAACCTACCTGTTGTACTTGATGCTGCGTCAAGTAAACTAAAACTACAAAACGAGTGTTTTAGGCAGTTTAATTTTTGAAAATCATGGCATTTCTGGACTATGAGAAACAGAAATGCAAACATAAATAGAAAAAAATCCCCATGTGATTTGAATATTTTCAGAACAAAAGATTATGCCATTGAGTTTCAAAATATTTTTATTTCAGCTTAAGGCTTAATTTGTTTAGTTTTTAATTTAAAAAGTAAACAAGGCAATTTTGGGATGAAGCTTAATATTTTCTTACTTTTTACATTAACTCTTGAGGAGAAATATTTTTAGTGCAAAACTAATGGGTTTTTTTTAGGATCAGCATCTTTCTGCACAGCTCTCACATACCAACATTTTCAGAGGTTTCCAGTCCAGTTATTCAACCAAAAAAATCAATTACTAGCTGAGCCCTTGCTAGGAGGCAAACTAGTTGAGGTGAGGGCAGCTTTCACAGCTTTGCTTGTTTCTTTCTCTTTTTGCTCCGATTCTGGCTTCCACCTCAGGGCCAGGTGCCTGTTGTGGGGGGCACTGCTGGGTATCTCCTCTTTCTGGCAGGGAGACCATCCTTATGCATCTGCTGAATTGCTTATCAGGCTTTCTTCTCCCTGTTGTTCCTTCTGACATAAAACTCAGGTTGTACATTCATCTCCCCTGCCATGAAGCATCCAAGGATAGGACGCCTACATGCCCTGCTTGCAAGGTGCCACTGCAGCTTCTTTGGGGCAGGTGACCCAAACAGATCTTGCCTCTCTGCCTGTGGAGGGCTGGGTAGCAAGTAGAGAGCAGAGATCCATTCAGGCAGCTGAGTTCTGGTGGGTTGGATGCCCCTGTGCTGCTTGCAATGGAGTTGGGACAATGGCATTTCTCCCTGCTGTGACAGCCCCTGCCAGCCTGGTGCAGAGACTGGCTTTTTTTTTCTTTTTGTTTTTCAGTTTTACACCAAGACTCCAAATCCTGAATTCAGCATGAAACATTTTTCCCTGCAATCCAGGGTTGTAAACCTGGACACTGTAGTCCAAACCAGGAAGATAATGTTGTGCCTATTTCTGATTTCAGATATCTCTGTTTCATTTGGGGGAGGAGGGGGGGCAGGTATATATTATGCTAAAAGTATTTTTGTTGTGTTTTTTAAAATTTTTACTTAAAATCCTTGGAACTGGTTGTTTCTTCTGAATGCTTCTTCCTTCAGAGCATCGAGATCATTCTATGAGACAAATCTCTCTTTTGGAGCCTGAATTCCTATGCAGTAATGCAATTAAGTGTGCCCATAATTTTGAACATACTGGGATGTTACAGAATAAGGCATTAGCTGAGGAAGATGGCAGAGTTTGAGGGAGACATGTTTTGTTTTAGGACAAGAATGTGTGTGCTGTATGCATGCAAACCAGTAGTAATTGGTGTTCTCTGCAGGCAGCAGGATTGAGATTTCTCTGAATAATTTAAATTTCTTTTTAAAACTCGTTATTTTCCCTTTCCTTGTCTTATAGTTTGCTGTCTTCATTTAGTTGGTAGAGTTCCTTGGTGTTTTGAGAAATGCTGTGTAAATAATAAGCTAACAATTCCTATTCATCATCCTTGTTCATGCTGTTTGAGACCATTAGGCGGACACTGAGCCCCCTCCTACCCATGTCAAATTGCTGTGTGATTTCTAAATAATGATTTTGTGTCATATAACTTAGGTTAACAGAAACTCCTGGACTGAAAACATGATACTAATACTTTGGTATTGTAAACATATGTAGTAAAAGGCTGCCTTATGTAGTGCAGTTTCTCTCATACTGCATCTGAAGATTTTATATGATTTGCAATCACCATATTACAAGATCTAGGAAGAGATTTGTACAGCATCAGTGTCATGCTAGTTCCCATTAAAATCAAAGGGAGTTTTTCTGCTGGCTGCAATTAAAGCAACTAGACAGCAATGAACCACAGGGTTAGAGGCACATCCTTCCAATTTCAGGTAGCTCAATCAAACCCCTTTGTACTCCTGTTTGTTTACTTATTAAATGGATACCACACGGGGCTCTGTGGAATCCCCCCCACCGGGGGAAAGAACAAAGCAAGTCAAGTTGATAATCTTCTGTCACTGTGTGCTGTGGCATAGCAGTTTTCTGTTTATTGGCATGTTCTGGGTTTTGAAGTTATGCCACTGCAAAATGCCCTTTTAAATATATCACCACAGTTCATTGAGACCTTAAGTCATAATTTAATGACCCTAAGTCATAATTTAATTACTCTAATCCAGAAACTGCCAGAGGAAGCTACTCTGAGGCTTGCAGCTGTATTTCCCCACCTGGTCTGGAGTAAGATTTCAACCTCAGTATGTGCAGTAGGTTTCACTCCTCTGATTATTCAGATACCTGCAGGTAAATTTTCAGGCTTAGTGAGGAGAGGAGAACTTGCCACACAGGGAAAAACTTGAAAAATAGTGTTTAAGCTCTTTTGGAAATTGCGGACCTTAAATTGTGGGCCCAGAAGGAGCATTTCTATGAGAAAGAGGCTGCTAAACTATAAATTCTTTAGTTTGAAAATGCCTTAAGGTGACTTCTGCACATGCAGTTTCATGCAGGAAGGTGACAAGTAAGTTCTATTCCCTTCTGAAAATTATGAGCCACACCATTTCCCAAAAGCACTGGTAGCATTTTGTTGCCACTGTCAGATCCAGCCCTTAGTAACTGGCCAGCTGTACTGTCATCCAGAAGGCGGAGGGGACATGGTGACGCTGACTGGTTTCTCCAACTCAGACTAAAGGTGCTAAAACAGACCAGACTGGTTGCAAAAAGAAATGTTTCTTGGAGCAAGCCATGATACCTTAGCAGCTGCTGACCACATGGCAGTGTGTGTCTGTCTGCCCCTGTAAGGCCTGTACCATACAGGACCATCCTTGCTAAAATGATTCATCCAGAGCCTGGTACCACAAGTAGACATGGGCTTGCCTGCTCCCTGCCTTTCAGCAAACCTGGAGAAATACTGGAAACACAGCAGAGCCACAGGCTGCTGTGAAATCAGAGGGTGACAGGTCTCACAAAGGGTGCAGGCAGGATGAGGGAAGGCAAAGTCCCCCTTCTGAATGGGAGCAGGTCCCTGAGCCACACTTAGGAGCCGCTACCCAAAGATACAGGGCTCATGTGGCCTTATCTTTCCCAAAGATACAGGGCTCATGTGGCTGCACAGGCTGTTTGACTCCCTGCTCCCTCAGCAGCGTTTGAATTTGCTTGCCACTTAGAACCAAAGTTAGCTGAAGGGCAGGGATTTGAAAATGAAATGTTCCTGAAACATAACTGGAGCTCATGATGTGGCGGAGGAGAATGACTTCCAAATTGATGCCTCCACAGTGGAAAAGAGGGCAGCAGGAGCCCAGCTACTTTAATTAGGCACTGGAGGATGTGGATGGGAGCACGCTGCAGGAAAGCAGGCTGGGAAGTTCACAGACTGCTTGTTATTAGGAGGGCAGCCTGCAGGGGCTCAGGGCTTGCTGCCGAAGTTTGTTTATAATGCAGCACATTCTTGCAGTCTGCTGTAAAGGAAGCCTGGATGGGGCTTAGAAATCAAATTTAACTCTTTGCTGAGTCCAGTTCAACCTTAAAACACACAGCAAAGCTGAGGCTTTGTTTTTCTCCTACCCTTGCCTGCTTGCTCTTGCAGCTTTTCCCCGTCTCTGACCTGAGAACTGTTTCCTGTGAGTGTTGTGGGTCACACACACTCCTGTGAATATGATTGGATTTGTCAAGCTGTCTTGTCAGAACAAAAGAGCTACATATGGTCAGAAACTTTATGGTCTCCAACCTGATGGGGAGAGATAGGGCAGCAAAATCTCCCTATAGGTAAAAGATCCTGCTTCCGTGAGGTTTTGGAGCTACTTATTTTATTTCTATTTGAATATAAAAAGGATTTGAATGTGAAGAGGCTAATCAATCATTCAGGCATCTGTGATCCTTTGGGGTGAAACAAAATTAATTTTAATCTCTCAATGTTTGTATGAGAGGGAGCAGTAGTATTTATTTGGCAGGCGTGTGGGCACGCTCCCTCTGAAGCACGCAGTAAAACAAAGCATAACAAATCTGTATTTACAAATCTGAGGAAGCCTGCACTGCAGTCAACATATTAAAGTTCTTTCAGCAGCTTGAGAGATGATTTGCATTGAGCGCCTTAGCCCAGGTTTACTGAGACAGAGGAAGGTGTTGACACAATATGTGTTTGAAACATTGCTTACATTTTCTCACATGAAACTTCAGCTGTTTCTTCGAAGTTCGCCACATGCTGAGATGAAGCAAGAAATACTAAAAAAAATATCCTTGTCAGATGCTTTGCTAGATGAGAGAAAAGATAGGAAAACAAGTACAAAAATGCAGAGGAATTATTCCCACCCATTAAAATCTGGAGTTTGCAGTCTCTTATTTACAAATTTAGCTAGAGGGAGAAGATCCATTTTAGAACTCAGGTAGCAGCATTAGTTGTCATATGCTTTGGAGGATTCAGGAGCTGGACTTCAAAGTGCTCTTTATTTGGTGAAGGTTATACCATTTAAGGCTTAGAGAATGCTGCTTAGCAGAAAGAGTTAATTGGAAAGGAGAAGTAAATGCCACTGCTCCAGCAGCATGGAAAAGTGTAAAACACCATTGCCATGTGCATCAGGCTGCAAAATGAGGAAACCCATCTGGGAAATAATGGTTCAGAAAATCACTATGTTAAGGGATAATGGAAGGGCTGCTGTGCCCTCTCGTTGGTCCTCAGGAGGTCAATGGAAAGATAGGTGAAAGGAGAAATCAGCTTAAAGATCCCCTGCATTCCCTTTGCAGGCAGGAGGAAACAGGAAGCAAGCATACATTCCTCTTGGGTAGGGAACAGCTTTTCCTCCTCTCTTTGCTGCTTTTTTCCCCCTGGAATCTTTTAATGTAATCTCTGAATAGAGGTTGGCTCTTTTCCATGAGATGTGCATCAACTCCTGTAGAGCCGAGGGTTTGGTAAAGGCACAGAAGATCTCTATTACTCACTGGGACAGATGTGATGTGCACATTCTTTCAAACTATCACAGTTTCAGGTGAAGAAGCCTAAGAAAAAACTCCACAGATAAAGAAATAATGTAGATTGTGGCCCCTGCTCATTTTAACTAGCACTGTTGGCTTATTGAGACTTGGAAATTCTGACTACTAGAATTTTCTTCCAGTGGAGGAATGCCCACCTAAATCGTGCTTGCAGGAAAGATGGAGCTGACATACACCAGGACTAATGGAAGACACCGGTGGTGTTTTGTCCCTCCCACACCCCAAGATAAATCCTAAATAGACAGTTTGAAGAGTTGAAATCAAGTCAGAGAGATGGTGGTGAGGGGATTCTCTAGTCTGAGAAAGCAGGTAGAAGGGATGTCAGCAAGAGATCTGCTTGTCTGGCTCTATTGGCTCCCTGTTGTGCTAATCTCCAAAAGAGCTAGGGGGCTGCAAAGCAGGCTGGATAAGGCTCCCCACAGCTACTGTTGTCCAACAAATCAGTTCTAATGGAACACAAGGACAGAAAGTTGTCTTAGGAGGAGAGGCCTGCTCCTGGAGAGAAGAAGAAGATTTACAGAGAGGTACACAGCTTGAAAAGTTGTTGGCTTTTTGCCATCCTTCTACACACTCGCTAGTGAAGCCAGAACAAAGTGAATGAAATTAACTCTCATTAGGGTTCTGCTGCTTTTAACTAACCCAGTAGTTATGGCAGCTCTGGGTTTTTTTGTTTTGGTTTTTTTCTCAGAAGTGTACCAACCCCACCAAAGGAGGCTCAAAAACCACCTGGCCTCCAAGGCTGTGTTCAGATGCTGGTCCCTAAATGAGCCCTTTCTAGCAAGAAGAATGCCAGCTGTTGTAGAAAAGAGTGACTCTCTTCTCCACACTCAGCACCAGAACATGTGGTAAGTGACAGCAGACCTGACAGGAGCACGCTGTCCTTGCTGCTAATCAGAGGAGTTTTGCTCTTGATTTGTATCTCTCCTGTATTAATCAGAGGAAACATGATATGGAAAAAGATTTGGGTGGCTGTTTTACATCCTTATTCTCATTTCCCACCATTCATAAGGCCACTGAATTATACAAAAAAGTAAGTAGTGCTTATATTTTCTCCTGGTGAAAAACAGGATTGTTCTGTTGTCATTGAGGTTTCCCAAGCCTAGCTAGATTTCTACAGGGAAGGAAAAACAGGAAAGTTTAGTGAATTTTGAGAGCTCCTCCATCTAGGCAGCCTTTTGAATAAGATCTTTGTATGTGTCAGAGTTCACAAGACCTATCTTGCTTTTTTATCCTTCAGCTTTTTAAGTGCCCTGCAAGAAAAGCTATGTGAAAACTATTGAGTACCACCTTGTGTGGCTTAATTTGGTTTATTTTGGTCTAAATTTAAATCATTCCAGGTGTTGATGTCACTTTAACTCTGGTCCCATCTCTTGCTGTGAATCCAATGCAAATGTTTCCTTGGTGGGAAACTTTTCTTTGTAGTGCTTTGCCTACATGTGTCACAACAGATACAAAAGGTGATTATTTTCCATCCAGCTCAACTCTATCTCATTTGAGTTTGAGTGACTTAAAAATGCTAAAAAGGGGACTATTTGCTGTTTCCCCTTTTTTCCAATGACAGTCACAGCTGTTGTGGTTCCTTTTGAGCACCGCATTTTACCAAGGTCCATCTTATTTCCTTTTGCATTGCACAGCATTCCACAGCTTTAAACTGCAGTGTCATGGGTGGCGGCTGGGCCTGATTCAGCTCTTGTGGGATGTAAATAAACCTCAGTATGGAGGTTTCTACAGTGTAAAAAACTATGTTGATGTTTTCCACAAATAGTCAATAGGACAATAATGCTTATTTGTCACAGTGCAAAGATACCTGTACAAGTTCATGGATGCTCTTCTGCAGCAAGGCT
This sequence comes from Geospiza fortis, assembly GCF_000277835.1. Lineage (NCBI taxonomy): Eukaryota > Metazoa > Chordata > Aves > Passeriformes > Thraupidae > Geospiza > Geospiza fortis. The sequence goes on from NW_005054304.1 coordinate 6,297,926, forward strand.
GCTTCTGCCCACCTGCCCTAATTCAGTCTTCACATCCTCCTGTGTTGAAGCAGAGTGTTCAAGTCACCTAAGAGCCAGGCCAGCAAGTGTGGCATCTCTTCTAGGCTAGGCATCTTGGCTTCCACATTCAGCAGAGATTACTGCACCTTACAGGTCCATCTCCAGTGAGATTCTGGGCAGAAGGCTTGCAACAAGGTGGGCCAGTTTACTTTCTGACAACATTAGTATGTAGGATGGGCTCCATCTCCCCAAATATTCGGTTTACTAGCTGTCTAGGTGTAGGCAAATGAGTTCAGGTTCAGGAATAGACCCCCTCCCCTCCCAAAAAAAAAAAATAAAATAAAAAGAAACTCTGTGAAAGAGGTTGGTTGTTTTATGACATGCTGTTGTAGACTTGAATACAAATATTCAGTTTGCCTGGGGACCTTGCAGGATTTGACTGTCAAAGAAAACTTTCTGTAGAATATGCAGGCTTTCATGTTTGCTTTTTTGAGGGTTTTTCTCCTCATTTAGTCAGTCAGAGGTAAGTAGGTTGTCCTGATGCACCATGAAACAACCTTTGAGAGGAACAAAAGTCTTAAAATGCAGATGCTCTCCCCGTACAGAAGCAAAAATATAATCCAGAACTAATCACTAGAACAAGAGCCAGCTGTGCTTGTGAATCTGCAGCCCAGGCTGAGGGGGGGCATGCACAGCAGTGGATTGTATTTGCAAGGATCTGCTAGAGCGGAAGTGGTGGGAATGTGACAAAGTCAGGAACACAAAATTGTGGCGCCTGAAACTTTGATCAGCCCAGAGGCTGTGTACAGAATTCCCTTTTTACTGCAGATCCCAGTAGAGCTTCTTAGTTCAGGAATTGAGTAAAGCGGTATTCCATGAGTCCAAGTGGCAGAAGCCACCTGCTTTCTCCTGCATGCTGTTACTGTGGGGAGATTTTTGCTGGTAAATTTTAGCCCTCAATGTGATGCCCATGATGTCTGCTCTCTGGCTGTACACACAGCTCCTATGCTTGCAGGTCCCACACCTCAAGGAGCTGCTCCATAAATTGTCCCTGGGCTGCCTCCTAGCACTGTAAGACTTTCCCTGGTGTGGAGCCCAAGAGCAGATGCCAACTCTTTGGAGAGCAGACACTTGGATGGTAAATTCAGCCAACAGCCCAGATAAAACTGTAGAACAGCCTGATTACAATAAAGTTTTAAAATATTCCTGTATCACTTGGATGAATTTTTTCATTTTCCACTCTGAGAATAACCTCTGATCTCCCGTGGAAATGCATCTAGCATTTAAATGGAATCTACATGTTTCCCTTGGACATTCAATTTTGGCTAGAGCATTCAAAAGAAAAATAAAAATCAGACAAAAGACACTTATTCTGTGATAATGGTTCTGTTGCAATGGTGTCTTTTAATTATGCTAGCTGGCTGTGTAAACTTAATTGCATTAGAGGCTACTAATTATCTGATTAGGAAATGTTTGGCTGTAATAGATTATTTTAATGAATTGACAATGGATGCATGTGATTTTTAGTTGTTTAGCTGTTACCTCAGATTGTTAAACTCCATAAGCTGCATTCAGTCCACTTTTTTAAACTTTCAATTTTAAATCTAATATGTGAAACAAGAACACATTTTTTGCAATCTGGAATGGTTGCATATGTTTTGCTGCTTGTGCCTTCCTGTAAGCGACCACATCTCTGCTGTCATTCTTTCACTGTGGTGGGTTTTGTGTGGCTTTTCTTTTTTTTTTTTTTTTGTTCCTCCTTTCTCTTCACCACATTTTTTTCTACTGAGTGACATGGGAGATTTTATTTAGACACTGAATTGTATTCAAGTTGTCTCAAAAAGGAGATATTGGGGTATTCTGCTTCTCTGTAGTGTCTGCGATAGCACAAGGGTTGTCAGAAATTGCATGGGGAAAAAAGATGGTGTTGAGATAGTGTCTTCTGGCTAATGAATTTCAGAGGATCTGGTCCTTCAGATCATCTGCAGGCCCGGATTGTTTGGCTGAATGTAGGCTGTCACATCCATCCTAGGGGTCATGGCCAAGTGATACCATTGGAATGAGAAGCAGAGATGTGAGCCTGACTAATCTCATTTCACCAGCTGCTTATGCTCATTCTTGGGAATGCACTGAATTATAAATCTGTAAGCAGAGTTGTGGCCAGGAACATTTCTGAACAACTGTCCAAGCTAAAACAAGGCATTTGTTCACTTGGTTTCAATTGATTTTCAAGGAGTGATGTCTTAAAACATTTCTTGCCCTTTTGAGCACTTTCTGAATGTCAGGGGGATTTTGGAGTCATTGCAGAAATGATGATAAAGGAGATGAGATGAAATGGAAGAAATTTGAGGTGTTTCAAACTCCCCTATTCATTTAACCTTTCTGAAGTGGCATATAACCCATCCATATGTTTTTGAAACTATGGAAAATATAAAAATACTTTGGCATAGACTTTATTTAAGATAACCTTCAATCTTGATTTTCCAGTTCTGGTAATGCTGAACAAAATATGCACTCTCAAAGTGAAATATATATCACGTGGCAGATATTTTTTTTCTGATTAGGAGCCAGAGTTGGTTTGAAAACTGACTGTCCTGCTCAGATGCAGCAGCAAAGTAATGACAGCAACTGGAAATTCATCTTGTTGCAGAGAGAAATCTCAGGAGAGTGCCTCTTATTTATGTACTTGACCCTAACCTGATATTTGGTACCTGAGGAGGGCTGACATCTGGATTTGTTTGCAGGAAAATTCCATTGGAACTTCCCCGTTGTGGTTTAGTCTTTTTCCCATGCCCAACTCTTGCTTTGAGCCCTGCCTTCCTTTACTGTGTGCTTCCTCTTGGATGCATCCAAAGCAGTTTTGGAATATTCCCAAGGAAGAGCAGGCAGTCCTGCTTACTAGACAAGTGGAGAAGGCAGGATGTGACAGCCCACATTCAGCCAAACAATCCGGGCCTGCAGATCATCTGTAGGACCTTTCAACAGATGCTGTTGAATGGCACCCATGCCATCTCATCTCTCCCCTCTGCCCTCCCACACCCGTCTTCTCAACAGAAGTGCCCAGCACAGATAGACTCAATTCCTCATTTTGTATTTATCTCAAAATTAACCATTTAATTTTCTTGTCCCTGTAGTATATAATTCTCAGGAGCTTGCTGATGACTAAATGAAACCTCAGACTGTTTCAGCCTGCCTCAAGAGTGAAGTGGGAACCTCTTGCTCCTCCTCACACCACTACTACTGCAGAGCATTTAGCCCATGTAGGCTCACAGCAGCAGCCAGAAGGAAGATTCTTCTGTGCCCAGTACTGCTGGGAACCTGTGGTGTTGGGAGGATAGAGAGGAGTTGTCTGGGACTGAGTGAAATTCTGTGACATCAGTTCACAGGATCTCTTGAACCCTGCCTGGCTTCCTTTGGTTCTGACTTAGAGTTTTTTTCTTGTTTTTTTTCTCCTCAAATCAAGCAGTGTTACTGAGGGATTTAACAGTTTCTGGGCATTTTTTAAGTGTCAGAGCTGCATATCCTCATGCTTGGGAAAAGATGTGCAAGATGCATCCTCTCTTGCCTCCTTAGCCTAGGATAGGATCACAGCCCCACAGATGGGCTCTAGTGGCAAAGGATTAGGGCAGCTATGAGAAGCATTGCTGTGACAGATGTGTCAGGCTGGCCTCTGCCTTCAGCAGAAGGATCTCCAGACTCCTGCTGAGGTTCTGAGAGCAAATGTGACGATGCCAGGCCTGGAGAGGGGCTGGTGCAGCCTGGCAGTCCATGGAAGGGCATCAGTGGCTGCTCTAGCCTGGCTGTGGGAGGGGATTTCCTGCATGAGCAGGGAAAGCCATGGACAGCAAGAACCAGAGGAGGGGAGAAGGAGGAGAAAGCCAAGAGGAGGGCGTACACAGGTAGAAAGAAGGGGTTAAGGTACCAGCTACTGTTCAGTCTTCTGTCACTCTCTGAATGGCTTGTAGAGAGCAATTAGGAGCTGGAAAGCAAACCTCTGTCCTGCTGCAGTCTCAGCTTTTGCTGCCAGGTGCTGCAAGTAACGGCAGGCACTGACACTTCATATTTAATTGCTGTTCCGTGAATAAGCCTTTGGCTTTTTTCTGTTTCCTTATTGCCACCTCCAGAGTCTGCAGGTGGAAGAGCCAGAAGAAATAGGTTTGGGAACTCCTAGAATGACAGCCCTGCAGGGTTGGTGATAAGAATTAATCTCAGGCATATTTAGTTTTCTTCTGCTGCCTTTGGAGAGAGAGGGGAAATAAGAGGAAAGGTGTGTGAAGATATTCTGAGAGAGTCTCCTGCTTTTTTTTTTTTTTCCTAAAGGACAAATGTGGCTATTAGCTGTCTGGTGGAAGAAAGAATATAAATGGAGAGGGAAGGAATTACAGTGTAGTTATTTCTTTCAGGGAAAAAAATAAAAAAATTATGGAATTTTGTGGTTTGTGCTTGAATATTTTTTAAGGCACTGGTGCAAAATATACTGGTAGATTATGCAGATTTTAAAAGAGTGTTCTAATCAAAACAAAACTTTCTTCAAATCTTAACGAAGATGGCACAACATAAGCACGTAATGGCAACTAGACATAGGCACTTGCCATGCTGAAGGTAGCCAGTAATCTTTAATTTGCTGAATGTATTTGCATGGCTCTGTTGAATATTATTTCCATCTTCAGAGATGCAGTTATTATAACTATTCTCCTCCCCAGTATCTGATAGCATTAATGCTAAGATTAACTTTCTCTTTTCTTCCTAACAAAAAGAGATTGATGTAATAAAAAGTAAATTAGTATAGGCTACTAGATGGGAATAGTCAGCTATAAATAACCAATGCATTTCCTCTTAATTACAGTTTTGATGCATGCCTTGAAATTTTCTGGTTTCCCTTATAATATATTAAAAATCTGACAGTGACGGGTTGGGAAAGAACCTTAGGAGAACTGCTGATGCTTTTCATTAATTTAATACACGATTTTTTCAGTGTAAGATTTTCAGAGTTTAAAGACTCAGGAACCTTGGTTCTGTGGAGCCTGTGATATCTCACCTCCCACGTTGATGATCTGTAGGTGTGAAACTTGTCTAAAAGGTGTTTGTGAAAGGCTAGCAATGGCCAGTGCAACGATGGTTAGTTTGGAAAGAAAAAAATTATCCGCAGATGTTAAAAGTATGATTAATCGTGTAGAAGTAGATTGGAAATTTGTACGCTATGAAAATCACAGATCTAATTTGTTCCCAGAGGATATATTTAAGTACAGCTCCATTGACTTTAACAGAGTTACTTGACACTTCAGAGTAGTGTCAGCAAGAGGACAATCGAACCCAATTTCCTCAGAGTAAACAAGTGCAGGGGAATTTCAATCAGCATTTTTTTTCAGATTTTGGTTACGAAATTGAAGCTGCACATATCCATCTCAAACAAAACTTTTTAAACTTACTCGTATTTCTTTTCGACTTTGTGATGAAGGGCAATAAAAAGGAAAGATGTTTTGTGTTGAAATTGGTAAAATACAAGGTTTGCACACTTCTCTACTGACTGTAATTTGATACACAGTCCTTTGGGACTGTGGTTGGCACAACGAAAAACACAACATAGTAATGCAGTCTTGTGCTGGTAGCTGATATGTACATCAGGACAGAAGTTACAGGGGAATTTGTGATTTTGCTGATGACTGCAGGACAGTTCCTGGCATCCACCTTTCATAAAATCACCCTGATCATTCTCTGGCTTCCCTCTCGTTGGTGCTGCTGGCTACAACCACACTGCACTGGACTGGTCTGCTCTCACTGCCACCCAGGCACATTGTTTTAATTGTTTTAATTTAATTGTGTTCCTGCTGCTGCTGCTTACAGCATGGAGATCCCTCAGGGTTCCTTCCAATTTGATATTAAATAGGTGCTTCTTATCATCTCATACAATCACAGAATGGTAGGGAACTTAAAGATCACATAGCTCCAACCCTCCTGCCACGGGCAGGGACAGCTTCCACTAGACCAGGTTGCATGAAACCCCCTCCAACCACAACCAGTTTTTGAGTGCTATTGTTGCTGAGGCTGAGATGCTTGTTTGAGATGGCTCCAGACACATGGGAGAGGAGGGGGATGTCAGCCTTCGCATTCTGTTTAGCTGTTTGGTGTCATGTAGAGATGAATGTTGTCATGTAAGCATGGGAGATAATGTGTTTTCTCTGTGAGCTGAACATAACAATTAGGTAGCAGGAGGAGGTTGAGCATAATGACTGCAAATCCTGGATTGTCAGGAAAATCTCCCTAACCCTAGACATTTACACAGCTGGAGCTCTATCTGCTCTAGCTCTGTTGGCATTGATCCTGATGTGGGAGAGGAGAAGGAGGGTCAGACTGATTTGTCTTTCTGCCTTGGTCAATGTAAATTTTTGTCTCGCTGAAACATTTTGATATATGGGAATCTTCTTTTAACTCCTCTCGAGATAAATGCTTCTATTGAGCCTGGCTTTATTTTTTTTTTTTTGCTGTGTAACATCCAACTTGATGCTGGACTTTGAAATTCCTTGAAGCACAGTACAGGAAGTAAGGAACAGTTCTGTGCATACAAGACAAACGATGAGTCTTTGCTGAAGTTGCAGACAGCCTCAGTCTTATATTGGTTAATTTTGGGTGTGGACCAAGATGTCAGTTCATAACTTTGTGGATTTATTTTTTAAAAGCTCCTTGTAGAGTTTTAAGTAAGTAAAATTTCTATTTGATGAGTTAGAAAATATTTTCTTAGACCTAATTGATTTGTTTCAGGAAACAACTAAAAAGCCTCAAACCAGCTGTGCAACTAAGGTAAAATTCATAATTGAATTTCTCCCCACCTGGAGGTGGGGTGAAATGATGTTTTCAAGTCCTTTCAAAAAGATCTCAAACCTAAAATCTTGTAAGAAAACAGAGCACCTATGGCATGTAAGGCAAACATACGTGACCATTAATTTAGCAACATAAAGGGAACCTTAAAAAGTTATAAAAAGGAAATAGGACTCTGTGGTCTTTTTTCACTGTAATAAAAAATTTCCAGTGGAGCTCCAAAGGGTTTGTGCTGGGATCAGGGCTGATACTCGTTCATATTCATCTATTCATGCTCAATATATTCATAAATGAAATGGAAAAGGGGAGAACTGTTATTAAGGATATGATTTAGTGCTATCAATAAACATTATTCAAAATAGTAAAGATGAAGGCTTACTGAAATTTATAGAAGGACCTTATGAGACTCAGTGGCTAGGCAGTAGATGGGCAGATCAAATTAAACATAGATAAATGTTAAGTGATGCATGGAGGGAAAACAATCCTAGTTTCACATATTATATGATGGGTTCTGGACTGGCCATTAAGTTCCTGGGAGGCAGACCTGAGCTTATAGCAGAGTTCCCTGAACACACCAACTCAGAAGTCAAAAAGCCCAGCAGTATTGGCCTTATTAAAAGTAGAATAGAAAGCAAAACAAAATCATGGTACTGTACAAAACTGTGGCTTTCATTTTGAAATCTCTGTATGATTTTGGTCGTTTCATCTCAAAAAGAATGTGATGCAACTTGGAAAAGTTTCAGAGAATGGTCAGGGCCGGATGGGGTACTGTTGGGAGTATGATGGTGGGGAACAATGCTGAGTGGTATAGGAAAGATGAGAGAACATCTGGTCCAGGTTCTAAAGACACAAATATAGTTTTGATGTGAGGTTTAATTATGCCTTAGAAGCCTTTGTAAAAGGATGCTATGAGTACTAAAAATGTCATGGTTTCTCTGGAAGACTGAATAATTCATGCAGGAGACAAGCAGTTCCCCAGAGTTCTAGGGAGTTTTCTCAGTGGGGAGAAGTACTACATATGACTGGTCCATTCTTTCCCTTTTACCTGGACATCTGCTTTTGGTAGTGGTCAGTGAGGAGGCTGACTCAGGCAGACCTTTGGCCCAACTCAGTGTTATATTTATCTTCTGAACAGATGGGCTGCAGAGTGTCTCTGATACTTCTAAAAGAATTCTTATAAATTCTTGCTGCTCCAGAAACTGAGGGCAAGAAATAGAATATTATCAACTTCTCTCTAAACTGGAGAGATTTGATGTATATACTATTCAGTGGATGTCATATCCCGAGTTGCATCAAAAGCAGTGTGGCCATAGGGTGAGGAAGGGGATTCCGCCCCTCTACCCCACCTGGATACTCAGTACAAGAAAGTACCTGGATGCTCAGTACAATAAAGATGTGATTTCTTGGAGGAGGGCCACAAAATTGGTCAGAGGACTGGAGCACCTCTCCTCTGCAGACAGGCTGGGAGTTGAGGTTGCTTGGCCTGGGGAAGAGAGGGCTCTGGGGACACATCATAGCAGCTTTCCTGTACCTAAAGGGGGCTTGTAAGAAAAACAGAGACAAATTCTTTTCATAGGGCCTGTTGCAATAAGACATGGGATAATATTGTAGACTAGAAGACGGTAGATGTAGATTGGATGTAAGGAAATAATTTTTTATTATGTGTGTGATAAAACACAGGAACAGTTTGCTCAGGAGAGCAACCGAGAGACTGTAGATGCCTCATCCCTGGAAGCATTTGAGGTTGGGTTGGATAGGTCTCTGAAGAAACTGATCTGGTTGAAGATGTCCCTGCTTATTGCAGGTGGTTTGGACTAGATGACCTTAAAGGTCCCTTTCCAAACCATTTCATGATTTTATGAAAAAAAAAAAAAATCCATCTTAGTCCTTCTCTTGTCCTTCCCAAAACAATTTAATCGTTCAAAGGTTTCTAGAAAAATCTGATTCTGCTATGCTGATACAAGAGATAGATAAACTGGCCAAGAGATCTTATAGCCAAAACCACACAGACTGGGGCATGAGCCCAGCGTGCTCCTCCTGCTCATTTGGGGTACTCTGGGTGCTTCCCCAGGGCTATCTTCCCTTTGCCACAACAGGCATGTGTTTGATCTCCTCCTTGCGCAGGGGACCTTGGTAACATTAATGTCACGCTGGGAAGCTGAAATCAAGTTAAAGCATAGGTAAAAATCCTGTGGGAAATCATTCTGCCAGTGCACAACTCTTTCAATCTTTATATGCACGTAGGTATTTTATCTGTGGACCTTCAGTCCCAAACAGTCCTCATGTAGTCAGGCAAGATTATCAGGGGATGCAACATCATTAGCAACTGGCATCCTTTGAAATCTGTTTATGTTTTGCCATTGTGTTTTTGGAAAAAAATCCCATCTACCTCTGACCTATTGCTTTTGAAAATAATCAGTAAATCACCACGGTGTTTTAGCCTCTCTTTGAAGGTCGTGTTTAATTGTGTATATCATTTGTATGTGGCTCTGATCTTGCTATCCCTGAATCTGCAAAGTCCCTGAAAAGACCCGAAGAGATATTTTACATATTGATGCAGAGGAAAAAAATGTCCAGAGATACTTCTTATGACCTCTGGCAGTGACTAAGGAAGCCAGAATCCAGGAGGTAGCAGGGAGGACAAAGGGCAGCCTTATATTTTTAATGAGATTAAGCACAAATGGTAGGGAATTTAGATTTTAATTTATGGTGCTTTAATTAAAATCTTTTACATCAGAATCATGATGTTCATTCAGAGAATCTTATGGGAAAATCTAAAACAAAATTCTGTCTTTGATTTCCTTTTGTTTATGACAAAGCGTCTAAAACGCCAAAGTCTGGGTAGAATATTTCCTCCTGCTGTCGAGGTTGGCTTTATCTGGGTAATAGGTCAAAGCAGAGGCCTTCAGGGGTAGCTTGAAATATATTTTAGATCTGGAATGCACAGCAAAGATCCTTCTTTAGCTGTGTTGTCTCTGCATGTCTTTGATGTCATTATGACAACCTTCCTATCTGATTTTGTCTGTGATTACATCAAAATTGCCCTCCTGGTAAAGTGCACTATAAACTTTAATTGAATTCTGCTAACTTTACCACACTCTTACAGGCAGGAGGAGGCTGTAATGGATTTTTGTGTGCAATGTAGTTATTTCTATTTTCTGAATGCATTTGAAAAGTTGGCAGATGTTAAGAGAAAGGACAGAATGACAGAAGCTGCCTACATTGTGGACTCCTATTAGGACACTTGCATACAAATCATATTCTCAAATATGGTGCCTTTAGATACGACATTTTAAAAAGTTCAAGTGCCTTCTGGCCCTGCCAAAACCCATGGCTCACTATAAAACAATAAGAAAATGTGTGAAAACTGCCAGAAACCTCTATCCCTGTGGATCTTCCTTGGTTCAAAAACATGTTTGTAATCCAGACAACAGAAAATGCCATAAACTACAAAAGAGGAAAAGTCAAATAAAAACATTTGCTGTTTTGAGCAACCACACACTTTGCAAGGTGTTAAACCTTGAGTGTGCAAGCAAGTGTGAGCAGTGAAGGAAAACCAGCAGGTTTCTGTGAAAGCAAGAGGGTGTGTTTCTGTCTGGCAGTAAAGCCAATGCCTAAGAATCGATATTAGGTACGCCAGATCTCCCTCCCTAGGAGCTTGCAATGGCTTCAGTGACTTCCAGGCAAAGCACCACGAAGGATAGAAGAGAGCACACCCCAAAATGCCAGCACATGAACCAAAGGCCACGGGCTGCTGGTCACCCACATGGTGCTCAGAGAATCTTGTGGGCCCCTTTGCAGGAATTGCTGAGAACTGAAGGCTTTGTGTTTGGATGAATTTCTTTTGAGGAGTAAGGAAAGTCAGAAGATTGTTGGAAGAAGCACCCTGCAGGCATCAAGAAAGCAGTGAAGAAAGACTCATCTAAGGAAAGAAGTCTCTGCAACTGCAGTACTGAATTATAGACAGAGTAGGACTGCTGAACTTCCCCTGGCTTCCTTAAAAGTTGAGGTGCAGTTTGGCTGCTACACTAACCTCTGGAGAAGTGCAATGTTAGGAGTTAAAAGTCTACTTGCAATAGGCAGATACTCATTCTAGTTTGCCAGTTTAAGCAAGAAATCAACATTTGCCTTGTTTTTGGTAACCACTTAAACTTCAAAGTTAGGATAAGGAGAAAAGATTGTCTAGCATATAAAGCAACAATTCTTCATGGTCAAATTCTTTGCAGAAAATAGTCTTGTTTTTATTTATGATTCAGAATTGTAATAGAGTTTTTCAGGTAATGCTGATCTTCAGCAACCCTCTGCTCTGGTTAGGGATCTCATCTCTTGAAATGCCTCTGTTGAACTCATCAATAACACACTGGCAGTTCTGAGTGCTCCTGTTTGTTTTTTTTTTTTTAATTTCCCATGTCAGTCATTATCAATTTGTGCTGTTTGTTGCTTTTTTTTTTTTTTTAGCAGACAAAAAAAAAAGGTAAACCAACTGCAGGAAGTATTTCCCTCTCCTTCGATTCTGAAATTCTCTTTTGATTCCTAGAGCACAGCTTCTTAAGCTGCTAGGACTTTGTTCTGCTTATATTCAGTTGAGTAACAGTCCAGCTGATTCCAGAAACCTCTACAGTCTGCAGTTTCTCATTTAATAATGCAGAATAAAGTTGCAGATTTACATAATTTTTGTTTCCCTTGTTTCCAGTGCAGTTTCCTGATTACATTAACAAAATCATGCTTTTACTTTCTCACCTTTGAAGTTCTTACTTTGAAAGCTGAGGATATCTGCTTTATTAATTCACTGTAGGTGACATTAGGAATGGGCCATGGCCCATTGTGCAGTGATCACAGGCAGATAAAACAGATTCTCATTAATATGAATATATAATCAGTTTATTAAGGTAGGGTCTGTAGTCTGCAAGGAAAAAGGGCACTCTAGTGCAAATTGCTTTGTTTATTTAGAAAAAACACAAACCCGGTCTTGGAGAAAAAAATCAACTAATAACTAATCAACTGAAGAAGAAAAAAACCAGAAAGGGAAATGGATGGGGGGAGATCACGTATCTGCCATTAGTGAAGTTCTGATAATAGCTGAGACCTCTTCAGTGCAGTGCACTCTTTTCCATTTCATTTCCTTCTTTGTTAAATCCAGGATCTACCTAATGTTTCTAGGTAATTTCAGTCCCTCTATTGCAAAACTGGCTTTAAATTGGAACTAAGAGAAGGTTTAAGGTGGCATTTTGGTTTTTTACCTCCTAAGTTTTATTTCCTTTTGTTTTGCTTGTTAACTTGGGGGACTTTGTTCTATGTTCTATTTGGGTCCTACAAAACAGTAGATTGATGTAGAACTTGATCTTATCTGCTGTGCATCCTACATAGTGCTCCTCAGGGTGACCATGCTCTGGTGTGACTTGCTTGATGTTACTACCTGTCTCTTTCCAGAGGTCCTATGGGGGCTAAAGGTTTAAATTTAACCCTTTTCCTTTAAAAATGATGTATTTTTAATTTATTTATGCACCTCTGAGAACAATGTCCCAACAAATTATGGACTGCCTTTTGAGTCTGGAAACCACTTCTGTTTTCATCTGGTGATTAATTTCCCTTAGAATGAGGAGCTATGTGTCCCATTTGGGTACCACTGTGTCCACGTTGAGAATTAAAGTCTCTGCCTAAGGACATTTGCAGGTGTGAGTTGATGAAATGTAACTGATACAGCCAAGTGGAGCAACTGAGTATGTGTTGAAGATAGTTGAGTCTTGATTTTGACAGGACATGACTGTAGTTGAGCACAGTTATAACATGATTTGCCTTTCCAAATCTGCAGCATTTACAAAGGTTAAATATGCTAAAAAATACTAGGCAGATGTCCTGCAGGTTGCTTAATAAAAGCTGAGCTCAGCTATCCATATTTAATATTCAGAGTGGACAAGCTTGCAACAGAGAAGACAAATGTTTTCTCTGCAGTCATCACTACTTTTGTCTTCACACCATGTGTTAGAGGCAATCCTCATAAATCTTAAAGGGTATGCAGATTATTTTGCCCTATTTAGCTTTCTTGGAGGTACTATAAACTTTTACCTGGAAATACAACCCTGGCTAGCAATTACTTATTATACACCAGCCATTAGAGCTGGACACTGATACAGAGAATTGGATGCTTCAGCTGTAAATGACCAGTGCTGTACATTTTTGTCTTCTCTATCCCGCCTAGAAAGGTAGAGAAGGGATATTATCAGTGAAAAATCAAGCAAAAGTTGGAGTTATGGTACCACTATATTTTGATATGTCTACCTTGGACCATGTTCTGTCCTGCTGTTTGGAAATATTTGAGTCCATTTCTTGTCTTCCCAGATGTGCGTGCTGAAACAGTTGCTTGTGTGTTGAACTGCAGAGTGCTTAACTGCATTAAACCTCTTGGTTTAATGCAACTAGTTTGGTTTTCTTGTGCACAAATTAGGTTAATTTTTCTCCTTTGACTGTAAAGGGAACATTGGCAAATACTCTGTTTTGTTTTTTAGCAGAAATCTCTCTTCATTGACTGTGTAGGAAGCTCAGGGAGTCTAAATTTCTAAATATGCTGGTTTAGTCGTGGAATGTTTGGCAGCGTTCATAGTGTGTCCCCCTTCCTTCTGGCACAGAATGATCTATTAGTGGGAGGCTCAGGGGAAGAAATCCTCCATAATCTATGCAGTGCTGAAGTGCCCTTAAAAATATCCTCAGGTGTTCTGAACAGTCTTGTGCTTCTCTTTATATTCTTTGCATGTTCCTTCCCAAGTCCCATACATTAACATTCTCCAGTGCTATATTAAGCAATAGATCTAATATCTCTCACTCACAGCTTATCCTTTCCTTGAGCCAAATTTTACATGCAGGGTGTTTATTTAGGATATTTTTGCTCTTTCTAAAAGAACAGAAAGGATAAGGGTTTCTAGAAGGACCGCAATCAATGTCCAGCCAGCCAGAGTTCCCTTGTTTGAGTCTTGCCCAAATAAGCCAGCCATCTCAGTGGCATTTTGACAGTTTAGGTTCCATGCAGAGGATGGTGTTTATGGGTACTGAATTAGCAGGAATCAAGAAGTTAAAACTTTCAGCCTAGCAAAAGCTTCACCACACTTCATCTGTCTCATTAACCACCAAAACAACTGTACAACCAATGCTCCAAACAAAGCATTGTATTTCTTCTTGTAGCTGAGAAAATACCTTTCCCTGGATCATTTGTTGATTCCCTTGTCAGGTTGAGTTTGCTTTACTGACCTGCACTTTCCACTGTGAACTTGCTGTGGTGCTAATTTCCATCAGCTGTTCTAATGAGCTTGTTTTCCTTAAAATAACAAACAATCAAGCAAAAAAACAAAAACAAAACCAAACCAGAGAAAAGCTCACACACCCATAACTTGGGCTGCTGCTGTTGCAAGACCCTGAGACTAAAATTGTGCTGATGGAGCATTTTTTGTCTTTAAAATAAAGCCCAAACCCAAGTAAGCAACCAGACAGCTGTCTCAGCTGCTTACCTGTACCTCACACCTTGCTGCATGCATGTGCACTGCCAGTTTAAAGTACATCAGAAGATCACAAAAAATCTGACTTTTCTAACATAGGAATGGTCAGTCTTTTCTCCAGCAGGGAAATTAAAAAATGTGTCTGAGCCTGAAGGGTAAGTTCAAACTGTCTTTTGTTGAAAGGTCTGTGTCATAACATTGATTTGCTTGGCTCCTAGTTTCCCTAGCCCCTAAGAAATTCAGTTGTGAAAAGGATATAAAAGAGGCATAAAAGTATATGTGTTTTGCTTCTAGTTTTCTGTTTACTGACATGTAGTATGTAAGCAGAGGGAACCGTTTTGATGCCAGATTCATGAAGAGAAAATACCTAAATTTGTGTCATTTAAGTGCCAGAGCATGTGTTTTTGTCACTTTTAAGGTCAGCTTTTGAGGCTAAAAAAAAAAGGAATGTTGTAAAAATTATGTAGATTACAAAGAACTTAGTGACTAATAGGAAAAATATTACTATATAATACAGCTCTGTCTTACAGAGTTGCAGACTGTGTTTCATACTTAGGTTTCAGTAAGATTTCCAAATAGAGTTAAGCTTGAAGAAAATTCTGACAGTAGAAATACAATTTGTTGGACTCTGTTGATTTCTGTCTATCCTGTGGCTGTATACGGCTTTTGATGTATTTTCAGCTTTGAATTGGTTTCTCCATTCTTACTACCACATACCACAGGGTATAGACTAGGATGAGCAGAGTTAAGAAGCAGTATTAGGAAGAAAGGCTCTCTTGTCTGCCTGGTATCATGCTAGAAACAGGAAAATTGGAATAATTTGGGTCTAAAACTAAAAGAAAAAAAAATCAGCTAAGGATAATATTTTACCATAGAGAATAGATGAGTTCTTTTAAAGCTCATGAATTAGCCTTGGTGGTAACATTTTTAAGGCTTTGTTTGCGACATGGAGGCTACAAATTAAGTTGCATAAAAATAAAACTCCCTCCTCTTCCCATGATTCTCATACATCATATGGACTATCTTACCCATGTTCCCATGGGACTCTTGTCTCAACATAAATGCTGAAACTTTGTGTGATTTTAAAAGAAACAACTGAAGAATTTATGGAGCTAATATATGCACCTCTGACTCAGGAAGTCTGAATCCCATGAGACAGGGAGTACATCCTGGGGAAGGTGGCTTGGGAAGAGGGTGAGCCATATCCAAGTTGACCTTGAGGGAAATGACTGTAACAATGTGGTGTTAGTGCTCTCCAATGGCTCATGCTGTCTGGGAACCTGTTGCCTTCCTCCCTTAGCTCTGAGATGCCAAACACATTTAAATTCGCTTGTCTTTCCTGTTTTACTTTCAATATTCAGTCCTTGAGTCTTGCATTCTATGGAAAGTGTTTCCTTCTTCTCTGGGTAGCTCAGAGTAGTTCTTGTGCTCACAGAAGCATTTCCATTCTGATTATTTGGGAACTTTTATCTCTGCTGCAGAACAGATATTAAACCATTTTTTATCCAGGCGAATGGATTGATGGGCAGACAGGGAAACTGTGATAACCCAAGGTATATGTAAACACCGCAGCAATTCCCATCACCACACCAGCTCGGCGACAAAGTTTTACACAAACATGTGACCAAGGAAGGAAGCCAGCCAGCATTAGCAGGCCTGTCTGCAGTTTGGAGATGCAGGTTTAGCTTCAAGCTCAGGCAGTGTTCTCATGTGAATGTGAGTAAGTCAGCCTGCCTGTGCTGTAATTCTTTCACCAGCAGCATGGGGATACGAGCTACAGTCCTGCAAGGAAAAAGCAGAAGAGCACAGGGCACCCTTGAACAGTGCTAATGAATGTGTAAGTACCACAGGCAGTAACAGGCAATGCTACAAGGCTCTCCTGCTTCTACAATGAAGAGTACACTGTCTGCTTCTGAGTGTGTCTGTGTGCTCAATACCTGCTGAGATGGAATTCTTATACTTAAATTACAATAATTTCACTCGGTAGGTTTGGGTCAAAGATTGCCAGTTGATATGGTGATGATAAATTAATATTGTTTTATTCGGGTGGACTGTTACACTAGTTAGGAGGCTCCACTGATAAGCCCCAAATTATTTGGTTTAGGGCAGCTTGTAGCAATCAAAAAAAGAGATATTTTTGGTGTCATGCATAAATGTAAATTTAGGCTCTGGTTTCAGAAGATGCCTCACTCACTTTACTCCTTTTTATTTTGGGGACTTATTATTCCTCAAAGATAGCTTTATATTTGGTACCTTTCCTGAAAATACTGTGCTGCCACACTACAAATGTGTGCTCTATTTTTAAATAGAGCTTTTAAGGCAGCTGCTGCTCTCACTGGTGTTTGCAGTGGAACACAGATGCCCAAGCCCTGCTGTGGCTGGTGAAATAATACAGGCACAGCCTGTGCCTGCCCTGCCCTTCAGTTATCATCTCAGCAGCCACAGTAACTTTCCTATACCAGCCCACAGGGACTTTGTGTAGTAGGAGGGTGTAATTCTTTGATCTGGGCTGCTTTTTCCTTAGAACCTCTGAATCCTATGCCATATTTAAACACTCCTCATCCTGGAATGTTAAGGCTGTATTCTGTGTTGTGGTTTCAAAGTCAGAGATTGACAGAAATTAGGACTGGAAGGAATCACAAGAGTTTCTCTAATCTTTGCACTGATGCAGTGCAGGGCCAGCTAAATCTATTATCCTTCACAGCAGAAAAAGAATGGGGGAGCTTTATTGGAGAATATAGACATAGATCTTGAGATCTGTAATTGCAAACTTTATCATGCTCCTGTGTTCTCAGAGCACTGCAGCCACAGCAGCACTGTTGTGATGTTATTTGTGGCAGATGACTCTGAAGACCCCTTAGGTCTGGAGATGCCCAAAGCAATCTGTTCTGTTGCTTACCCAGAACACTCCGTGGAACTCGGCTCCTGGGGATATTGCACCTGCTGCTGCAAGACTGACCTTTGCCAGCAGATACATGGAGCTAATTTTGGGCTATTGAGGAAGAAAGATGATACATTTTGGGTACCACTCACCTTTGCAGACACTGATTAATACTTATAGCAGTAGGTGTAAAAAGACAATTAATGCAAGGAGGGAAAACATCACTGTAAAATTGAGGCTTTGCTGGTTTGAGTTAATCCTGTTCTCTTTGGTCAAGTGGGAATTTGGGTTTGTGTGCATGACTGTTGTGTGCAGCAGGATCACAGACTCCACAAATAAGGTATTTTTTCCCAAAGTGTGGGTGCAGGGTTTTAATTTTACTAGAGGTCACCTTTGGTTTCAAACAACTTCGTTTCCAGAAGAACTGTTCCAGAAGTGGGCTTATCTCTGATGAAATGTTTTTATCAATGTTTTGCTTCTAGAGATGGTTCTGATGATGTAGGTCATAGCCATCCCTTCTGTTTTGCTATTCCACAGATTAATACAGTGTGCTGCACACAGAATGTGCAGGAGCTGTGTATATCACCCTAATAGACAGTGTTTGCAGAAGCGACGGCACTCACAGCAATGAATTAAGTGCTCTTGGCATTTGGGAAAGAAAGCCCATTTGAAATCCAGCTGCTTGCCAGCTGTGGATATTCATAGCAATTATTACATTGGTTGCTTTTTTCACTCCATCCTTTCATTTTAAAAGTGTAATGAATGATTTTATTGCCATCTTAAAAGTCTATTTATAATCCATTCATCTTGTGATGAACATGTGTATCCGATTCTCAACCTCTCTTTAATACTCTACAAAGTAATGTTGCTTAGTTTAAAGTTTTCTTGGCACAAATGTGAGACAATCACATTTCTTAACAGCTTGAGTGACCTTAGCTTTCACTCCTGTACTACTAGAGTGTGAGTTTTAATCAGTATTTAATATATAACTAGGATTTTTTTCCCTTTACATTTCGGTCATCCCTACCTTGCATTTCTCTTGGCTAGCAATATCTGGGGAATGACTGGGGATGCTTGGAGGCATGGCAACATGGGCAGAGTTTTGTTAATTCATTCTTTAAGGTACCCACTGCAGTTTTTGATGCTTATGTGCAGAAAATAAGGTATCTGATGGCCACATGGTTGTGACACTGTTATTTTAAACCTGTTTCCTCTGGCAGCTGCAGTTGCAGTCATCACTTGACTGCAGCACCATCTTTGTAAGCTTGCACTCTCATCTGTCCTGCTGTGGCACTTTTGCTAACAGTGGCTTAGCCCAGAGTTGATGATGGAAGCAGTCTCAGTCATTGCCATGCTGCTGGCAGGCCTGGAACCTATTTGAAGGAGCAGCAGAGGTTAAATATCTTTAGGTGGACTAGGAGTGGCATTTAGACTCTTGGCACATGGTTGTGGCACTGGGCATTGAAATTTCAGGTATTTTTGGTCTTGTGCTCATGTATCGGCTGTGATCACCCTTCTTAGCTGTCGTGTCCAAGCTTCACACTCAGACTCTGGGAGATTTGGGCATTTGACCTTGTTCTAAGATGATCACATTCTTGATGGGCTGTATCCATATTTGGCATCCCATCCTCTTCTGAGCTGGCTCTGCTGTCCTCTAATTTTCATAAAAATTAGTATTCTGTCACCCTCTGGATAGAAAAGTGAAGATTCATTCCAAAACATCCAAGCTAGAGATGCCTCTGTCCTGTGGCCTGGCAACTTTGACACAAAGCCCATGGTCTGTCACTAGGTACTGTACTTCCTGACCTACTCGGCAGCATTTTGTGGGCAGGGGGAGGAAGGTGGTAGAGGAGGAGCTGGATTTTTTTCTGTGAATCCCTCTTTGGAGGGGCATGCCTGATGTTGCTGCCTGTGTCAGCCTGCCAGCCTGGGTGTCTGAAAGAAGGGCTAGAGCAATCCCTCTCCAGGCACAGATAAACTGTAATATTTTGGAGGTGGCCCTTGCTCCAGTAAAAACAAACTGAAGGATGTGGGACCTGGCCAGTGGAAGATCATGCCTGAGAACACTGTCTCTGACTTTTAAAGGCTCTTTTTTTGTAATTCCCTACCTAAGTAATGAGAGAATTTTGTGCATACACAAGCATTAAGGGGACAAGAAAAAAACGAAGCTAAATGATTTATGACAGGGAAAGTTTGAAGTACAGGAAAGGGCTCTTAATCAGGAAGCCAGAAACATATCTGTGCCTTGTGTGAGGACACCCTTTTCTGAGGACAGTGGGTAAGATTGTAAGCTGACCTGACAACTTGAGCCTTTCTGTGCACTAGAAGGTCTAGAAAAATATGGTATATATCCATTTTTGCCCTCTTGGCCTCCCAGTTTATTAATATGTAGGTGTGGACCTATATAGTCTTTTCTAATGTGGTATGTTGGGCGGGAGGCGGGGGTTCTCCTTCCTTGGCCTGCCTCATTTCTTTTCCATAACAAAATGTGAAGCACCAAGGTCATCCTCTGAGCCACCAAAACTCAAAGAAAGTTGCTCTTACTTGCTGCTTAACAATTTCAGTGTCTGGAAATTACCCTACCACCCAGGAAAAGTACTGACCCAGGAATATCAAGTCTCAAGCAATGAGGACTGTAGAGGCCTGTACCTCTCTGGTTCTGATGACTTCATTTCCCTGAGGAACGTAAGGACAGGCAGTGTGTCAGCACAGACCCTCAAATCCCCTCCCTTTCCTGTGACCCTCCTGGAAGGGCTTGGGCTGTCTAAGCAGAGTCAAATGGACAAGACATGCAGGTGGGAAGATCCCAGCTCTTTGCATAACTAGCTCTCAGTGCATCAATCCTATATCTTTAGCTTCTCTCTTCCCCTGCTTGCTGAATGTCACATTTACTGTGGTGAAATATTTGGTAGAGAAAGTTTCAAGCTTTCCGAAACGTTGTTGTTAACTGTACCCAATAGATTTACTTTATCTATTGGTAGCTAGGAAGAGGAGAAATGGCCTGCTAAAGGTAGTTCTAGGGACAAGAAGCTGAGAAAGTAGAAGAGAATTAATTGCACAAGGCTTAGCAATGAACTAATGGATTGAAAATAGAGTTGCAAATGCTGGTGTGAGTGAATACTACTAATACAAATAACAGCTGCTTGAGTTCCTGCATGGCTGGAGTCATTAGCTTCATGGAGAGCTCCTTATCACTCTTTCTGCAGCTCTTTTTTCAGTCCTTCTCTGTCCTTGATGAGATTGGACCCCATCTTGCACAGGCTTAGGCCACTTGGTTGTGGTGATGAGCATGGGAGTTGCCTGCTTTCATCTAGTTAAAATGCAGAAATTAACATTGGTTTAATAGATCATTTAATGACTTTTTACTCTCCTTATACTGTCTTTCAAAACCACACAGGTTACCCCTTCTCCAAAACTGGTTCCCAGTATGAGTGGTATTTGTTGGGTTGAAATGAGAATGTTTAACCTCATTTAAAATACTGTTAGAAAAACTTGAAATTATTTTTTACTTATTCTGCATTTTCTAAAGGATTTCAAATGCCTAAGTTTTTCAAAGCTGTTACCTGTTTTTATGGATTTCCCATATAGGGATGCTTACAGACTCGATTTTTTGCAGAAAATTCTGTGTCTTGGGGGCTAGTTAATGTGGCTAAAAATTCCATCTCCTCCAGACAGACAGCTAAATACTTTCATGCAGATTTAATTTATCTGTGATATTTTTGCCCAAAGCTTCTGTCCAGTACTTAGAAATCCGATCACAGGATCTAGAAGTAATATTGTTTGGAAGGACTTTTGCACCTTGGAAAGTTTTGCTAATAATTGTTGTAAAATGACCATACCAGTTAGGAATATGTTTTTTCTTTCTGATATGTAAAACACACCATGAAATTAATAACCAGACACAGTAGAGCAGTTCTTTTCATTACTTAAATGGGCTTAATTGGAGTTACAGCAAATTTAGATGGCATACTAGCAGCACTATATAAATTAGGTATGCATTCCCATGAATAATACAGCCATTATCCAACTTGCCTTCTTCCTAATTTCATTCTCCTCCTTAAAAGAAGTTAACATTTTTGTCACCTACTTAATACAAATGATATTTTACTCTTAGGAAAGAAATAATAGAAGAATAAATGGTGCCAAACTGTAAGACAACATTGAGAAAGTCGCTAGAAGCAGCAGTGAAAGTATTTTTGACTTTTGAGGTGAAATATACCTTGAATTTGACAGCGGTTTTGACATGACAAGAAACTGTAATGTGCTATGACCTGCTACATTTAGCAGACAATGGCAAGATTAAGAGTCAGCAGTAAAATCTTTTTGTTGATCTTTCTGCTCACTTCTACTCTGTGATTGAACTAGAGACACCTGAACATAACCCCTCCTATGCATCCGTTGGAAAAATCCTTTCCGAGGCAGTGACACAGCTCCTATGCCTACATTTACCAAATTATTCCTTTCTGTCCTTCGATGGTGAATAGGTGGTGGGCTGATCTCTGTTAGTAACTTGGAGAGTAAGGAGATAAGCCCTTAAGGTCAGCTAAAATCTTCACAGCTGGATGCAAGTGAGGTGGTTTTGTAAGCCTTGCTCAATCAGCAACAGCAGATGGGAAGCCTAGGCTGCCAGTTTAGCTGATGGGGTGACTTTCACATGAAATGACCGTTGAACAAAACACACTTCTAGCATCTGTTTGCTTAGACAGTATTTTTAATAAATCATCCAGTATCCCTGAGCAGAGTGGTACTCATTTTCCATGAAAGAAAAAGCCCCTATTTTTCAGACTTTAGAAAGCCTATGAAGATGTTCCATTTCCTCTTATCCTTCATTGAAAGAATTGAAACAATTTTTATGAAATAGGAAAATCTCCCTTAAAAGCTTCAATTTCTTCAAAAATGCTTTTTGAAAAAGAGGTGTCTGGAACAACTGGGCAATTTAACTTTTAATTTCTGCTTAATCTTTTATCCAGCTTCTCAAGAAGCAGGGGAAAACTTTTAGGACCCAAAAGAGAATTAGGTTTGCAAAGCTTCTCATCTTTCACTGTAACTTGAATGTTTCTGTCTTTGAACCTTTTAAATATCCTCTCATAACAAAGATGCTGAGTAAGCGTGTTCTTTCAGCTTGATTGAGGGCCAGATTTAAGGGTCAGAGTTATTTTTTAATGGCTGTTTTAGCATCTTTGGTGCTTTCCACTCTCATAGTTATGCAGAAGTGTGCATGAAATGGAAATTGCTTTGAATATTTATCTTGCTTCCCTTTCTATTACTTGCCATGCTTTTTAGAGGCTTAATTTTTCCTTCAGTATTTATGATACATTCTGTCTAACTTCAATTCTGAGTAGCAGTTGTAACTGAGGCTTAATGAAGTTTTTTGATGGTGACTATAGATGCATTCAAATAAAACATTTTATTGTAACATATTCCAAAACTAGCCATTGGTATTAATTGCAGTGTTAGAGATTCAAACAGCAAGGTGAATTTTTAGTTTGTATAGCCTTACAGTAAGAGCTAAGTAAATCACTGATGGAGTAAAAACTAATAAAGTACCTGAATTCTCACCTCATGGCTGATTTGGCAAAAATTTTATTTTTTTTCCTATATTCAATTGAACTTATTTATAGATATTCTTTCTGGTATAAACTTGAAATTGTTCACAAATATTTTTAATGAATATTTCTAAGCATTTCCCTGCGAGTTTTTCTAAGCAGCTGATTGCAAGTAATTGGCAATCAAAATGCAAGCTGTGCTGATTCATTTTTATTAGGCACATCACTTACAGCAAGGTATTGTTTCTCTCCCCAGATGGAAGTTCCAGTTCAGGAAAATATTAAAACAAAGAACTCAAAGGGACTTCATAAAATGCTTACAGGTATGTTCCTCAGCACTTTACTAAGTCTAGAGTGTAATGAGAGTAGTTCTTTAAAGCAAGTTTCTGCTATACATAGTTAGTGTTTATGAGTTTAAAATACACTTTCTGTCTGTGTTTCTCTGATGTTAAATTAAAACTTGCTGCTTCCATAATATCCTTGCCAGGAAATTCACTTGCCAGAACTATCCACAGAGAGGGAGTAGAAAATGAATGTGAATGCAACCACAGCAAATGCTGGTGAGTGAATAGCCAGGGGAGCAGGAGGTGCAACTCCAGTCTAATTATGGCCTAAACAATGGATGTCATCCATGAAACAAAAGGATTTAAACGAGGGGCCTTTTTATGTACATTATCCCACCACCCAAATACGAATTGGTTTTAATATCTCTTGGGTTTTTTTCCCCGTATCTGTAGTCATGCAAGACAAACAGATGTTTATAGTTTCAGGTTCCTGTCCTTCCCATCAGAATAAGAAATTTTAAAAAGCAGAAGAATTAAATCAATTGTACACACACATATTGACAGATATGACCATATCACCATTCCTTCCATGCTGCCTGGTTTTGTCATGTAATTTAAGGAATGTAATCCGGAGCACTGAGAATGACATTTATCATGTAACAGTTTGAAAGACAGTTTGTCATACAGAGGGGCTCAGACCTCATTAAAATCTCATTCCCAGCCAGCATCTGGTGATGGAGGACTTGATACAGGTAAGGAAAGTTCATTGTAGGGTCAGAGCCTGGGCATGGGGATGAAATTTCTTTTGACATCTGCCAGGGGATAGATCTTCTGTGTAGGGTGTTGTGACAGGACAAGGGCATGAGGTAGACCTTTTCTTCTGGACAGCAGAGGATAGGATCTGCCCTGTAGGATCTGCTGCTTATAGGTTTTTAGCCAGTGGAATGGCAGTTCAGGCTACTATTTCCAGCTGATCATGACATCCCTTAAAGCAACTTAATTTAGAATACTTCTAAAATTACTCTAATTTCAAGAATTGGTCATGCACAGGTAGGTTCAGTAAGTTTTAATATAATTGATAGGTGCATTTAACTGTATTAGTAATTTAGTCTTACTTTGGACTGTGTTCTCAGTTATGACCTGTCTGATTTTTTTCCTACACAATGTCTGGTTATTTTATGTATAGTGTGTGAAATATACATATTTTCATAACAACTGGAGATGTATTTGCAGGAGTGTGAAGTTTCATTTGCAGTGTTTGAAATTGTAATCAACAAACTGTTCTTTAATTTAGACAGAGCAAGCATATCAAACACAAATATTAACCATTCTATCTTGCAGTGCATACTTTAATGTAATAACAAAAGACTTGGAAGTAAATCACCAAAGCTATAAAACTCATATATGCATTTCCCATGCTGATCATAACACAACTTGTTTACTGAGGAAAAGGGAAGTCTTGCTTACCTGGCAGAAAGCAGGGGGAAAATAGTTTCTCTTTGTCATTTACCATGTCTGTGTGGGCTTTATAAAAACAAACACATCAAGCATATCAAAATACCAGGTGTACTTTCCAGTCAGTGGTACCTGGTAGAGGTATGAGGGTGGATTTTGATTCATCATATAAAAAACTCCAGACATACCTTCTTCAGTGCAAAGCATTGTGGTTGGGAACACAAATAGTTGTCACTGGCAAAAAACACCTAAATACAGATGGATGTGAATCAGTGCAAGGACTTTACAACTCTGCAAAAACATGAAGGAGGAAAAGCCAGTGAGAATGCCAGTGGTTTTTTTTACTAGGACTGGGAGGCAGTGGTCTGGGCTCTCTGTTCTATTGATCTGCTGCACACAGACACATCATTCTCATTTTCTTAAGTCAGCCACAGCATCTCAGGGTCACAATGAGGCAGTAAGCTCTGTCGGTCCTGTGGATACCTTCTGAAATGGAAATTGAGGAAAGTAACCTTTGCTGCAGTTGGGAGAGGTGAAAGTTAGTCTGTGCTGTTACACTCTGTTTTCTGCTTCTTTCTCCCATGAAATAGAACCCAAATTTTGAATAGGAGTAAAAAGACCATTGACTCTTCCTGGGTGCTCTGGGTTTATTAATAAAGTGGTTCTGAGCAACAGTTTTCTCTTCAGTCCTGAGGATAGGTACCTTTTCCTGTATTCCTGTGTCCTGTCACAGCTGGCTATGTATCATGGTGGAGTAACCAGATCTTTATTCCAAACTCAGTAAATTCTGTATGGCTCAGGGGTGGTGCATGGGGATTGCCAGCCTACTGCAGGCCTACCTCCCCAACCTGCTGCCCTGCTCTTTCCATCTACATCTATTTAGACCACACAGTGAAGCTCTGCACTTAAAACTGTGATGTGTTTAAAGAGTAGTCCTTTGTATGAAGACAATGAACTTTTAAGAGTTTTTGGGTGAGGAGGGAAGGAGGGTGTGGAGGAGAGTTGGAGAGAGGAAGTGTATGAAGTTACCTGGGAAGATTAAGTTAAAATCTTAGTGGTATTTCATATGTACTGGGGCAAGACTTGCCCTGGAAATTGCAGGGATTTAAGGAGCACAGTGTCTTTTAGATGTCCATCCATTTAAGCATGCTTTTAAGGGTTATTGTACACAAGTCAAGCAGTCTATAGTTTTTGTTTGGTAATGGTTGGTGTTTTAGGGATTGTTAATCCTTCCTGTGGATTTCATACATAGAAGGTTGTGGCAGATCCCCTAAAATGGTGTCTTTTGGGATCTCAGCAGGTGTCATGTCACAGTAGTCCAGAGCTCAGTATGGGCTAATTTCTCCCGGGAGCACTACAGACTCAATTTGCTGGCCTGTGTTGATTGTTTCTGAGCTGCTCCTTTTCTTATCACAGTACCAAGCTGACCCAGGAGTTCATGGCATGATGACATATACTAAACCTTCCAACAACACAACATAACACTCAGCAACTTTAGAAAGTGGTGGCTGAGCATTGGTAAATGAAAATGGCCAGCCAGTGACTCAGCCAGTGGCGCACACAAATTGCCATTGCAGTAATTGCCATTATTCCTGAAAATCTGTCAACATTCCCACCAAATGGCTCTTGCACAGGCCTTGGAGGGCCATCAAATTCAGCCTGTTTCAGACAGTTTTTCTGACTCACCTCTCTTGGTTCCACAGCAGAAGGTGTTTCAGGGCATTTGCAAGCCATGAAAGAGCAAAGGTTGTTATTCTGGGGCAGAAACAGGGTAATGAGTGACTCAGCCAACCAGTAGAGGAGGAGGAGGAGAGAGATCACATTTTCCATAGTGTGGGCCACAAAACCAGAAGCTGTAAAGCAGTGGGAAATCAGTGTGAGACCTTTTGCCCCTTCACACCAAGCCCTGCTGTCTCAAGCTTCTTCCTTAGTCCCAAAGGAGCTGGCCCATAGCTAAAGGTCTGCAGAGGTCACCTGTCCACACCACTCAGCCCTTTCACTCTGACACTCAAACTGGTGTTTTGGTGGAGCTAACTTCATACTGTGAAACATGCACAAATAACCTCAATTAGTGTATTAACCTGGCTGACCAGATGGTAAAAGACTCCATGAAATTCCAAATGCCTTCAGAAGAGACTGACTTGACTATGACTCACTAGCTGGGAAGAGAAATGACAAAACCAAATATGAGGAAGGCTTTCTCTAGACCAGGTTATAATTATGCTGCATGCACCTTATTGCCTCAGGATGCTATGGAGCTGGCATTAGAGAAATCTGTGTCAATATGTGACCAGTAAAGAGCATAGTCCCCGTGTAACCTCCTAATGAGAAGATTTTTAAATTGTACATGACCACTGATCGGAGAAAACTCTCTTAGACAAAGAAAGTGCCCACATCTACATTCTTAATCAACACTGGCTGTTGTCAGAGCGGGTATTCTGAGTAGGATGTTTGGTCTAAATCTGTGCAATTGCTTCCATGTTTTTAAGCAGTTTTTGATCCATCTGTGAATTAAGACAGTGGCTCTACAGCTTGGTGCTTTGTAGCTTGACCCTGTCAGGACAGCACTCTCTAATGTACCTCACTTCTCAGCCAGTAGACTGGCTGTGGGCTGACTGGTGAGGGGTGAGTCAACTCATTTAAAATAAATCACCCTAGAGCTCTCTTCTCTGATCTCCAAAGTGCATATCCTCTTGCCATTGTAGCAGGATCTTCATGTGAAAATGAAAACAGAATTTCATCTGAAGCTTTAGTTCTCCCAGAGTGCTTTAAAGCAGATACAATTTTATATTCACAACACAAAAACCTGATCCATTCTGTATTTCATTTGAGCATGCCATTTATTTTCAATCTCCCTCTGAGTAGAGAAAGGTACTATGATAATAAATGAAAACATAAATTCCCTTGAATTGCTGTTCTTTTGCTTTTTATATTGCTGCTGAGATTTTTGCTGGCCTTGGTTTCTCTTCCTTACTGCTTCTGAGTCTATTAAGTGACATTTCTTAATGGTTCCAGTTGGTGTTTAGAAGAGGAGAAAATCCTCTCTCAAATCCAAGGGGTTGATGAGACTCTGAATCAGAATTTTTTCAAGACCAGATCCAATGTGATGTGTCTGGCCAGAGCCAGTAAGAGAAAAGCCTTTCTGCACAGCTATTTACTTGGCATTCTTACCCACAGCTGCCAGGTGTAAAGATCTGCTTACTATAATTTGGAACAGGGACTTGAATTTTTTTTGAACTTTATTGCAGTCTGTCTTGCTGGGTTTCTTCTTTGTGTACACAATGGATACTTAAACACTAATGGGGACAAAGTGACTGAATCAGTGGCTTGTGGGCAGTCAGCAGGACTGCTTTCAGCTGCATTTGTAGTGCTGTGTGTTCTTCTTTTTTGTCTTTCGTATCCCAGGAAGTTGTTTTGGCTATTCTGGAAAAGGATGTTTAGCTCGCATGTTGTTTCAGAATTTTTCCATGAAACTTCTTCATATCCTCTTGTTTGTGCAACAGAACCAAATGTCAGAGCCTGAGTGTTTGTGATGAAATAGAATTTTTGTTTTCCAGACAGACCTGCCCGTGACACATAAATGCTGGCAGCATGAAGCAACTGTTGTGACACAGCTTGTCAGGAAAGCAAATCTGGGCCTTGGGCTTTCACCACTTTGGGCTCCTGGTGACAGGTGTCCAAGTGGCTGCTGCCTGACTGGTCTGCTTGTATCCATAAAACCTCACACCACTAACTCACTGCAAGGAGGCTTGACGCCCATGGAGTGCTGTAACACAGAGTGAAGGCTTTTCAGACATGATCAGATGCTGCTACACCTCTTGATTTTTCCTGCTGTTCCAGTGAGCAGGGCTTTATTCTGGACAAGGCAAATAGTGTATTGCTGTCACAGCTTTTAGGGCCACTAAGGGCAGCAAGAGCCAGCCTTAAGTATCCAGCTCTTTCAGAGGACAGTGTGCAGTTACGAATTTTCCTTTAATGGAGTAACACAGAACTGTTTACTTATAGGTACTAAATGTAGTATATCAGTGGCTTGGCTATTGACAAAGAAGTGCCTCTAGTACCTGCCAGCAATTCTGTGTTGCTGTGATCCACAGTATGGCAAGCATGTGAGATGAACAGGCTTGTGCCAGTGCATCAGAGGGAAATAATGATTTAGCGAGTGGGTGTTTGGATTGTTTTGGGTTTTTGGGGGAGGATTTTTGGTTTGTTTTTTGTGGTGTGTTTTGTTTTGGTTTTTTTAAATTTTGTTCTTTTGGAAGCTGTGTTAAGATTCCTCAAGTAAATCTGTACTGTCCTCTTGCAATTTGAGCCGCCTGGAGGGAATCGAATGGCCATGGGTCATCCTTACCCTGCAAAGCTGAGCCAACGCTGTTGCAAGGAGAGTGAGTCCTTTGCCAGTCTCAGGAGATATGTTAGAAGTCTTTAGACAAAAAAGTCATATTCTGAATTAAGGGATAGACTTGCATGCTCTTCATTTCTTAGCTGAGATTTCTGAAATATTTCTACTGGTGAAAGATACTTTTCATATAATTGGGTAGCCCCTCGAGGGATAGCTCACTGTTTTAAATTCTGCTTATAAATTTTAATTAATCTTTCTTTCAATAGATTCTGATTTCTACTAGGTCAACATATACTTAGTGAACAGTGAGAGGCCTCTATACAGTCTGCTGCTTTATGCAGTACTTTTGATTAAGCACATAATTTCAATTACTGTCGATCTGGCTTTATCAAAAAGCTCTTTTAAATGTTTATCTTTTTTTTTTTTTCCAGCTTACAGATGCCAGCAAAAGGGGCATTGGCATTTTCATCCCACTTGTAGCTACAGAAAAGCAAAACTTTATTAAAAATACAGGGCAAGAGCAA
>NW_005054304.1:6327267-6337797 GCF_000277835.1 Geospiza fortis
CAATATGTACACCAAGGGCCAGATTTAAGACAGCAAAGTACCAACATGTCCTATAGCCATGTAAATCCTTCTCAGTGTCTGAATCAAACTCTCTAAGTCTTTTAAAAGACCCTGGGCTACTTAAAGCCAGATTTTCAGCAGTATTTGTAAGAGAGTCTTGAGGGACTGTGAACTTTGGTCATTTCAGCATTAGAAGCTTCAAGATGGAGATATCTAGCTAGTGTGATTTTCAGAGGATTTTCATAATATGTGGTGCTTAGGCATTTTTCAAAATTCTGCTGCTGTCTGTATCTGCAGCTTTAAGCCCTTAAATACTTCCACAAATCCAGACCTAACATCTTTGGGCTGCATCTGAATGTTAGACTCCAACATTAAAATTTTCCTGGTGAAACTAAATTAATGTTCTGCTTCTCAGAAGTCAGCAGGAGTTAGTCAGAACTTCTGAAGGTCGGACTATGATTAGGAATGTGCTTAACTCTCTGAGGTTTGTTACTTGAGGTTTGTTACTTAGTTTGACTGCAATTAAACTTGCTTTGAGGTGCTGCTGTTTGCAGCATTTCATTGCAGCTGATCCAAGTTAACCAATGACTGCCACAATCCTACTGCTTCTGGGGTTTTTTCCCCCTTTTTGTCTTTTCTGCTCTTTGGTGTTCTGAAACAATTCAGTCTGAACAAAGAACTGTGCAAGGGTATGCAGCTGTGGGGAGAGAGGACAAAGATGTGGAGGGGATTTTGGTTGTCAATAATTTGGAGTTTTTGCTGCCTGGCCTCACACTTGGCTTCAGTTTGCATAGTTAAAGCATGAGATTTAGCCCTGCACTGGAACCCCGGGTGGCTGAGGGCAAGGAGGTACAACAGGAACTGAATCCCACTTTCGCTGAGGAGAGGGCAAGGAATGTGCCCATGTGTTCAGGACTCTTTAGTCTCTGCCCATTTCCCAGTTTGAAAGTGTCAGCTGGGGAGACTACAAGACTGGGAGGCATTTATGTATTATGGTGATAAAGGGTCATGAGATTTTTGGGGAGTGTTACACTTCTGGAGAAAAAATATGTGACTTCTCTTCTTCCTGATAATGCAAGTGGTGATAAGCCCCAGGGGATCATAGCATTCTCTGATAGCAGCATTCAAGTTGCTTCCTCTGCTCTGAGGACATTTCATTTCAGGGATATAAGGATAGTAATAAAAGCTTTCTCCACACCTTCTTCCCAGAGCAATTCCCCAGTTCATAGCTGCCTGTCCAAAACTACGTCAGTAATATTCCAGTATTCAGCCCAATAAAAATTTTGTCAAGAAAGCATAAAGTTTCTGTCAGATCTTTTCCATTAAAAATCCTTTTTATAGCAGCAGGCTGTAACAAGCACACAGCTATGGAGTGAAAGTGTGAAATGATGAGAAATTTGGACAGTGTTATCATCCAATGGGGAGTCAGTGGCAGGCCACTTAGAATGCCTCCAGTGTATGGAGCGTGACAACCAGAATATTTTTCACAACAGATTATAATATAAGAAATTTATTGCAGATCTCAGAGGGGAATAACCCACACCACTGATTCTAGTCCTTTCCCCCAGATATATTACTCAGATAATATAAAGTCATAACTCCTTGTGAATTATTTATGATCCTGTCCCACCTTAAATTAAAAAATGTTTCTGCTGGATACTTGCAGGGTTAATATCTGTTGCCCCTGTGTTTGATTTGCTGAAAGGAACAGTTATTTCTGTAGTCAATGGGAGGTGTATAGCATTTGCTTTGTCTAGTAGCTACACAGCTGGTTGTGATGTGATCAGAAACAGGACATGCAAACATGACCAGAGCAAGTACATCCAAGCCGCTGTAGCCCAGGCAGAAGACAGTTATTCAGTAAAAAGCGTTGCATCATGATCCCTGACTGAAATGAATCTGATTCATAGCATACCTCTGTTTAATCTTTCTTATGATGGATCATAACACCAAGAGCATCGTGACATGAACCAAACTTGGCATTCATCGGATTAATTCCTCATTTTTTATCGAGAAGTCAGGCATGTTCATAATTTGTAGCATATTTGTAGCAGACAGCAATGTCTGCATGACAGACAATATAAGTCAACTACCAGTTCTCTGTGTGCTAATGCATTCAGGAAACAGCACACCACTCAGAAAGTGACTTAAGAATATAAGTATTCTGAGATAGTGGCTTCCACTGTGAATGCGGGGGTTTACCAAAAATAATGGGTGAGTTAGTTTAAGAATAAGGAGTACATTCTGATCTGCACCAGACTAAGCTGTGGTAGACTTAAAAAGAGTGCTGGGAAGGGAGAAGATTTTCTGAGTCCTAAAAATGAAAAGTTTATGAGAAGTGCAGAATTAATCATGGAAGACTTACTTGACCTTGCACTTCAAGGTTAAAAAAATAACTTGGGATAAAAAGGAGGGTTTTTACAGAATATAAATTTAGCCAAACTTGTCTACAGCAGTATTTCTTCACTTTCCTCTGAGTATCTTGTCACTGGTCATTATCAGACACAAGATGGTGGACTTGAGGGCACATTGATCTTACCTAATCTATTGTTTCTTCTGTGAACTACTTTCAAACAGCTTTGTACCTTATTTATTAATCATGGGTTATAAGAAGGGGACCAGAATGACCAGGGCAGACAAACACCCCCTTCATCAACATGCTCTTCTATGGTCCCTCTTTCTTCCTTCTCACAAGAAAACAGCTGCAGAAGTCCATCCCCTTCATTTTCAGAGAGGTTTATTGGGTGTCTTGACTTGGCATCTTGAGTTGGTGCAAGGCAATGAGTACCTTTATGCCTGCAGTGGTGCAGGGCATCAGTACTGCAGGGCTGAGTGGTGGTTGCAAGGCTTCTTGTTACTTCTGAGAAAGGAAGCAAGGTCATGAAAATCATGTCAATGATGCACAGGCAAGCAAGGAGTAAAATTGATAAGTCAAAGCTTTCATTGCTAGCAAGGTTTTACTTCTACTTCTGTGGTAACTCATCAGCTACCATACCCTTTGCTTGGAAACTGCACTATGTGTGGCTTAAAATCCTTTGTTATGGTACCAAAGAAGAAAATAATTATCCTTCACTTTTATTGGAAAGAATGGACAGTCTATCCCATGCATCAGAAGATGATAAAATGAATGTATCTTGTATCCCTAAAATTATCTTGATCCCTTAGGGAAGAAGAGAGGAGAGATTGGGTAGGGGGGGTTACAGAACTTCCCAGCATAGAGGGGTGTATTTAAGAGAACTCCTCCTAGATATTATCCCAAGCGTAGTTTAGTCATAGACATATGTCTGGCAGGCCACAGAACAAGAAATCAGTTGTTAAGGTAGAGAGAAATTGTTTTGAGATAAACGTGGTAGAAGTCAGAGTATGGTCATTCCTTTATCAGTGATGTTCTTTGCAATTGTCTAGATGAGTTTAGTGGAAGTCACGGCTTTGCTAGAATTATAAAAGAGTCCATCCACAAGGATACAGCACTCTAAAACACTTCCTGGAATCAGGTCAGGGAATGAGAGGAGGCAGAAAAGTGTCTAAAACATGGTGCTTGCTTAAAGCTGCTTGCAAGAACATTAGACCAGAACTGATATTGAAGTCATGCTGTAGGACATAAGCATCCATCCATCTGTGCTTTTCCTCAGTCAGGTCAGTGAACTTCATGCTGAAAGTGGGGTTTAGGCTTCAAACTAGGAAGAAACTTTTTTTATGCTCTCTTCCAAAGGAAGGTTTGAACAAAAAAGTTAGCACTTACTGCCAGTATGTGTTGTTAGATTTTACATCCTGATCTGTTGATAATTTCATCACTTTAACTTCTTGATGTATTGATTTGATTTTACTTATGACCTTAATGTGATTGTCAGATTGTTCTGTCTTTAATTACCTCAGTAAAATTGTAGTGTATTAGCTCAGTGAAGTGCTAATTTAAGTGCCTCTTTGCTTGCTCAACCTCTTCTAGAAAACTAATTTTAAAAAGTCAACATAAAAGGTTTCATCTGTCAAATTTTGCAACATGGACATTGCATTCAGTAGGTACAAATAACCTTCAGCAAAGAAGATTGCAAGTCAGTGGTTTCTGAGACAAACTTACTATCCAAGCCTTTTGGCCTGACCTACTAAGAGAAAAAGAATGTCTGTACCAGAAACTCTGCAGTGGACAAGGGAAATAAGCCATTCATTGGAAAATTTAGCAAACAGAACATTTTCAGCACTGCCAATGTCAGGTAACTCTTATGGATTTAGGGCCGGTATCCTACAACCAGTGAATAGAAGGGAATAGAAACATTTCACCGAATAATTTAAACCAAATTTAACCAAAACCCTAGTTCATTGCGCTCCTACAAACTACTTAAAGGGGCTGTCCCTCCTATATGATGCTTCCATTGTGGGCAGAGTGTCAGGGGAGAATTTATGGGAGACATTGCCTGGAGTCCTGGTGAAGGTTTTCTTCTCACCCCATAAGATTTACCTTTTCTTTCTGATTCTCCTCTCCACTGGTGTGTGTGAGGGGAGAGTGAGCAAGCAGCTGCATGGTACTTTGTTGGTGTTAAACCACCACAAGCCCCAGATTCCTTCTGCTGAAGTTGTTGGCTAGAGCTGCCCTGTTGCTGCCTCAGCAGGGTGGATGTGCCAGCTGTGGGTGACAGAACAGCCCCTCTCAGCTCGGTGCTGCTTGGAAAATGGAGGGAAGGCAGGGAACGAGGATACTGCTTGGCCAAAGACAACGCTGCTGAGAGGACAGAGGTATCTTTATCCCAGTTATACCTTAGGGGTGGCTAAGGGGTTCCCAAAACCAGAGTGTAGTCAGATTCACCAGCAAGGTCCATTTTCTCAGTAGCAGCTGTGTGCTGCACGCAGGCACTGTTAAATCACTCTGACACTGCCCAGAGGTCTATACAAATTGCTCTGCTGTTTAGCATGTGTGTTCTTACAGCCAAACAGTCCCAAATAATTTTTGAGAGGGGCATTATGAATCCATGAAAAGCCACTTGGATGACTGCACAAATCCACAAATAAAAGCTCCCAGCAATGTATTTCCTTTAAAGTTGTATAAAGCCTGCTGATATCAGCCATTTCAAATGGGTGTGGGATGAGAGGCATCATTGCTCTTTCACAAATGGACACTAAGGTCACTCAAAATCAATAGCAAGAGGTGAAAAGCAACTCTTAGAGAAAATAAGGCTGAAACTGCTCCAGAATTTGAGGTTTGACCAACCACTTCTGTGCAGCTTGCACAGCTGCAGAAGCAATTGTAAAGACACCTGGGATTTGTGCTCTCTTGTGTTTACAGAGCTCCTGCCCTCATGTACCTCAAAGCCACACAGTTACACAGGAGAAAGAAGTAACTTCTCCAGAAATGCGCTCTGGAATCCAAAGTTCTTATTTGAACACCAGAAGCAGTTCTCTTTATATTTGCCAGCTCTTTGTTTTTTTTAAGAGCCTCATGGTCCATTGCAATGTTTCATAGAGATGTTCCATTAATATTTGTCTTTTTCTGCCTGCTCAAGTACTTGTGTTCTTATGGGCAGCTGCAGAGGTTTAATTTTTTTTTTAATGAGCTCACATTTATGTATAAAATGTCCAAATTTTTGGCTTATCATTTTTTATGATATCTTATGTTTGTGGAAAAATGCATATGAAAAAATAGCTTCTTACTAAAATATCTGCAGAGATGCATATTTCTATGCAACTTTTCTAACTCTTTTTAAATAACTTATTTTGGATTGCTTGATATTGGTGACGAGCTTTTTTGCATTATGGCTCCTAAAAGTAGACATAGTGCTAAAACTAGTGCAGAGCAGGGAAGAAGGATAAGGGTTTGCACCACAGAGACTTGCCTCCTTTTTCTGTCTTAGACATTTGCCTTTTCACAACAATTTTGCTGTTGACATGCTCAGCTTGTGATCTAATCTGTGCTCATTAGAGGGCATTTTACACATGCACAGAAGGCAGACTGAGGGAGGGGGAGAGCCTTTGCCAGTACTTAGAATTCGAAGTTACTTCCCCGAAGTGGAATTCATGTACAGCAGTCACTCTCCAGGCCAGATTTTGAATCTGTCACTCCAACCATAAATCATATATTCACAGCAGTGGAAAATTCGAATAGGCACCTGCTGTCTAATGGAAAAAGTTCTTCATTCCTGCTCTAAACAACATTGTAGCTTTTCACTGACTTGGGTTGAATAAATTCAAGCTTTATTAAAGCTTTAGCAGAATTTCAGTTACTCTGAGTGGGTTAGATTTTTGTTAAACTTCATTTGAATGCCTATATATTTTTTATGCTATATTAAGTATACAATTTAATGGATTTTGATTGGTAATGCAGCCTGAAGCCTCATTACTTGAAAGCATTATAGCTACCAGAAGCAAGTGTTTTCAGTCTTTGATGGAGAAAAATCAGCTTTCTGGTTGGGGGCTGGCTTTTTCCAAACTGAGAAATCAATCAATTGTCTCGTCCTTTTATGACAGATCTGGAATTTCAGCTCTGTGTGCCCTGAGCTGAGTTTTGTGAATATTCCTTAAAGGAGAATTTAGCTGTCATAATTGATGGGATGCAGCTTGCAGTCTGCTATTGGGCACCTCAGCTTGGGAAGGACATCAAAGTGAGGCTATTTATTGGGATAACCAAAAAGAAAGCATGAGCATGTGGAAACTGTCACCCCCTCTTGCCTCTGGGTGTCTAGTTTATATTCACTCCAGCGGAGGCACTCACAGTGTCCTATTTTTCAAGAGCCTTCTTTTATTCTTCCTTTTTTAATTTTTTTTTTCCCGTCCTACATACTTAACACAAAAGTAAAGCATGATAAAATCGGATCAGAGTGAAGGAGGATCCTTTGCTACTTTCTAATCCAAAGGAGAAAGGTGTTGTAAGCAAACAAGTGAGATGTTTGCTGTTCTGTGACACAGGAATGCTGCTTCCAGAGGAAATGCCTTCTGTTTGAAGGCATCCACTGGTGCCCATTGTCAAGGCTGCCTCTTAGGAGGGAAAAAGTGGTCTTAATTAGGATGATGTCAGCAAGAATATAATAATGTTGCAGGTACAATATCCCTGTGAATTAAAATTGAAAATTGCCATGAAGTTGTCCTTCAACAGTGTGCTGAGTGTCTGAGAAAAGCCTTAAAGTGTTGGTAGAACTGACAATTTTATTGAAGAGAATGTCTGTGGCAAAGCTTTTTTTTTTTTTTTTAGTGAAGGACTCTGGCTTCGTGTCATGTTTTCAAAAGGATCAGCTGTTTTGTTCAGGGTTCTTGCAAAAGAGAGATGGAGGTTTTGGGGTTGAGTGCTGGTGTTGAGTAGTGGGGGTGTGTAACTCAAAATTTACAGCACCTTGCTTTGCTCTTAGAAGCAAGATCTTCTTCAGATGTGGGGTTTTTTGTTTTGTTTTGTTTTTTGTCTAGAAGAGAGTTATTCTGCAAGTTGCCACCTTCTCCTTTGAACAGTAATTGTACAACTTCTTCCTCAGGTCCAACCTACCCACCCTTCTGTTTGTCTTCAAGAGAAAATGATCCTGCATCAGCTGTGTGCTGCAGATGGATATGTGAGGAGGGGGGTGGCTGGTTAGCAGGGAGTTCTCCTCCTGTCTGTGCCTAGGAATGAGTTGCAGATATGTGGGATGAGCATCAACCAGCACAGGTTAGGACAGTACAGAGAGGAGCTGAACTTCACTCGTGTGTGAAGCGAAGGGTCTAGGGATGGAGCTGAGTGTCTTCTGTCAAAAAAATGCTGCCTCTTCCACAGAGCAGACAGAAAGAGCTGCAGGCTCTGTGTTTACTGCAGAAATTGTGCAGAATACTGCAGAATTCCCTGATAAGTGTGCGAAGGTCATTAACTGAGTGCCATCTACTGGCACGAGGGGTCTGCTTGTTTAACATGAAGAAATGAGTGCTGCAGCTCATGCTGAATCACTTCCAGGTGAGCCCTGAATGCAAGGTGCCAGCCTAGTTTTAACTCTGGCCACAACTTTTATTCCTTTTGCAGCTTTTTCAATGTCTGTGGAAATCCCCTCATCTCATGCTGTCTTTGGCAGACCTTATGGACTAGAGCCATCTCTTGCCACTTGACTGGGCTCCATGGACAGAGCCGGTCAATGCATTTTGTTGAGTGACCCTGTTTATGTGGCATGGTATGTCACATTCAGCTAGCTTCTGACAGAAGCATTGCATGTCCTGCCACTCTTCCACATGTCCTCAGATGCCAGCAGGCTCCCTTGGATCTTTATGAACTCAGGTAGAGAAGCTACCTAGGAAATCAGGAAAGCTATCTAGGAAATCAGCTCTAAAGGAATGCACAGCGGGGCAGGGGGCTATTATTGTCATTTAATTAATTTAATAAATATACCTAATGTAATAGGAGCCATACCAGTGTAATCATCACCAGGAGGCCTCTCATTCATCTGTTTTTCATGCAGAGCAGAATTTTGTACAGCACGGGTGCAGTTTCAAAAGATGGCAGGACCAAAGCCTGAGTAGGAGACAAGTAAATCTTCAAGCACTTCAGAAAATCTGGTATGATTGGGCAATTTGTCACCCAGTGTTACAATACAAAGACACTGAATCTGTTTTGTTCACAAGAGAAAAGGAGGCAAGTTGCATTTTTTTATGTGGAGGGAGGAAGTGTGACCTTTTTAACTGCTTGCATGAACAGATGAAAACTGAAGAGCTCTGACAGAGCTCTCTAAGCAAAATTTGTCCTGCTGCTTCCCTTGATTAGGAAAAAGCAATTTTTCTACCTTACAAAATGTTTGACATTTAAGAGATTATATGAAAAAATCCATTCTTCAGTAAGATAAAATGACAGGTTTGCAAAGTTCTCCACTGAGAATGAGGCACTAGGATAGACTGGGGTACCCATTCCCATGATGGAAGCCTCAGGCTCCCCAAGCCATTGCTGGAACAAGGAACTCAAACTCAAGCTAGGAAAGATGCCCACATCACACAATTATTCTCCATTGGAGTCTTCCTCCCTCATGAGTTTAGTGTCCATCTTCTCCATAGGAAGCCTTTGAGAACCATATTGACAGTAGCTCTCCTCACAGAAGAATTTGTCATCTTTGTGCAGGGGATATATATTTCCTAGAAGATTTCCATCTGTCTTGAGCACACACTATTTAAACATCCAAAATATTGAAATAAGAAGCTGTTCACAGAACAATCACCTTATCATAAAACACACCCTGCTAAGAACATGATTTCTGTTTCCATTTAATGTGAGGCAGTGTTCCTCATTATTCTCTGCACACTGAGCTTCATCTAAATCAAATTGAACTGAAAAGGACAATAGTGCTATTGATTTCTAGTACTAAAAATAATGCATAATAACCTCACTGTACTGTCAAATCTGTTCAGTGAATGAAATTGCTATCACACAAGATGTATCATTATTCATCAATTTTATTATCCTTGCCAAGCAGGCTGGCATCTTCATTCAAGTCATTTCTATGGAACCTGACTTGGGCAAGAAGTGACAACACGATCTGCACTTTTTGGTCACCCATGCATACCCAGGAGCTGTTCAAACATCTTTATTCCTGTGAGGAGAGCATGGAGGTGCTTTCCTGCTGATTGTATTTCTTTGGCTAATAGGTAGGGGAAGGCAAGCTGCAGTTTAGCTGCAAACAAGATGAGGAGAGATGGCACGTGGATGTGTTTGAACGTTTTAAGTCTGTGCACAGCAGTGCCAGGAGCAAAGATTCCTGAATTAGCAAAGATATAACAAGAAGATGAAAAGCACAACTAATTTTTTATATGCTATCATCTAGGCTATAAAATTTTCTCTTCTGTTTTTAAATACTGTTTATAATGAGTGCTGCAAAGGAAACCCTGCAGTACAGGGTGTCATGTTTTGGGACAGAGAGTTGCAGTTCTGTTGGAGGCTCAGCTGGCATGAACTGGCTTGGGTTCACAGATGGCAACTCCCTTCTCTGCCATGTGCTGTAACATGGCTCATTTCAAGGATGCATGCTGGGAATGATTATTTTTAGATGATAACTGCCTAGTTCTGGAGGGGCCTTTAGCAGTCTTGGAGCCAACAAGGGAATATGGCATCAGCAATGTGAAAATTGCTGCAGCTTGGCATCCAGGAAAAATACTGGTTGTCTTGGGTCAGGTTCTGGTCAGAGAGAACCACCAGCAAATACTGACACCAACAGCAAGGGGTTTGGGATTTGAGGCTATTGCTGTTGATTAAAAAACCCAAAGAAACAAAACACCAAAACCAACCACCCCTCTTGCAAGTATTTTCTTTTCTCACACACACTTGCTTTTTCTGAACTGCTGAGTGATTTGGATTGGGATAGACTTCCTCTCTTTGTTTTTGTGATGTGTCAAGAATTCATTATGAGGCATTCTTGATCCTATATGCCTCTGTAGCCTGTGCTTTGTATCACTTCCACCACTGGCAGATGAAGTCCAAAACTGCTCTCCTCTGTCAGGTTTTGATTTGTTGGTGTTTGTATCTGCACTTCGAGGGGCTGGCTGGAATCTGCTACAGAAGGGCAGAAGTGCTGAGTGGAGCATATTTCACTGGTTTCTTAGTCTGGCTGC
>NW_005054304.1:6337857-6346316 GCF_000277835.1 Geospiza fortis
AAGTTCAGGCTGACTGCAAGTTTCAAGGAAAGGGGTTTCAGCTGACTCCAGCCTTCAAATTTACTTCAGTCTGACTGGTGAGGAAGTTTACATGAGGTTGGAGGTCAATTATTTTGTGTGTAGGTGTTGGAAAATTCAGGGGGGGAAAAAATAGTTCTTTTTGTGTGAGGTGCCCAAGGACTTTCCTGTAAACCTCATATTTCTGCTCCCCACCTCTTAGATCATGCAGATGATTATTGGAACACAATTGACTTTTCTGACATAAGCCCCACTCATTTCTGTTCCAGTCTTCTTCCCAGGCCCTCCTATCTCATCCTACTCTGGGGAAAGGAGCATGTGAGTAAGGAAGAGTGGGAGGAACTGGCAAAGCCCCAAAATTTTCACATGATGTAGCTTAGCTGGTGATTATGATGGACCAAAATTTCTCCCATTAGCAAGGTCTTTTGAAGGAGGGAACCTTTGTAGTGCAGCATTGCAAAAGAATAGGAGCACAACTTGAGCTCAATGGATGGTCTAGGCAATGCACAGGCCTTTCAGAGGGCTGCTCTCGAGCAAGAAATTTCCTCAGCTGACCTTGTGGCATGGGCTAACTCTGCATTGAGCTGACAGTTTGCTTTCCAGGACCTACATGACACCTGAGGTGGAAACGCACTTCCCACAGCAAGGCTATTAATAAATCTGCTTTTGTGAGCTCTTGGCCACAGTCTGAGGCCATATTCTTCTAATAACCCTGAAATATGTTTTGTTTTCATGTACTTGTGCATATTAGGTTGAACCTTTCCTACTGTCAGGGATTTCTGAAACCCTAATTGCTTTTCCAGCTTAATTGCCCCTGGAATGAGCTCAGGAATTAGCTTTTTGCTAATGGGGAAATATTTGAGCTGTTAAGGCTCTAAACTATTATTTTTAGACCTAAATTAAGGTGGGGAAATGAGATGCAGATAACAATCAAGGTTTCAGTGTTATTACACTCAAATGCACTAGGACTTACAGGATTAAATACAGCCTAAAATGAGTCCAAGAACCTGTTCAAAACGACTAGAGTAGTCTTGAGATGAAATATTTTCTCAACTACATGCCATCTTGATGTTCTTTGTTTTAATGTAAAGGTTTTGTTGACAGGCATCATTCCAATAATTTCACTGGGTTTATATGGTAAAAGAGTTGGCTTTATTGGAATAGTATGGGAAACTTTTAGGGTTTGTATTTTTTCTCTCATCCTAAAGAAAAAAATTGAGAAGTTGAGTAATGACCTAATTGGTTTTAGCAGATGCTCTGCTAGCATGTGGAGAATTCATGTGGTATTGCTTGTCACTGGGGAACCTTAACCATTTTTGAGCACTTACAGCCCTCAGAACCAGTACAGTAATACCTTGCATATGCCAATATGCAAAATACAGGCTTCAGCAGATATGGCTTAAAGCAGTTGTGAGAGTAAAAACTCGAGTGTAGCAAAT
The DNA here is from genome assembly GCF_000277835.1 of Geospiza fortis. Lineage (NCBI taxonomy): Eukaryota > Metazoa > Chordata > Aves > Passeriformes > Thraupidae > Geospiza > Geospiza fortis. Next base: position 6,339,315 of record NW_005054304.1, read on the forward strand.
TAGCAGTTTTATTTTATACCCAAGTCATTGCTCAAAGATGGAAAATTATGCTAAAAAATACAGCATGTGATAAAAACTAATGTTATTTTTATTCCTAGAAAGAAACTTTCATAGAATGGTTATCAGTGTGGCAATTCTCATCATTTACTTGTTTGTTTAAAGGACTCTTCTCCTATGTGATGGCCTCTCTGACAAGACCAACCTCAAAACAAATTCAAACAGATTCATCAGTCAAAAAGTCTTGAATTTAATAATTCTGTCTATGTATGTCACTCAATCAGGTTTTTATCAAGATTTTTTAATTTGTGGGGCCTACATAAGGTAATATTTAAGACCCTGTAGAATTGTAACATCTGGTTCTTTCATTAAAGGCTGTCAGAACATATATGTGCAACGGGACCTAAGATCTCATTGGGGTAAAAATAGTTTGAACCTCAATTGAAACATTTGTTGTATGTTTTGGTGAAACAAATGGAAAATTCTGCATGAATCTACTCTAGATTTTGTCTTGCTATTTTTCCCCTCTTGACTCTGTCTTTCTAACATGAAAAAGGCTGTTCTCTCATGGAGAGCTTTTCTGTGAGAATGTATGAACATTTGGCTCAGAGGCAGGAGAGTTAACTGGACCTTCCTGGAGCCCTGCTTTATTTTTGTGAAGAGGATGGGGCAAGAAGTGAAGGGCCAGGTACTGAGTGGTTCCTGTATCCAAGAGCTGCCAATACAGAGCAGAACACCCTAAAAAGGCGGGGGGGCACACTCCCAGTGTGATGTATGTACATGCTCTAGCCTGCTTTGACTTTACCTGGAAAGACAAATATTCCATCACTCTGATCCTGCTGCAGAGCAGAAATTGTGCCAGCCAACATGGGAAGGTCTTCTCTAGGCCTAGCAGCTGGAAAAGCTGTGGTTTGTGTCACGGCCACCATGGGAATGTGCTTTGATCCAGCTAATCCCTCTCCAGGAATTTGCCTCTTTTACTGGGTTTACAGTGGCAGTTGTCTGGCCAAATTGGGTCTTCCAGCAACCTTTCCCCCCTGCTTTGCATGGTTCCTGACCCCACCCAGGTCCACTCCCCTGAGTTCTGGGTGTCTCTTTCTGCCTTTTGCGCTGTTACTGCGTTCCCAAGGGAACGCCATGCTGTGCAAAGCCGGCATGAGCTGTGTCAGGCTCCATAATGAGATGCTGGTTGTACTGCCAGCGCACCACTTCCATCTCTAAAGAATAAGTAACACCATTTATGGGAAGTGTTGAGAGCTAAAGCAGATCTGGCTGTGACAGGGGCAATCAGATTTATATAATTTCCTGACAGACAGTTAAGCTTAAAGCTGCGCAAACCGGAAATATGCTGTCAAAGAAAGTTAATGCTTTAGGAACCCAAGGTTTTATGAGGCAAGGCACAGACCTCTCCTCTTACAAAGATGCTGCTGCTTTCTCCTCTCTTTCCAGGAACCCCACACTGCCATGAGACAAGACCCCACCCTTCTATAAATCTGATCCCTATTAAAGGTAATAGAAATAAGAGCATTTTTAATGGGGGGTGTGTTTGGAACAGATTCTACCATGACTTAGAGTTTAGTGTTTGTGTGACAAGAAGTAGCAGCAATTCTCCTTGGTTACAGCTGGAACAATAAGTACATTTTAAACTCACTAATGCAGGGGAGATGATATGAAATGAGTTCAAAGTTGAGACTAGGTCATGATTCTCTAGCCAGCACAGTGCCCCAAAGGTATCCTGATCCATTAAGGCTGTCTTATACTGTTTCAGTAGAATAATTTATCAGTTCCATAAGTTTTGGCACAGTGTCTCAAACCTAACATTTAGCTAGGGCATGTAGGCACCAAGGGCAGGATGGACATGGAGGCTGAAAATTAATTGCACACAATTCTAGCACTTGTGACTGTTAATGTTTTGGTGGGAGGGTATTTTGCAAGTCACAAAATGGGATGGTGGAATACATGAGTCAAAGAGAAGGGTGCCAAAAGCAATGGGAGCAAACTCAGGCTTGTGCTGTGGAAACCTGCAGAGAACTTGTTCTGCTTTACATGTCATGTAACCCTGCTCTGTGTCTGGGGGGTCTGACTGCACCCTAAAAACATGCATGGATACCCCTGATGTAGACAGGAGAGCTTTGGGGGCCTAAACTGTAATGTTTTAACAGTTTAGGTAAGTGATCACCACTTTAGGTAAGTGATGATTTGACAAAGCCAGCTTGTGCAGTGTGTTTTGATGAGATCTTACAAACCCAAAGGACCTGGAGATACTAAACATCCTTATGGATGGGTCTTGATGGGCCTGCTAATTTGTTTTTTGTTTTGGATTGGTTGGGTTTTGGGGGGGGTGTTTGTTTGTTTGCTTGCTTGCTTGTTTGTTTTGCTCCTGGACTTTATAGCTAAAAGAGAATTTCTGAGGGTGAAGTGAGTTTGTCATTCAAGTATTACTGCAGGCTCAAATCCAGCAGGCTTTTGCAGGACATCCTGTGATCTTGATACCCTATTGTACCAAGTTCAAGAGGCATTTGTACTTTTCCTTCTATTTGATTGTGGTCTAGAGTGAGGACAAAAGAATGAGGAATACTGACTCTGTCCAGCTGAACACAAATTATTATGATTTTATTTAAAAAGTAAAAAAGCAAATCTGTTCTTTTGAGTAGCAGAGTTTGTGCTGCAAGAGTTGTAATTCTGCAGAAAATGGTGCTACTTTAGGATCTTTTTGCTGGAGGCAGGCATTAAATTTAATTCTCCCTTTTCTTATTGTTACAAAATAATTGTACCTGCTTATTGTACATTCAAGTAACTCTTCAGTGTAAGGTTTTAACCAGAGACAATGATTGCAAATTCTTGTTTAAAGATGATAGATATTTTTCCCCTGCAAAGATAATCTACCACTTTTTAAGTGAAGTACTTTTGAAAGCTGAATGTAGCCTTACTGCTTTAACATCTCTTTCATTTACATACTGCACTGAAGGAAAAAACCCAAGTAGGTAGAAAATCAGAGAAGGAGTTAGATAGAACTAGATAATCAAACACACTTTTGTTTTTTTTCTGTCTTCAGATATTCCACATGCTTCACCTCTATTTATCCATCCAAAAGGAACTGACTGGAACTCATAATTTTGGAGTTTTTTCCATTTGAGTTAGGTGCCTTCATGGACCGTCAGCTGACCTTAGCACTTTGTGCTGGGGAAGTGGTGCTAAATAGGTTCCTGTATCAAAGAAGGTAGTTCCCAGAGTTGGGAGGCCCTTTCAGCAGACTGTTTAGGGGAAGCAGCCAAAACAACCAAATCCAAACCCCAAAGAGACCACATGAGGAAGATGGGCGAATGAAAAATAATCGAAAGAATTTTCAGGAATTTTACACTGCAGCATAATTATGGGTCTCATTAAAATGCTCTTCCTTTTGTTATCTTTGCATTTAGTGCAGTAGGTGTTTTGTTTGATGTTATGGTGATTTATGAGTACTTGTGAAAGGACGGAGAAGGCAGAATTCTGGTGAAAGGAGAGGTGAATGATTGTCCTTAATGGACCAAGGGATTCATAGCTATAGCTTTGCTTGGCAATACTTTCCTAGTTTGTAGAGCACTCGTTTATACAGCGTTTCAGTGGGATACAAATCTTTGATCATCTCTGTGCTAAATGTGTATTTACCTGGGTAAATGTTTTGCTTAGGTTTCAGATATATTTTTGGTTTGGTTGGGTTTTTTACTTCATGGTGGTTTTGGTAATCACAGAAATTGTGGCTCCCAGGTGATTTCAGCATGCCCCAGGGTGAAGATGAGATGACATTGGGCCTGTATGGAATCCACAGGACTTGAGGACAGAAAGCTGTAGTGTTAGTGAGGCTCTACCAGTTTATATCAGGGGAAACTTACCTACTTGACCCAAGGGGAACGCAAGGAATTTTTGGTCAGACCTTTTGATCTCTAAATTTTCTGTTTACTTTTGATTTTGTTATATATCCATCTGTTTATAATGTGCTTGCTTATGTTTTTTTTTTTATGTGTACTTTAATAACTGCTTTAGATTTTGGATCTTAAACTGCTTGGCAAACATTTCACAATTTCCTTTCCATTTCACCGATATTAGGCATTTTTACCCGTAATGCACATACAGTCTTCACTGTAGGAAATCATAAAGTTTAAATATATAACCTTCATAGTTGTAAGAGATGGACCTGAGTGTTGGGAAGCTGGTGGACTCTCTATTTGGATCTGGTTTGTTCATAGTAATGGCAAGCCTGCTCCCTAGGTCTTACTATCCTAGGTCTCACTATCCAGTCTCCCAAGTCTGAATCCAGATGCTGATGATGTAGGTGGGTGTTTTCCTAAAACTGAGTGAGCATCACCCCCTAGTAGCAGAAGCTGTTCAATTATTATTTCATGAGATTCCCCATGCGAACCTGGCATGAGTATATTTAACACTTCCTATTTGTAATTACCAATGTTCTACAACATGTTAAAAATAGTCCAGAGGCTTTGGCCCTGCATGCCCTGCAGTTTATTAAACCTTGTTTAGGCTTACTGCAACACTGTAATCACAGATCTTGTTGCCTAAGGGAATTCTCTTACGTTTCTTAATTTAATTAAACATTTCCCATTAATTTTAATTAAGTGTTAAGATAGAGAATTCCTCCTTAACCCTACAATAATAAGGCTTTGCAAACCAAAGTACAGTTTTCACAGATTTTATCCTGACACATCATCTCATTTGATACAGTGAATAATTTAACAGTGATTTTAATATTCTGGGATTTTTTGAAGTCTGTTTCTATTTATTTTCCTCCAGCTTATTGGAAGCAAATGAGACAGGTCACCAAAATGCCCTAATAATTAGAAACGAGGTGAGAACCACGTCTACACCATCTCTGCTTGTCTGATAGTTGTAAACTCCCATCAGTGCAGTGCCAACCTAAGAATCCTGATAAGTAATCACTTTTCTGGAATTTTCCAAATGTTCCAGTTCTGTGTTTATCAGAGTGTAGTAAGTTCATGTGCTATATTTTTGTAGTGACAGCACTGGGCAATCAGACTGTATGTTGGAAAGTTTAGGTACATGTAATGTAAATAGTTGTGCAGGTTAACTATGCTTCTCTTTCTTAAAATTCTGAAGTGTAATGTGAAAGCTCTGTTGCTGCCTGGAAAGAGTACTGCTGCAGTTATTTCACCAATAACGGGGATATTTCCATATTTTTCGTCAGGACTACACTTTTTACCCATTTTTATGTGAGGCTGACTGAAATTGCTCATTGATCCTTTGGACAGAAATGATTTCATATTGCTCATCAAAGTTTTGCATCTCTTTGGGCTTTTCTCTGTGTGTATGTATATATTACAAAGACTTTGCTATTTAAAGAAAAAGAAAAAAGAGAGAAACGTGACACAAGAACTGTACATCCCACATGCCATACACTAGCATGCTGAAGGGATTTCAGCTTTAAGGCTGTTTCTTTAGGCTCCCAGCTGACTTATGATAGCAAAATGTGAAATTGTAGAATGAGCAGAGTCCCATCAACACCACATCTGTTCAGATTGCTTGCTTTTTAGCTTCCACACTGACATTCACAAATATGAAAGGGAAGAAACTTACAGTTCTTCTGATATGCAGAACATTTTATAGTGTAAAAATTTACTGTAACAATTTTAGTCAAATGCATTATTCTGTCATGACCTGGATATAAACATAGTAATTTTATATAAACGGTTTTCTCATCAAAAAAAGGTTTATTTTACAGTATTTCCATGCACAGAAAAATCTACTGTAAAAGGTAACACAGCTTCTGGCTCTGTTTATTTCAGTAGAATTTACTACAAATTGCATTTATAGAGCAATGAGGCTTGGAGCCATCCCACCTTGCTTTCTTTCCAGGTCTGCTGTTCACAGCAGGAAGGAAAGTATTTAGATGCCACTTGAAAGCCAGTAGACCCCGTGGAGATGCTGCTTTTTCTCCATGGTCTGCTGGACGTATAATGCCTGGACTACTATTTTAGGCACTATATTTTGGTGGAATGCTGAGCTCAGAGCTGATTGTCTCTGCAGCATCATTTAAGGCTGGAAATTTTGTAGGTGGGAAATACCAAAGCAAGTCCTTTACCTCGAAGAGAAATCTTAGCTCATGGATTTTCATAGGCCACATCACAGGAGCAGGTTTCCTTTACAAAAGTTGCCTGTGCTTTGAAAGTTACTTGTTTAGTGCTACACTTCCATATAGCTTCAGAATCAGCAGATCAGGCCTCCTTGGGAATGCACTGCTCTGAAAATGGTGTTCCCCTCTCTTATGGATTTATCATGGTTCTTCCACCATAAAATCTGTAAGGATTATTATCCATTTTGTTGTCTTTCTGAATCACATCAGCAAAGTCTGTAGCCCTCAAAGAGATCCTTGGAAGTCACCTTATATTGGACATAAAGCTTTTTAAAAAGGAAAAAATTTAAGAAAGAAGGGCTTTACTTCTTTTCTTCTTTCTTTTCTCAGCACCTTTAAAATTTGAATTTTTCTTTGAGAATACTGATTAAAAAACAGTTTTTCATAATGAAATGAGCAGGTGTGTCTGAATACATGATGTGAGCCAATCTGTTCAATAAGAAGATCCTGATTATATGTGACTGTTTTTCAGAGCAAAACCTCATTTAAGGTTCTTTCATGGGTCACTTCTGCCTTAAGCTCCTGTGCTTGGGAAGGATAAACTCTGTAGGTGTTTGAACTTTTAGCTTAAGAAGAACTGTTAATGAGAAATGTAAGTGCTGCATTGAGTCACATTATAAGTCTTTTGCTTGAAAATTAAGAAGACAACTTTTTTTATAAGTTAAATAGTGTAAAGCTCCTAGTAAGTATTATTAGTTTTTGAGAACCCATATTTTGCTTTAAAAATCAGAAAATCATTATTCAGAGTTCTTTTTCCGTCTAAAGAGCTCCAGACTGTAAGCAGGGAGCTAGCACGAGTTAAGAGGTTTGGCAGAGATGTGCAATGTGCTGACTGGAGCAGAAACATCCTTCACATGCTTGGT
>NW_005054304.1:6346382-6363491 GCF_000277835.1 Geospiza fortis
TCAGCAGTAAGGCTGAAAACACTGAAAAGGCATTTAGAGATGAAGTCTGCAACCAGTCACGTTGCCTGGGTTGCTTCTCCCACAAAGACAAGTTTTTTTTTTATTGCTAATTTTCCAGAGGGTGCAAGCAGCCATTATTTCCCCATCTGAATAAGCAGAGTCAGATCTGTGTCTGAAAGAGCAGTCAGTACCTTCCCAGAAAGGGTTGTTGGCTCACAGACTGGTTGAAAACTGAGAAAGTGCTTTGTTAAATATTTCACAGCAGCTGAGCCTTAGTCTGCAGTGGCCCCAGTTTTCCTGTCTGCTATTTTCTGAAGTTATTTTTCAGTTGGATTTTGTTGAGGGAGTTGGGTTTTTATTTGTTTGGGGTTGTTTTTTGTTTGGTCTTGTTTCGGTTTTTTGAGTTGCAATTTTAAACTCATGACTCAGAATTTGTCTGAGAAGGGAGCCTTGGAAGCTGCTTGAAAATTGGTATCACAAACTTATAGGGCCAATAATTGAAGTGTTTTCTTGGAAGTTGTGAAATCAAATTAGCAACTCAATTTGCTTATAGTTTTCAAGTGGGGAAAAAGAAAGGGCACTCCTATTTTTGTCTGTGATCACTGTCTTGAAGATAAATGACTTTACTCCTTGCTGTAGGCCAGTGTACATAGACTTAGCCACCACACAACATTTTTTTTGGTTGTAATTGATTTTTTTTATGAGGAATTTTCAGAACAATTTCAATCCCAAATATTTTCCCTCTACCCTTTTATTTCTTACTTGCTCCCTGGCTGATTTGGCTGTCAGTGTAGTGCACTGACAAATAAATCATTGTCAGGACTCCGTTCCCCAGTGCACAAGAGTCAGGAGTCCCAAACTAACCCTGCAGTCAGGCAAAGGTCCTTACTTCACAGCTTTATCAAGGCTTGCTGACTGTGCAGCGTCGCACAGAGAAGGGGAGCTCATGACATGAAAGACAGTATCTTCTGTACTCAGAAAAAATAGACTGGAAACAAAGGTGCCACACAAATACAATATTTAACACAAGCAACACAACTCCTTTTGCAGGGCACGTGATCTGGTGGGTTAAACACTGCAGAGTGAGCTGGGTGAAAAATGTGAGGGTGTCCTCTGTGACCTTGAGCAAGCAGATTCCTGTCATCATAGCTCAGTTTCTGTTCTTGCTTCATGACAGAATTGCTGCATACTTGGAGTAAAGAGCAGGCCCTTGGTGTTAGGCTTTCCTACCTGTCTGATTTCATGCAGATTGTGCTAGTGAGCCATACAGAAAAAAACATCTTTTTCTGACAGTTCTGGGGTCAATTTCTGTCTCTCAATGTTTACCAATGTATGGCATCTCATAACTGCAGTGATATTTTTGATATTTTTTTTGGTTTGCCAGAACCTTGGAGGATGCTAGTTTATTGCTAAATATTTTGCCTTTGCCCCTTTTCACATTGAAATTTCAGACCTGCCACCCTGCAGAGGAAAGCTTTAAAATACAGACACATTTGGTGGAACTAGATGAAAACTAGAAAAGCTTAAATTTCAGCTTTAACTGATCATGTTAAATTCTCACATGCAGCAAATGGAATGTGGGAATTTTCTGTGATGCTGTTTCAGCTTAAGCATGCTAGTGCGGATTTTATGGGGTCTGAGGGTTCCTGTGTGCTGCAATATTTTAATGTTTTTAACTTCTTGCTGTACTGCAGACATTTGTAGTGAGCAGAAGGCATCAGATGTAGGATAGTGATCTTTTGAACTGCTGCTAAAGCAAAATGTGCTAAACTGTAGAGTGAAAGGTGATGCCACAATCAGCCTTAGAAATTGCACTTCATTTGTTTTTTCAAGGATAAGAAACAGATGAAAGAAAACCTTTTCTTTTTTCTTTTTTTTTTTTTATTTTTCTAGTTACTTTCCTCACTGATTAAAATAGTAAATTCACCTTTCAAAATGAATTAGAAATCAGTCCTAGCCACTTGCTCAAGGAGGGCCAAAGAACAAACAAACAAACAAACATTTGAAGTGTAGAAAAGTATGCTAATATGGTCAAGTTTGGAGAAAGGTAATCTAAATTAAGCAAGAGGGAATAGAGAGACAGCAAAGATGTGAAAAGACAAAGAGCCTTCAGAGAGTTCCTCTAACAGATACCGTGTTTACTTTGTTAAAAATGGGGAAAGCAATCTTTGTCTGCATGTTATCAGCAAATGAGCGTTTTAATAATAAATTATCTATGTGATTGCTATTTTCTTTCCCTTTGCAAGGAGAGAGGCTCTGAAAAAAAATAAGTATTTCTGTAACTAAAATGTTTCACTAGTGGACAGCAAATAGAAAGAACTCTGGATTATAATTGTCTTTATTTTATGGGGTGTTGGATTTTTGTGCAGGTTTTTTTGGGTTTTTTGAATGGATAGGGAGAACTGTCATCTCCTGATGCAGTAGTGTGCATTTAGCACCATTGTCACAGTTACTGTGGCATTAGCAGATCCAGGAGCACTGTGAGCTGGAATAAAACTATAGTCTTCTAATCCAAGTAAGTGCCTGGGTTGAAATCTGTGTGTGGGCACAACTGACCAAAAATCATAAGTGTGATCAGCAAAAAGGGAGTCACTGGTGTATGACATTATGATCTTTGTGTGTTCTGTGACTAAACCCAGTGCTCCAAGAGGCAGATGGCCAGTGGGTGGTTGCGCTTTGCCTTTCAGTGCCCTTCTCCTGATCATCTGTGCTTGGGAATATAAAACTACCTTGGCTCCCTTTCTGCCTGTTACCCAGCTCTCTCTCTCTGAGGATAGTAAGCACATATTCCTCAGAAGGAGAACATGCATGCAGCCTGTGAAACTGTGGAAAGAATTGGAGTGGTAGCACTTGTGTCAAATTAGTGAAAGAAAAATGCTGCATCTTCGAAACAGAATTAGGAGCACAAATCCCATTTTGCTGGCAGTGCTGCTTCTGTCCTAAATTTTGGAAGTTTTGCCTGGAGGAGTGTAATTACATGCCTGAAAAGAGGTCTTAGGTGTGTGACCTTAGGTCCTGTAATTTACATTTTGTGCTTATGGTCACCTGAGAAAGGAAAAATATGCCTTGGGATGCATTTCTTTTTAGGATGACCATTTGTGCCTTTTTGCCATCTTCTGATTCTCATTCTGTTCAGCATGAGTCCCTTGCTTCCCTGTAGGGAGAAATAGATGAGCAGACATGTAAATGAACCTTCTGTAACTCTTGCACAGGATTTCATAGTCTGTCACAGAGGAGCAATCGTCTGTCACATTAATATGGTTCTTATTACAGTATTTATGTCAAACCCCCTGTCTTTCATCATTTTCATTAGCATGAAAAGTAAGGTTTTAACAACTATGGTAATAGGTAATAATGTAGCATTAGAACATAAATCTAGTGATGATACAGATACCCATGAAGTGACAGGGAGATGTTATAATGTGTTTGCAGCACTTATTTTGGGGACAGATTTGTGTAGGTGGCTTATTTTTTAGGAAGTATTCACTATAATTATCAGAACTAACAGGGACGCTTGGCAAAGGAGAAAAAGAAATCTTTGGGTTGTAATTAAATTGAAGACAAGAGGTAGCAGTTGCAGTTACAAATTACCAACTTTCTGATGGTGCTTGGCACACGTTCCCTTCCTGCTTCTGACCGACATGTGACAAAACCTCACAGTTACAGGAGGGTTCATTGCCAGAAGCTCTGACTTTGGTACAGGAAGGACATTTTATATGCAGTGTGTATTCACAGGCACAAGTGGGATAAACTGAAGTGAACCAGATCATTGAGTTAAATAATTTAAATGTTAGAATATGCTTTGTTCACAGTCGGAACTGTGAAGTACTTTGCAAAGATAGCAGAGCCCCTCCTGAGCAGAGGAGGAATTGCTCAGTCATGAAAATTTACCTAAAGGGCTGAGGTAAAGTCAACCATTATTTGGAAGAATAGGGTCATTCAGTGGACCTGCATCAGACTGAGAAAACACAGAAAGGAACATTTCCCCTACACAGTGAGGAAAGGAAAAGTACTTTAGTTATCCAAACTAGCACTTGAACACACTGTTACAGTTAATTTGAGATGTAATGGAGTGTTTAATGGCTTCCAGTGGTCAGGAAGTTGGTTTTAGAAAGATTGTGAGTGAGAAAACTCTTACCCATCCAAAGCATCCAAGTGATTTACAGCATTTGTAGGCTGCACAGTGCATTGTGGCACTCAGAAGCCCCAGGCTGGTGTTGTCTGCTCTGCTGCCAGAGCTTGATGCAAAGCTGAGGTCTCCTGGCAGTGCTACTGTAGATCTAGAGAGCCCTGAGACCCCTGACATGTGAAGATGTATTAGCAGGCTTAGATCTTGGGGACTGTGCACAGCCTTGTGCTGCTTCCCACAGGAATAATCCCTTTGCTTTGGGCGTGGTGCTGATTTTCACCCTGTAGCTCTGTCTTCTCTGACTGAGCTCTGGGATCAGACACCTCATACTGCTTCATATCAAGCTAGATCACATGCCACAACATGCAGCCAACTTGTCCATGATCAGGCAATTCTTCTCCATGGGACCCAAGTCCTAGTTTTTGGATCCATCTAGTATAGGTGGTGATGGGATTTTACTTTCACTGCTGACCTAATGCTTTCAGGAGGCTGAAATGTGACTTCCCACATTGTGGTTTGGGAGCAGGCTCCATCACTCTTTTCAGCATCACTTAGATTTTCCCGGTCCTGATTTCCACATATTAAAATGCGTTGTGCTGCCTTGGAAGGAGGCGAAGGAGAGGGGACTGATCCCCTGGTGACCAGTGAGAGGACCCAAGGGAATGGCCTGAAGTTGTGTCAGGAAGGGTTTAGGTTGGCTGTTAGGAGAAGGTTCTTCACACAGAGGGTGGTTGGGCACTGGAACAGGCTCCCCAGGGAAGTGGTCACAGCAGCAGCCTGACAGAGTCCAGGAAGTACCTGGATAATGCCCCAAGACACATAGTGTGATTTTTGGGGCTGATCTGTGGAGGGACAAGAGTTTGACTTAGGTGATCCTGGTGGGTCCCTTTTAACTTAAAATATTCTGATTCCTTGGGTAAGGAGCTGGCAGGATGAAGTCTTCATGTTCATGAAGATGGTGAGGCTACATCAGGCGGGATATGAATTTACCACATGTGAACTCATGCACTCTCTTTATGTGTGCAAATCCCTGCATCCAGCACAAATATTTGGCCAGTGGCTTCAACAGCTGTCCTGGGAGTTTAGGTTCCTTCTCAGTGCACTGAGCTGCTCAAGCAACCTCTGGTTAGTGACAAGGTGCATTTGTCAACTGCAGCCCTTTTTTCCTGCTCATGAGTTAATCAGTCTTTGTCTCTCATGTAACTGAGCTGGCTGTTACTGCTGTTGATTTGTGATACAGAACTTTTTTGTCTGGTAGAGATCATAGCAATTTGAAGATGAAGGTGAGTGCTCTCATCCCCATTTAACTGATGGGAAAACAGCAATGGAAACCAATTTCTGAGAAGCAGCAGAGCTGAGAGTTAGCCATTGGGAATAAAATCTTGTCTCTTAGCATCCCTGTGGATGCTTCATAAATTTCAAGTGAGCCTAATGTGCAATTTGAGATATGTTTTGATATATATCCTTTTGACAGACAAATCATAGCCTATCTTTGTTTTTCCAGATAGGATGAGCCTGATTCTTTCTAAAATGAGATTTCCAGAGAAGATTCATCTTCACAAAACCAAATTCCACCTTAGTATTCTGCAATATCTGTGTGTTTAAGGTTTAAGCATATACTCTTGCCTGGTAGTTTGCTCACTACAACATTCACAGAAATAGTTGGAAACCTGGAATTGAATACAGTTAAAGTAAATTCACGTGGAGTAGACAAATAATTGCCTGTGCAGTGGTTACCATCAATTTACCTAATTTTCAAAATCCAGGTTCAGTTCCATCCATGTGAATAATGAACTTCCTTGGTTCTCTCTGTCATCTCTTTGTTTCAGTGCAGTAGATGAGCAGGGGAGCGTGTGCAACCCCAGCTATCAGCTGGTGCCAGCTGTTTGTGCCCCCGGAGAACCTGGCTCACAGCACATCTCTCCACTGTGGAGGATGCATGGAGCAAAAGGAATGTCTGCATTATATGACTAGAAAGGTTAAGAAGATGGCAGGTTACATTGTCAAACTTCCAAAATATTGTTGCACAGACAACAGGTTTTGCAAAGTCCTCTCCAAAATGACCAAGCAGTTTGGTGTTACTGATAGGCTGAAGTTAAGCACCTTTGGCTTCTCAATGGGTTGATTCAGCCCCTGTTCTTTAATTATGCTGGACCTTCCAGCAACTGTGACTGAAGTTAGAAAATCTCTCCTTGCATCCATTAACACCTGCCCACCTCCACATGCATGCTTGGCAGAGTGACCTTTGGGCAGTGTGTGCCTCCTGCACACTCAGGTGTGCTGGTCTGCTTGGATTTATGCTTCCATTCCCCCAACACATCTGCAGGGTGACATCTGCACGTTGTGAAAGATGAGTAGGAATAAATGCTGCAGGCTTTTCTATAAAAATGTTAGTGCTTCTACACTTAGGCAGCAGTGTGGCCTGATTATGCAGGAGCTCTGAGGCTTATCCCAAGATGATGATTTTTACATCAAAAGTAGATTAATGGAAGTCGACAGCCTTGTGTCCATCCAAACACAGTATGAAATGATAATAAGTATAGAATTGCTAGTCAGTAGGGTCTCATGTCACATAGTCAGACTAGATAAATGATGAATATGTAATGAAATTACATAGAATTGAGACAGATGGCTCTAGCTTTTGATAAATGCATATATCTTCACAATCAGATAATAATGCCAATGTGTGGAAGATCAATTGGGATATAACAACTTTGAAAAGGAAAGTAATTTCTCTGCTTTCACTTTAAGATGCGCATTTAAATGAGAATCAAGCTTAATTTAATTATAATTTTTTTCATCATTAAATTAAACAAGAAGTAGAAAAGAAACAAATGGGAAAAATGCAGGGACATTTTCATCTTTTTTTGCTTTGAATTGTAGTTATTTATCCTAGTGCCTATAATGAAATACCATTGCCAAAAAGAAAAGACAATTATTTTCTCCCCAATAAACATTAAGATAGATTGATGGTCACTGCTATAAAAAGGATTAAATGAAATTCTTGACACCATTTCAGGAAGATGTCAATTTATTCCTAAGAACTCCAGTTATGAGGAAGCTTATAATACAGTCCACTTGTTATTGATAGGGATGTTTAATATTTTACTGACTATTTAAGGTGCAAAGTCCTTGAGATAAATCAGCTTCTCATCCTCTCTCTGGATTTTACTATTTCACTAGAGGTACATCTTTCAGGGAATTGACATGATTGACTAGGGACACAGTGTAAAAAATATCATTTGAAATAACGTCATTATCAAAAAGAAAGGAATTTTGAGAACAAAATAATTATGAAGCTCATTAAATTCACAGTTTCTGCATATTACAGATTAGTGAAAGAGTAATGGCAGTAACTCAACCCATAATTTTGGATGGTGGTTGTGTATTATCTGAGTTACTGTCACTTTCTTTGAATTTAAAGTCCTTGCTTGTATAGATAAACAAATATATCTGTCTCTCATTTGCATGAGATTTAGGATATTTTCAGGTGAAGAGAAAGTAGCTTTCAGTTTTCTGCAGTCCATCAGCCAAACTTTGAGTAGTAGTTATAGTGAATGAATACCAGATGAGGTCTGAGGTGTTAGGTGCTGTACCAACACACAGGAAGAGTATTACAGGTATGGAGAGTTTGTAATCTCTTGCCTCCAGATGAGATTTCTTGAGCTGGGAGGGAGGAAATGGGAAAAAACCGTGTTGGTGGGAAAACTAGGATTAGTCCTCCATGATCCATGGCTGTCTGCGATGCTCCCATAGGAGAAGCTTCAAGTAAGATGTTACCTTCTGTGGCTGTGGAGATTTGGGATCAGCAGCTGACACAAGAGAAGGAAAATTAAGTTTAGGCTGCAGTCAGCATATAAAGTGTCTTGATGTCTTCAGAAGATGACTCATGAGTTTGTGCAGTGGCATTGCATGGGGAGTACTCCGTTGACTCTGCACTGAGGAACAGAAAAATAAGGCTCAGAGCAGTGGACTTGGAGGCTTTTTGTGCAACCACTGGATAAAACAACAGTGCAAGATCCCTTTTTCTTTTAGTACCATCTGTGCTAAAGAAACAGGTGTTTTCTCAACTCTGTGTATTTTCCAGAGCCTCCCAAATGTTATTTCAGCAGTCTTTACAGGAAGTACTGCCAGGTGCTGGCTTGCAGTGGAAGTGGGGCAAAAGTCCTGCTCCTCTCAAGCTTGAGGGCACTGATGCTCCCAAGGGAAACCTTTCTTGGAGTTGTAAGAATTTCTGCCTCAGAGGCTGCTGGCTGCAGAGCCATCACAACAGGAGACACGTTTCTCCTTCCATACTTAGCCACTGTCTCAGTGCTTTCAAAAATTGCTTACAGCCGTCTCAAGCCAAGTTACCTAAAGTTGGAGGCTCCCGAATAAGACTTAAGCACTTTAGTGCTCTCTAAGCAGAAACTCTTTGCATCTACCTTTCAAATAGAAGGTACACTGACTGTCTAAAGCATTTTTAGTGGTATCACAATTTGCCTTCTGCCTGCATTTACATGGAGAATCTGGGATAAGATCTTAAAAGAGCCTATCACTTTGTAATATTGCCTCAAGAGATTTTTTTTCCTGTGAATCATAACTGTGATAGTTTATTGATCAGATTAAGCCAAGTTTCAAAAGAGAAGATAATGCCATACATTTTACTTAAGATGTTTGTGCAGCTGCTAAACAACTGAACGTCAGTAAGCAAACTCCTTGGTGATGGCAGGTGGAGAGTGCTCTGTTCTCAAAAGTATCAAATCTTTCATTTTCTATTGATGCATTTTAGAAGCAAAACAGTGTTTTTCATTAGAGCAAGTCCTCAGCTGCCTTACAAATCAGCAGAGATGGAGAATTCCTGGTCTGTGTCCCAGGAGCAGCCTGTCATCCAGTTGTATATGGCCTATAACCATTTAGTTTTCTAAGCTGCAGCAGATCTATACAATCAGGGACATTAAAATGTGGTTGGCCAAAGGTATTAGAAGGAACTGTTGGCTCTCACTAAGGAGATTTGCCATCTCTGTGGTATAGAAGGAAAAATATAAAGGGAAAGTCCTTATTTCTAGACTTCCACTAGATCTTTGATAATATTCTCTTTTGAAGAGAAGATAATTTTCTCTTCTGACTGTGGATTATGGGTGCTATCAGGCTATATATACAGGCTATCCTATAAGTGGAATTCCCAGTAAACAGATCTTAAAATATCTGTCTGTGTAGTGAGAGACATCTGCAGGAATCCACAAAAGGTGCTAAAGCCCATTGGTGTTTACCATTTCTTGGCCAATCTCACACACATACACTCTGTTTCTGGCATTTCTCATGCATCAGGATGACTTAAGAAAGACTTTTTCTTCCTCTCCATCCCCAGTTGATGATGCTACAATGATTTAGAGTAGGAAACAGTTCATGGAGCTGGGCAGACTTCTGGGAAGCTGCTGCTGTGGGTATCCCAGCACTATGTGACATAGGAAGTCTGACTATTAAAATCCTCAAAAAACAAAGGCCCAGCTTTACTTGGCACTTTTGAAAGTTTGGGAGAAGAGGAAAGGACAGAACTCATCCAGGTCTTGAAAAGCTAGACAAAATGAGTTCAAGAGAACCATTGATGTGATGGTAGGTATGTTTTCAGGGCTTTGCTTGGATACTACAAACATGTGTTTGCAAAGACTATAACTAGGAAATACTCATTGGCAAAAGGCAGACTATTGCCTTTCACTGGTTTTATCCATGCTTTCTAATAGATGCATGCATCTCTGCAAGTAAATATTGGAGTCAGTGAAACTGCATGGTATTAGACAGTTTCCTTCTTCTCTCTGCAGTAGAAAATGTGGTGTATTCTCCTTTCCTCCATCCCCCTCCTTCCTCCCTCCACATTAGCTCTGGTTTTAAAGCTGTTTAGCTAAAACTCAAACAAAGGAATATGCTAGAATTGGAAAGATAATTATAAGGTCAAAACCCCTTACACACCACTGGATTCTTTCCCTCCTGATGTGGATTCTGGATTTGTCTGTGAAAGCAAAGAAAAAGCTTTCTTTGGTACATTGTCATTAAAACAGAATCTGCAAATCCTGTACAGTCAAGACAACAGCAGGATTATGTTTGAATCATAAGAATGAGCAATGTGTTCTGCTTAATTACAGAAGTTACAGAGGGAAAGGATTTATTGACTGCCCCATCCTTCACCCCTCTTAGTGTAGGATTGTTCTCTCCATAGTGCTTCTTAAGTCTTTTTCTTTGCAGTGTTACATGCACCACGTGATGGATCATCCACAGCTTAACTGGAGGTCTTGAAGCAGTTCTTAACAGATTAAAAGGTGTAATTGAACATGCTAGTTGCTAGCAGATCCTGTTCTCAATGTGGACTTTGAGAAATTGCCAAGATGTGCTCATCTGAGGCTATCAAGCTGGAGAAAGCAAAAGTGTCTCAGCTCACTATCAATGTGTTTTCCCTGGAACTTAGCTTTTACATTGGTTGTCTCAATTTCATCTGAGAGCTTTTGCTCATTATTTCCTTTTGAGAGTTCGAAAATAGTTCCCCCTCATCACTCATGTTCACAGCCTCTGGTTTCACAGTCTCTCCCAACTGTTTTGTTAATGTGGACTGTATCTGTAAAATAGTGCTTATCTTTGATCACGCTTCAGTTCGTAGGAAATTTCCTGCTAAAAATCCTGTATTTTGTTAAAGCCCAATGCAGGAAGCTTTGGAATTATTACAACAAATCCCACCAAACTGAAAACCAATCTTGATTTTTCTTTCTCCATTTCTTCCTTAACTCATTCTCCAGCCCCAACTGAAATCTTTCTTTCTTATTTAAACTTCTGGGGTTTTATGGGTAGTATTTGGTGTTTACATTTTTCCTGAATAAAAGGCTGAAGGTTTTTTTATACATAAGACTTTCTTCCAGTCTGTATCTAACAGCCAGCACAAATTTGTGGCAGTGGAATGCCTTCTCCCAGGTGTCAGATACAAACTCTTGTTAACACATTCTAGCTCTGTCTCCTTCTAGATGTGTCACTGAGAAGCACATGAGAAATTAAGGCCAATACTTTGACCTGCAAACCCACTGTTACTTCTCTATCTAGGCTCTTGCTATTATCCATCCAAGGTCTTCCACTATTGTTTCTTTCAAGTTTTTATTTTTGCTAAGGATAGAAGTGTTAATTTCCCCCAAATTCTACCCTCCTGAAGTTGCTCCACATATTTCTGACAACGGTGTTTTAATAGCTTCCGCACCCCCAAGCAGTCAGAAAAACTGTCAAGCTATGGAAGTGCTTTTCTTGCCACCCTTTTGGGTTTCCAGTTCTCAAAAATTGCAAGCTCTTTCAGTTTTTGTCTACTCCAGAATGAAGGAAACTCCTAATTTGAGGAAAGCAAACCCAACTCCTCTCCCTAAAGCCACCAACTCCTGCATGAGTAGGAAAAGTCTATATGCATAATATATCCTGAGAAAAATAATTGACATTTTTCAAATATCTGCCATTCCAACTGACTCAGATTTTGATCTTGTGTCTCTCTATTTCCTTCTCTCCTTGTAAAGATGAGTTTATTATATTTTTGCTCCTTGACATTTAGAGTGTCCCCGACATCCACAGTGAATACTATCTGTAAATTGTTATTACAAACATGCTTATTCTACTTTGAAGTTTCTCTGAATGTAGGAATAGAAACATTAGCAATTTTGATTCTTAAACCAAGCTTCTTAGAGACTGAAGACTAAAACAGCAGAGGGAAGAAGTACTAAAGTCCAGTTCCAGCTAATGTACTGTTAGTGCACCCCTCCAGAAAGAAGATTGCTGTTTTTGAAACACACATAGCTTTTTAATGAATACAAAGGGCCCTTGCTGCACTTGTTCATGGTGCTCATCTCTGCTTCCATCTCTTGGGAATGCTGTTTCTTGGCTAAGCCAATCACTGGCTCTACAATTTAGCTGGGTTGTAAAATGAAGATCAATCTAGTTTAAGGTTAGTTCTGTGAGGTGTGTGCTTCGTCTAACCCTGTGTGCCCTCTGGGGACCAAAAAAAGAGAGAAAAAACAGAGAAAGACTCTTCCAGAAGAAAGCTCACCCTAAGCTAGGACTGGATGAGGTGCCTGTGTCTCCAGTCCCTACTGAAGGGGTCTAGGCCAGCTAATTTATACAAGAGCTAAATCTCCCTCAGTCATTCTGCCCTGTGTTACAGCTTCTGAAATGATCCCCAGGAATTCTGTGTACTCAGTCTTGTACTTGTGGCATCCTGGAATAATTTCAGACTAGTATTGTGATGAAACCAAGAAATCCACAGAGACCTCCTAAGAGAAATATGTTACTTTTCTGGAGCCATTGAGTAAAATAAGTGCTGCTTTTGTTACTCTGAAAGGCTGAACAGACATCTAGCTTAGGGTATATCTTTATGGTATTACCTTAAGCTATCTAGGAAGAGAGAAGATTTAATCAACCCTCTAGGTTATAATTTTACTTCCCAGTAGAAAAAAATCCTGGGAGAATTCTTTATGACAGCATTCACTATGACAAGGTTGTCCTTAAAATGATTAGAGAGGCATTAGCTACAGTGATCAGTCAGTGAGAAGAGGGAGAAGTTTACTTTATCAGTAGCCTGAAGAATAATCCTAGAGTTGCACACTGCCAAAGTGGAAGTAAATAGAAGGCTAGTGTAACAAATCCATGGGAGAAATTGGGATCAGAAAGAGTCCATCTTTTCTCTAAACTGGATTAGCCAGAGGCAAGTGCTTTCCTCAGTCACAGATTGTCAGACCTTTTTTTTTTCCTTAGAAAGCTTTAGAAAGTGGATAAAGAGACATTTTCTGCTTCAAAGTATTCAAATTTTTGTTCCTGCAGGCACTCTCAGGGGATTATAGTATTGTTTAGAAACTCACTGATTGGGGGATTTGGAAACCTGAACTGCAGGACTTCACTCATACTAGAAAATAGTTGTTATTATTGGCAAAGTAGCAGCAGTAGCAGCTCTTGGGCCAAGTTTCTTTGACTTTGTAAGAAGTTCAAGGCACCTTTAGAGAACTAATCTTGGGCTATAGGCAGTGTCAGGGCTAAGAAGTTCATAGGACTTCATTCTCTTGCTGCAGTAAAGTGGTTTTTCCACCAAACACCTCAGTAGCTTTGATGCTACTCACTTGCCTTTGTGTTAGTGGAAAATTCTACCTCAGTGGCTGAGCCAAGGCAGGACTTATTCCCTCATCTGTGATGTGCAGAGTTCTGTGTCAGAGCTAAATCACTGAGATCTTCCCTGACTTTTGTTTGAGTAATTTTCTCTGGAGCTCTTATTGGAGTTCTGTAGGAAGGACATGTATTAGAAGGTAAATGCACATGCTTTGTTTTGGCATTCTCTTGAAGGGAATTCCTTTGCCAGTGCTTCCTTTGGCTTACCTAATCTGATAATTGTCACATAGGAAGCTATTTGTAAACCAGAGTTTTGGTACAAGCATAAATCACCCAGCTGATGCTTTGGTAAACCACCAGCTGCACTGTGTCCTGCAGGTATCAAGAAGGTGTGTGGAGACTGAAGGCATCTGAAGCTACTGACAGGGATGGGCAGTGTTTTTAAATAAGTTTGCTTAGTTAATATTAAAACTACAGCTTTAAAAGTAACCTGTTTACTGTGTCATAACACTCAGCAAAGCCCACATTCCATTCTGGTAATTTGTCACACTTTATTATGGTTCCTGTCACTTGCTGGCAAGCTTGCAGTCTGAAAAATAGGACATCAAATGTATTAGATGAGGTTGTGTTTCCTGAGAAAAACCCCTGCCTTCTGCCTCCTTTCAAGTGTGGGCACTTCCCCTAGTTTATGAATGGCAGCTGCTCATATCCACAGTGGGAGTGAGTGTTTTCACTGGTTTAAATTGATCCAGTGCCACTGCAGAGCTTTAGTGCCACTGCAAGTAAAATTGCAAGCACTATGGTCATTTTGAGTAGGGGATATTCATCCAAACTGGTGACAATTCACAGCTTGAGTTCTCTGATTATTCCAGTCTGACCCAAGGAAATAGAACTTTTAAAAGCTCACTCTAACATTTTGCATATTTGAGTAACTTAAAACATTGTTTGTTTTGTTTTAGTGGTTTTTCTTCTTTCTATTTAAAAGCCCTGAAAATAATGAATCCCTGTCAGCCTGGCAGAAAAACATCTGCTTCATTCATTATAACTCACAATAGGCAGAGCCTTGGGTCTTAATTTAAAAACATAAGTTTTTTAAATCTTGGGTTGGATTTAGCAAAGGAAGAACAGAACTCTGTTCCTTAAAACAAAATTTAGAAGAAAAAAAAGAAAAAAACCCAACATAAACTGCCATAAAATTTCAAGGCTGGTATGTGACAGGTCTACAGTTTCAGAAATGGGAGTTTTACACTTCTGGAAAGCCATGATCCCATAGTGACAGCCTCCCCATTATGAAGTATTCTTGTCTTGTCAAAGAAGCTTTGAAAGGAACAAATGCTATTTCATCAGTATCTCAAAAAGCTCAGTGTTAGTTGTGTTTTGTGCATGCTTTAAATAACATAGAGAAAGTGTGTTACACGATGGCCCAGCAATGAAAGGGCACAGTTGGCTGTCATCTTTGTAACACTGCCTTGCTGGTGTCTGTCGAGCAGCCAGAAGTTTTTTGTGTTGCTGAGCACAGAATTTCCCCGCAGGCAAAATCCCACTTGGACAGGACAAAGAGTTTGTTCCAAGTTGTGCTGTCCCTTTTTTTAGGCATCTTCCAAAAATTAGGCCAGAAGAGATATTCCAGCATCTTGCAGATGGTGCATGCATTTATTCTGAACGGCAGGCAGCCAGTTTGCTGCCATTCAGCAATCTATGCTGTGGTGACATGGATTTTTGCCACATGTAGATTTTTCTGGTGTTTTGCTTATTTCAAGGAAAAAAAAAAACAACTAGTTTAAGGAGGTAAAAAAAGCAAACTACACACTGTTGCTGTTATGAGTTTTGAGGTGTAGGCAGTAAAGTTTTCATCTCTCTTATATGGGGATATATTTTGGTCTTAAAGCTGATTGAGAAGCTGTGTAGCTGTATCCCAAGTAACTGTTACCTGCTGTCTTAAAATATTCATGCAGATTGATTCTGTAAGGGGTGATTTCCATTCAATATACCTCCCTTTTCTCATCTAGATTCAAATATGAAACATAAAATTGCAGTCTTATTTATTTTTGTAAAAAAAAAACCCACCAAAACCAAAACACAACCTCTGTTATTGGATGAATTGTGTATTGAGTTCTATTTCTTTTCTGATCGTTCTACATATGGTTACTGTATGCCACTGATTCTCTGAGCTGATATTTTCTGGTATTTGTTTTTCTTGTATGTAGAGTTCACCAGAGGTCTGCTTTCCCTGCCTTGGGTATATGTAACAAAGGATTTCTGTCACTATTGTTAGGCTGTCTCTCTCTTTCTCTCCTCCCTATTAATATTCATCCCTTTTCAGGTAGTGGTGTACTCTATACAGCTACAATTCATTGCGCACAAGCAAGAACCTGAAAATATTGAAATGGAATCCTAGCCTTAGGGAAGCCCTTAAATATCATATTTTAAGGGCCTTAATTAGAACCTAATTATGAGGTTTATCTCCTTTCAGAGACCAGGTACAGGGTATGAACTAAATCCAGATCCCCTGGAATATGATATTGCCAAGTAAATATACCTGTTAAAGCAACAGGAGGTATAGATGTTGGCTTTTCTAAATCAGCAAGGTGGGACTTCACTTGGTGTTAATCTGAGGTCACTAATCTGCTTCTTGCATGTGAAAACACCTGACAGTGTCACTGACAGTCAGACTACAGCTGCATGTCCTGGGGAGGTACGAATGGAGCTTCAGAGCTGCTCAGTCTACTCACTACCTTACCCCAAGTGATGAAATGTTTCCCATTCCTAATTCTATCCCCATCTTCATTTCAAAACCCCATGTCCTTCAGACTTCTCTGCACCTCCCAGTGTTGAATTTCAATCATTAAAGAACTTGTACCTTTATGTAGGTGATTCATTCCTTCTCTATCACTTCTTTTCTGACATTTGAAATTGGATTTTGCAGAGGTACCACTTTCCTATAACTGATAAGAAATGTTTGTTTCTGGCAAGATGGATTTTCTGTCTTGCTCCTCTCCTCTTTTCCTTTATCTGCCTGTTTTTGCATTGTTCTTACAGTTCTTTGCCTTCATTTTTGACTTTTTTCTCCCACCCACTCTTCTTGCTCTTACTTTTTCTCTACTTTCCCCTCTGTTCTTCATGTGTCTCTTCAGACTCCTTTTGCAGACATTTCTGATGCTCTGCTCCGTTGCCTGAATCCCTCAGCCTGGAGATGATGCAGTGGCTATAAAGGTAACAAAAGAAAATCCAGCTCCCTCTTTCAGCTCTAGCCTGTGTGTCACAGACAGTTGTGGGTATTTTTTTTTCCAGAAGCATGTTGGTTTCATTGGCTTTTTCAGTAGGAAGGGATTTTTTTCTCGTTTCATTTTTTATAGATTATTAAAGGGTAATTGAAAGCCAAAAAACTCTAGGCCAAAAAAATCATAGCTTGGGAATTCACCTGGAACAAGGGCATCACAGAGTATCAATGAATTATTCACTGGGCTACCTGCTTCTCTGAAGTCTTTAGCTCTTTTATTTTCCAAATGAAATCTGTTTTCTATCATGCCGCCTCTTCTCTTCCTAAGGTGCAGAAGAAGCAAATACCGGATTTGGGAGTAGAGAGTTCCCTTCCCTTACCCTCTGTGTGTAGGCAGGTGTTTCTTGGGAAGGACCAGATGTGGATTAGCCCAAGCTCTGGGGAACACTATGATCTTTTCTCTGTCCTATGTGAGTCTAGGAGATTTAGGCTTTTCCAGTGGGAATAGCAGTGTGTAGGAAGGGGATTTCTGATGAAAGAGAAAGAAAGGAGAGCTGAGTCCAAGACCCTTGCAGTGGTCACAGTTGAAGAAGGGGCTAGAACAGGAGCCAGGATAATGAGACTGGATAGGGCAGAGAGAAGTGAAGAAATGGAGCTAAAATGT
>NW_005054304.1:6363512-6365435 GCF_000277835.1 Geospiza fortis
ATGTCTGAGGTGACCAGATGTGGGCACTCAGCAATGGATCAGTCAAGAATCACTATAAGGGAAGATGCAGCTACAGAAGTGAGTAAGGGCTGGATCAGAGCACTGGAAGGGGAAATATGTTGCTGTGGCATATAGGGTAGAAAAGAATTATGCCTGGGAAGGGTGGGAACTTGAGGCTGCATGCCGGGGCTGCTTGGCAATGCTTCAGGCTCTGTCAGTGTGACTTGGTGTGATTTTCTATCCTATGCACTTCAGGGCTTAGGGGATGGGCTAAGGGAAAAGGAGAAAGGCAGCCTGCTGAGATCTCGAAGCCTTTCTCACCATGGGTTGTGTTGCTGGCCAAGCATCCTTGGCAGCCTGCCACAGTCAGCTGAGCTCGTTGGGATCACACCAGCACCTTTCAGAGCTGAAAGAGATCCAAGCAGTGTGGCTCTTTTGTTTAGTAGGAATCACACAGGAAAGACCATGAGCAGCGATACTGAAAAGCAACACCGTGTTACCTTCCTCTTTAATATAATCTTATGTGTGTGTGCTTGACTGTGATTCTCAAAGGATAATTCATTAAAAAAGTTTCTCAGGAAATGTAGCCACATGAAGTGACTTACAATCTCACTGCTGTCACTGTACCTTTCATTGAGGATGGAAGACTTTTATCGAGTCTTTAATTTACCTCAAAGTTTTATTCCATCATTGCTCTATTTTCAATTCCATTTTTATCATAACAGGACTTTCTTTTATTTACATTGGTGAAACCTTGACTTCATAAACTGTCAGAGTGATTTTAATGTAGAATAAGGCTTTATCACTGCATATAAATATATTTAGCCTGAGCTTCATTCAGAGCAGTCTTTTGTGGTTTCGGAATGAATGTAGCACTTTTTATGTGTACATACCACTAGATTTAAAATGAGATTTATGACATTCGTTGCCATTGTATAGAGAATGAGGGGAAATATGGGGAATATTTTCCCAGTGTTTAAGGCTGCACCACTTTGAAATAATAAACCATTCTATCCTACTTCAAAGTAATTTTATGGTTATGTTTAAAGAACACTGAGGGTTTGTCTACTGCATTTGTAATTTTTACACTCAGCCAGAAAAAGACTCTTTGAAAAATGGTTTTTGCTCATTATTGTTTGTATTAAAATACAGTCAGTGGACCATGACCAGCATCAAAGCCTCAACATGTGTTCTGTGCTGCACATTGCAAGGGATAGTTCATGGTACAGTTGGATACTCCAGGCAGAAAAAAACGTTTTCTCATTCTTCTTCTCTGCTTTGCAAGCAAGATCATGTCACAACAGACATTCAGCCTCCTATTTCAGTGTCTCATTACCAACTGAGAAGACAGCTTGCTGAGGGAGCTTAGCCAAGGTCATAAAAGAAGTTTACAGCAGAGCCAGGAACTAGACCCAGATTGCCACTAGGTCCAGCAAACACGCACTTGGCTGAAGCTTCTTCAAGGATCTTGTCTGCTGCTGGATTTTTCTTTGGGTTGTCCAGGTTTATTGGCAAACTTGTTTAGTCTTCTCCTTGAGTAGATAGGGTAGCATCAGCACTTTCTCTTGGAAAAGTTTGGAGAAGTTGTGTGTGGTGCCATTAGCTCTGCAGGAAATGTTTTGATCAATTTATCAATTGTGCTGTAAAATGAACTGTGCAACTGTTGTATTTTTATTAGAGAAGTGACACAGATGAATTTTGTCACAAGATGTGCTCGATATCTGTTTTACCAGGAGCAAGGGGTGCCTTTCAAGTGAGAGCAGGTCTCAGTTATGGATATTCTGTCTTCTTTTTAGTTTTCTTGTCACAAAAAATATATGGTAACTACCAGCTTACATGAAATTGTTAGTGGCTGAGACTTGCTGACCTGCATGGAAGAAGTACAGAAAGAGCTGAGGGAACAGTGGCTAAAAAAAAAAAACA
>NW_005054304.1:6365445-6376017 GCF_000277835.1 Geospiza fortis
GCATGTAAGGAAAAGGTGATTTCTGGTGGAATATAACACTGCTAGGGTGACATTGTGGGTACAGAGGTGGAAGAAGCTGATCGCATCCATTTTCTCCATATGAAACATTGGCAGTATTCCTCCAGTTATCTCCACCTCTTTGAGGGTCTGTACTCTGTGTGAAGATCTGCAAAGGGCAACAGAAAGAAGAAGGCATTACATGAGCAGGCTTAAAGTGAATGTATTGTCTGTCAGTGCAGGCATTGAAGAATACGGCAAGCACACGTGCGGCTGTCAATTTTCACACAGGATCCAATGGTGTGAGCTGCATCCCCTGTGTGGGTTACACGCACACAGGTGGATGTTTTTGTGTTTGTACATCTTCCTGAGCCAGTGCTCCCTGTACATGCTGCATGTGCCTGATGGCGTGGGTGGTTTCTGTGTGTGCCCTGTGCTCTTGAACACACATCTTCTATAGGCCATACCTGATCTCTTTCATTTTTATAGAGCCAGGATTCCTGGGAATTACTGGGTGTTCCTCATCTATTACTGAGCTTTTCTGGGTCAACCCTCATCATGATTAATATCAGTGATGTTCCTCCAAAGTCAATGTAGTGGCGCTGATTTAAGGTTTGACCTCTTCTTACCTGTATTCTTTTGTGAGTGTGTTTCTGTCACTGATGTACTCCACTAAGTGCTGGGTAGATCTATTGGAACAGCTTACCAATGGACTTATTTCATGGTTTGATTTAGAAAATGCATTTCTCAGACTATTTTGATTACTTTTGTTCTCTCCTTTCCAGCAGACTGTGCTTTTGATGTGTTTGTAATCATGTATAATTCCTTCAAGGTAACATTTGGAATCTCCTCTCACTTCTAAGGCAAGCTGTCAACTCCAGGACTGTAACCAGCTTTACACTCTTGCTTTGTGTTTGTCTCTCTTTCTCTCTTTCTCTCTTTCTCGATTTTCTTTCTTTCTGACTTTCTTTCTTTCTTTCTGACTTTTTTTTTGTTTTGGTTTTCCTTTTTTTGGTATGTTCCCTTCCTTTGCATTAGCAGGAGCCTTGTTCTAG
The DNA here is from genome assembly GCF_000277835.1 of Geospiza fortis. NCBI lineage: Eukaryota > Metazoa > Chordata > Aves > Passeriformes > Thraupidae > Geospiza > Geospiza fortis. The sequence goes on from NW_005054304.1 coordinate 6,366,498, forward strand.
CAGATAATGGAATTGAACCACAGTCCCTTAAGTACCAGTATTTGCTCACTGCCCATTGTAACTGACTGTATTTCATAGTATTATGAAGAGATTTTATTTTGCCTGGGTAAAACAAGCCACTAATTGAATTTCCACTAAAATATTTGTTTGCCTACTCATCCTATCCAACCCTAGCAGATGGCTGATAGGCACATGGTGCTTGAAACTTTGAAAGAGATGTGTAACATTGTAAAAAAATTAAATCTGGATGGCTTTTTGATTCAGTCTTGATACAAACTGGAAGTTTTCTCTCTATTGTCTACTTTGAATTTAAAGTGTAATTGTGACAAATCTCAGTGACAACAAAAACACTGAAAATGTCTTCTTTTGTATTCCTTACTTGTTTTTTTCCTTTTAACTTGTATGCTGAAGTTCATTGGAGTGTTATGGTAATTTCATCAGATCACGTGAATTTAATCAAATTTCAGCCAGAGATTCTTTTCTTGCAGCATCTTTCAGGTTTGATTTAGCACAGCTGTGACTTTAGCAATAGGCCACTGGACAGTTTCTTGACTCTTGGACTCATATAGACAGTGTATTTCCATGGATTTTTTTCTTTAATAAGTAAAAGCATGAATGTGAGAATGGTTTGCACAGAAGTAGGGCCAGTTGCTTCCTTAAAGCAGATTCAGAAATATTTTTTGTTGTGGAAAGCACTAAAGGTATGAGCAAGGAGGACAGATGCATATCTCAATTTATGACCCAGCCCCAGCAGACCACCTGGAACACTTTCAGAGCACAGAAAAACCTAAAAGCAAGTCCCCTTGCAAATGCTCAGGGAGGGAATTTAACAAGCAGAGCATGTTGAGAATGACCCATCCCTTGGATTTTTTCCCAACTTCTGGCAGTCTCTAGTGAAGGATCTGCCTAGACCAGGGGTTACAACCCGGCCAATGTGCTTACTGGTACCTAAGGAATCTGGACTCCAGAAATTTGACTGATCCATTTTTTAATTCATTTGTTTTTCAGCTTTTGTAATATCCTATTTTGCTGTATGCCAGGAGTACCTCTTGTTTCTTTTGGACCTGCTGCATTGTCATTTCCCTGGATGCCTCCATCTGGCTGATAGGAAAAGCAGCAAACAAAAGCAGCTTCATACTCATCTTCTTGAACTTACAGACTTCTGGTAAAATACCCCTCTGCCATTTTCCCTCCAAACTCAGCTGTCTGTATCTGTAGTCTCTTCTTAATCCAGGCAGTCTTGATTATTTTTGATATCCCTCTTTTCTAGTCTAGTGTCCTTCTTTAGATGGGCTGGTGACAAGCCTTGATGCTGGTGAACCAGGAACACAGACAGAGAGGTAATGAGAGTGCTACAAGTGAGCACATCCCTAAATATTTTTCCTCATTGTAGCACAGATATCAGCAATAATCATCCCTTGTTTAAAAACAAATCCTTCCCTGGCTGCTTGCAGATCTGATAGTTCATCTTGAGCGATTTACAGTGATGTGATTTTCCTGCACCCTAAGTAATCTCAGATTTATGAAATGAGAGATTCTGAACTGCTTTTAAATTCCCCATACTCAGAATAAGAAGCACCCCCCACCAAGAAAAAAAAATAAATACTTGAGTCACTTACTAGGGGCAGATTTTTTCTCTGCCATATCTTGATTTAAATTGAATGTGTCATTTGGCATTAAGCAAAATGTGAGTTGTATCTTGAAAGACAGCATAACTCATAAATAATGTAGCCATAAGCCAGCTGATGGCTTACTTATAACCAGGCAAATCTAATATCCTGCTTTGCTGTAGGGTATGTGATTTTCTGTAGATGCTCCACACTCCTGTAATTGTTTGTTGTAGAGGATAGTGAATTTGCCACTTGCCATGAGCTCATTTCTTGTCTTAATGAGATGCAGTTAATATAGATGAATATATTTTTAAGGATTCTTTGAAATGTCAGTCATATTTTAACAGTTTTCTGAATATAATCTTCCCATGGCAGAGAGAATCTGAGAAGAACATGACTACAGGCTAAATATTTATTGAATTAGACCATCACTGAGTTCATATTAAAAGATCCATACGAGGCTTCAGATTTTTTGGCCAGTCTCAGAAAGATATACAACTAGATATGAAATTTCCTGCAAAGTAAACTACCTCATAACAAATAGCTTTATTAGAATTTGCTCAGGAAGATTTAAAGGTGAATGCCAAGGAAATTTATCATGTAACCATATTCTGGCTTCTTTGTCAAGAGAGGAGACAAAAAGTATATTTCAGAAGCAGTTGCAAGGATTAATATAAAAATTACGTCACATCCATGTGAATACATTTGAACAGAGTATGAAATGTTTTCTCAATCAAGAAATGAAAAATTAACTTTCAGTTGTTTGACAGACATCAAAACATGAGATATTGTAGAAATAATTCTGTGAAATAAAAATAATAGAAATAGTGTAGTTTTTAATACTTCTGAATAGAAAATTGGAAAATATATTCCTGGGCCTTTGATAAGTACAAGCTGACATCAGAAAATACCTGTTTTGTTGTTTATTACCAGGACAGGTTTTATAAATGCATTTGGGAATAAATCACCAAAGCCATTTACTCATCTTCAAAGAAGCAGAAGAGAATAATTGACAACAAAATAGAAAGATGTACTTTAGAGAGTGATATAAAGTAAGTTGCAGAAGACGGCTTTGCCATTAAAATGCCTTGGTAGCTTCAAAGTTCTCATCTAAACTACCACTAATGGTTTTTTTAAAAAACATATTTTAAAAAGAAAAGTGCTTGCAATTAAGTGTAGAGTCACATGTGATGCACACACACATATACAAAACATTTAAAGACTTGAAGAGAATTCTGTCTTTTAGAGATTACTCTGCTTACAGCTTTGCTTTTGAATTAGCCACAGTCCTTTATGCCAATAGGACCATGTAAAAGGGCCTTCCAGCTCAGTGGGAATACTGCACACCTCCACCCTTAATCAGATGTAAGAGCCGCTGGTCAGTGACATCTATCAGTGGTGGAAAAGGTGCTCCCGTGTGCTCCATTTCTGTGCTAGAGAGAGAAAACTGGAAAAGTCTGGGGCTGGGATTTAGAACTCACCCACTGTGAGTTTCTCCTTTCGCTTGCCCTCTTTATGAGGAAGAAGCTACAAATAAAACAAGAGGCTGCTCTACCTGTGCATGGCCATTCTTCATGTAGAACATCCTTGCTCCTTGATTAATAGCACATTTCCCTGTGATTAATAACCATGCCTGTGTTCAGGTGGCGTCAGAATAGCAAGAAAAGAGTCAGGTTTATTAACAGGGAAACCATCTAGCTGCTTATTTGGTTTTGCTCAGAGTCCCATAACCACTATCAGCATAAGAAAAATTTGTCCAAAACACAAAGGGCCAGGTGAAAGTTCAGCACTGGCTGGGATGAGACACACTGCATTTGTAGCCCAAGTCTGAGCCCATGTCTGGCTTCCAGTCACCAGCACTGCCCTTGTCGTGCCCTGCTGCTACACCCTGCGCTTTGTGTGGCGGGACTTGTGTCTCCTTCTGCTTGGAACACGAAGTATTTTTTATTGAAAAGTAAAGGACCATAAAAGAGAGCATGACAAAGGAGGATAAAACAACAGTGGAAAGTAAAGGAAAGAGCTTTGCTTTAGAATGAAGTATTTTGATCCCATCTTTGCCAAGGCTCATGGCAGAAGGGCAGTAGCTGTGTTTGATCCTTCTCAAACTGCCTGATGATGTCTTGTCTGTGGAGGAGGAGCACACATTTTTTTGTGAAAGTCTGATCAATCTTCCTGTATTTACTTTCCCTGTTAGCATGATTAGTTACCTAGACCACATTTTAAAGCTGACAAAATGACATAAGCAGTCAGGTTGATGCAGTTGCACTAACTGCCTTCCTAAAGGTCTTGCAGCAAGCAAGACAAGGCTGACAGTACCAACTGCAGCTGGAAATGTTGCCCGTGGTCCTCTGCAGCCACTTTTCCATGGAAATTGAGATCAGCAATTGCATATGGACATGACTGATAGGTGCAATGGCACTTTTAACCTTTCACTTTGGAGTTAGCTGTGTCCCCTCCAGCTCACCATCATTTAGCGTACCTGAGGAGGTGTTTCAGATGTGGCCATTGATACTCTTCTACTGGAAACTCAAACTGACATGTAGGAAATAAAAAAAGAGAAATTTTACCAAGTGCTTGAGTTACCTGAGTCATCCTGCAGCCTCCATTGCTACAGGGTCCCTGACTGCATGGTGCCACATGCTTGATTCCTTGCTTTGAAGAGGTCTGGCTTCCTGGGAGAAGAAAAATTGACATCCAGCTTTGACTAGAGGACTGAGATTGTATTTAAATGCAGTGATGTGACTAGTAACATTCATAAGTGAATAGAGATTTTTGAAGTGTACTTTATTGTACCTGTCCTGACCCTTCTAGACATCTGGCCTTACTTTCATTCTCCAATGGGGTCATATCTGTGAGGCATCTCTTATTTTGTGTGCCCCAGCTCATTGTATAGGCAGTGGATTGGGGTATAAGAATGCTCTCAGGATACTGCTCAAAGGACTTTCTGTGACATTTCCTTGCAACAGGAGGCGGTATCCTCATTATCTATAGAAAAGAAACAAAAAGGCTTGGAAAAAGGTATGGAGAGTCCCTGTGCTTTATCATCCACTGGCAGGCTCAAAGCATAAGAGTGGCCCTACTGTGGTGTTAGGTTTGGTGTGTCACCTGGGAAGGCCATCTGCAAGGGGCTTATGGGACAGCTATTGTCACTGGCAATGGGGGGCCACAGCTTTGCAGACATTTTTCAGGTGTAGAACTGGGTGCTTTTGCGGCAGTTTCAGACTTGAAAAATTTCAAACTAATATTTTTGGGAACAGCTTTGATTATGATGTATTTTAATCAGAAGCAACTGAGCTGCTTATAATTTTCTGGGCTGAATTAAGTGCAAGTAAGTCTGGAAAAACTGAGAATTTTTTGTTTGTCATTGCTTGGCTCAATCATACTGGGAAATGATTTGATGCTCCAGAGCTAAAGGCAATACAGTAACCACTCAGACCTGTGTTTATTCCCATTTGAACATTACTTAGAACCTCAAAATTATCTTAACATCAAAGTCTTTTTCATCTGTGAACGTATTGTACAAAATTAGTTTGTTTATACACAATTTTGTGCTTTTTTCCTCATCTTTACATTTTATTCTACTCTATTTATATTAATTTTCTTAAGAAGATACTTGAAATCTGCAAAGGAACAAAGAAGGACACATGCCAAAAGTTTGCCTTCAACACTTTTTTTTTAGTTGGTGTTAATTTTTGAGCCATTATTCAAGCAGCTGTCCAGGTCAAGAGAGTTCAAGCATGCTTCTTCTGCGCCACTTGCACTCCAAGATTGCAGTGAAGGGAGGGAAGTCTGCAAATTATTAAGCATTTGGCAGTGCCTTCTAGTTGTATTAGGTTATAACTGCATCAGTTGCATGATTAAGAGGAAGTGACAGGTAAGCAAAATGAGAACAAAAGTCTCGTGCTGTTAGAAGCAAATGTCACCATGTCATACACACTGCACGCATATACCAGTGTGTATGGAATACCAGCTGAAAATACATACTAGAGGAGGAAAAGAGGAGAGAGGGAACTTCTGTGTGTTTGTGGGTGTGTTCTCATGTGTGTTTGCACAGTTTGTGTGCTGTGCACGTTGGTATTTATCTCAGGTGTGTGTCTGTTTCCATGTGTGGAAACCAAGGCGCATGTGGAATTGTGGCACAGGTTGAACAGTGTGCTAGAGATGGAGCACAGTGGTGCCTTTGTACAGTCCACCAGTCTGCTGGCTTGAAGGTTTCTGTACAGGCTTTTTCATTTTTCCCCTAATTAATTGATTTCTGGAAAAGTAATCATCAAATTTTTAAGTGTTTTGCTTTTCAGGTTACTTACAAACCCCAGATGAATCCAATTAAAATATGAGTATTGTGACAGATTAGTACATTTATAGGTTTGGTTTTTTAATTGAGTACTCTTTATGTATGTTGTAATATTTTAGAATGACATTTTTCGAATTACAAAGGTGTTTTCACAAACACTCAGTGATGGTGACTCTTAGTTTGGTAGATGATGGTCTGTAACACTTGCATGAGGATGCAAATACTGGCATCTAAGAACCAAAGTGTTTTCTGGTTAGGTTCACAATTGGGAGTGACTCTGAGAGGCAGAAGCATGGCAACCAGTTTTGGGGTCTGTGAAAGACAGTGAGATTACATAAGGCCCTGACCAAAGTAAGTGTCTCTGGCTTGGCTGGGGAGAGCAGAGGGCTGCTCATCTGTAGGTTCAGAATTAGTCCTGCCAAGTCTACAGGCTGCTGTCAAAGTATCTTCCCTTGACTGACAACCAGGGTGTAAATCATATTTTTCAGAGCCATTACAGAGTCATACAGAGGCAGGAGATGGTGAGGTTTCTTGGAGCCCTCACTATTATATTGCCAGTTGAGATCTGAGCTGAGCGTGCGACAGGAAAAACTGGAGCTCTTGCTTTCCTGCTTGTGTCCTTTATTCCATATCTTGGTATTTTAACTAACTGGGGAAAGATAAGGAGGGCTGTCATACTGCCAGCCACTGAGCAGGGGTGCGATACCTTAAATTCTTGGGTATCACTTGAGGGTTTGGCTATTCCACGTTATTCTCATGGCAGTCTGTATTCCAGTCATCCAGCTGTGCATATCAATACAGTGTGGTCCCACATAGCAGGGTTTTGGGTTGGGTGGAGAGTTCAGCTCATACTTTTATAGCATCAGACTTATGCACACACATACACCATATATGAATGGAAGTGAAAACATGAAAAAGCAGAGATTGCACGTTGAGTGTTGAAAAGTGAAACAGTGTTCAGGAGATAACATCACCTGAGTGACATTAATTCCCCTGTCTGTTCCTAACCACTACTGTCATTTAATATTAATAGTGGCATTCACAGAGAAAGGAGGAGCAGGCTTTAATACTGGGGATGAGATGCTCTCTAAAATCCTAAAGATAAGGGGAATTTTACATTCTTGGAATGCCCAAGTTAAGTGCATTTAGAAAATATGTAGACTAGCTTGAGCCTCTCTTGTGGAATTTCACAGATATAAAATGAAAATGTCACTCAGCTTCTGCACTACCGTATATGGAGGTTAAATCTATGTATATCATTCAATCATAAGTGAAGGAGGTTTCTTGCAGAGTTAACAGCTCTCAGAAGTTTCATGCTGCTGCTAGATAGGACATTTTCATTTCTTTATATTTATAGTAATAAAACCAAAAAAAGACAGAGACAACAGCCCCAATTTTGTGTGCTTAATATGTGTGAAAACACATGGGAAAGAGCTGTTTCTTTCATTTCACTTCCAAAAAAATTATCTTCTTAAAAATGTTCTTTTTTGAGTTTTCTGGTGATATGGCCAAAAAACCAAGACTGATGAAAACTCAAGTGGCCAAGCAGAAAAATCTGCACTAATTTATTTTCACTGAAACAGACTATGGATACCTACTACTGCATACCTGCTTACAGATGATTTGAAACTCATGTGAGTGCCTGATGCTGAGGCACAAGAGCTGGTCAGCCAGGCTGTCAGGGATCTGTTTCTCATTGCAGTTGAACTTGGTAGCTGAGCTCCTCTTTATTTCTGCACAGGTGTCTCACTCTGCAACTTCATATCTTGGGATGTTGTATTGATTAACATTGTACAAGAGATGTGTACCTTTCTTTTCTAGCAAGCATACCTGTACAAGTCAAATATTAATGCCTAGGGTATTCTGTAAATAGCATTCATAATTCTGCTCTGCAGTAACTTTCTGTGAAGCCATTTTCCACTCTGTTTCTTAGAGAAAAACAAATATATAACAGAACTCTGAGACTCCTTTCCAATATTTCATTTGCCAGCTTTCAAACGTCATCATGGGAGCAATGAGACAAGAAAAGAGTCTTTTCTTCCTTCAAGGTCTGCAGTGAACAGTGTAAAGCCACGCACAATGGATTTGGAAGAAGCTTTATATATTATGACAAGTGAGTGTATCTCCAGGGTGCTCTGCTGCTGTGGAATGTAGTTCTGAGCCACATCATCTATTAAGTCGCTGAATGTGGTAAAGTTTCTCAGGTTCTTGCAAATGAAAAGCAGATGAAAAGACCCCCATGACTCAGTCCTTATGAATGCAATGAAGTAAGATTATCAGCCTAAATTGTCCCTACTAATCAACAGAGTAAGCTTGCAGTGATAGCCTCTGTAAATCTGCAGAGCGTTGGGACTGCGCTGGGTGGAAGGAGTCAACTGACAGCTTTAGGGTCATGTTCTCAATATGAGTCTCAAAATGTTCCAGCTGAAAAAAAGAAAAGAAGGCATATGCACTCATTGCTCCTGGGGAGGTGTTCATGTGGTTAGAAAATGCACGATTATAAAGCTGCTTGTACAGAGAGGGAGAATTACTGGGTTCGGAGATGGTTTTTTCCTTTTTTTCATCCTCTGCTCTCTCACAGTTTATCTTTTCTTATTAAGCCCTGAAATTCAGCCTTTCAAAATTTGTCATGCCAACCGAAGCAGGGGATGCCTCTGTGGCTGTACTGTTTCTGTCATGCTGAAAATGATTTAGTGTTGACACTGATGTACATCCATACATTTATTCATACCTTGCTTTTCAGCACTGAATAAAGAATAGTCTGATAAATATGCTCAAAATGAGGAGAGTGAGCTGCCTTCCCATTGATAACCAGAGGCCAGTTATGCTGTCGGTACTTTAATACGTGGCATCCAGGGGATAATAAATACTTCCTTTAATATTTTTTAAATTTTCTGTCAGTGTGTATGTGTACTTGTCTGGATACTTTTCATACCTGTGATCTACTTAGATTATGTCTTTAACTTCTCAAGTTGTATTTTGTTAACCAGCTTTCACAGGAAAGGGACACATTTCATAACAAAAAAATAAAAAGGGGTTGCCAAGTTAATTAAATTTGAGAAAAAAGAAAAAAAATGCGACAGCCTGACTAGATACAGAAAGTGGAGAGAAAAACCAGTATTTAACATGAGAGTATCTTATAAAAAAATGCACTGCATGAATCAAAGTGGTTCATCATTAAAGCATCCCAATGGAAATTTTTTTAATAGACAGTTTGCTTAATAAATAAATAGATTTTCTACTGAGGAAATCTTCATTACAAGGAATCTCCTCCATGTCCATTTAGGTACAGTGCCTTCCAAGAAGGAGTCAGTAATTCCTGTTCTGTCAAAGTTTACTGCTGGTTTTGGGTAGGCTTAAATAGAGGTGAAAGTGAAAAACAATAGTCTTTTGCAGTTAATAACACCAGAAAATAGCAGACTGCTAAACTCAGTGCCTGGGTCTTAATCTTGGTAGAGAGGGAATACTTGGAGAACTGAACTTCCAAAATTTCAAGGTCATATGGGCTTATGAATATGCTAAAAGGTCTATACTAGGAGCTGCACAAAGGGGGGGTCTGAAAAGCATGCAAGGTGCAGACTGGGGGTAATTCCCAGTGTGTCTCATGTCACATTGC
>NW_005054304.1:6376086-6380530 GCF_000277835.1 Geospiza fortis
ATCCAATTTTGCAAGGTCTGATGACAGGCACAGAATTAACTTGGTCTGCTGCCGTAGGCATGCCTGGGAGCTGCTTACTGGTTCCAGAAGCATGTCAAGATATTTGCCCCATCTTTTATGAAAGAAAAATAGCCATCAGCATTGGCATTTGAAAGAGCACCAATAAATTCAGGTAGAAGCTGAACAGTCATTTCGGTAGTTTCCCTTGTGTCTGAAGTTAAATGTTATGCTAGGTTTTTTTGTTAAACTCGAGTCTCTGAAGACAGGGAGGAAATAGGTACGGTTTTCATGACATTCATTAAGATCCTATTCAAATTAATACAAAGCCAACAGAGTTAATTAGGGGAAATAAAGGGATATGTTTCTGTTGTGTGTAAAATTCCATGGGTGGAATTTAGTTCTCAAAGGATGCCATGCGACTGAGAAGTCCTATGAAGATTTTTTTTTCTTTTCAGTTTTACAGGACTGTTCTGTAAAAGGTTGCACTAAGGAGATGCTTTGCAGAAGATTCTATGCTTGGGTAACTATTCCTGTAAGTGCAATTACATTTTTCTCTATATCACTCCTATATAATTTGCTCTTATGAGCGGATTTATTTTGTTTTGAAAGTCAAGTTTCTTATCCTGAAGAATAGCACAAAGTAATCCAAGAGAAGACCTCATAAACCTTTTTGCTTCCACCTGAATGAATCCTGATTAGGAACCTGTGCAGTGATGTTATCCTGATTGGTGGGAAATTGGTGAAGGAAACAACCAATTTTCAATCAACATAATTGGTTGCTCAGGAGGTTTGAAATCTCAAGAAAAAGCATTGCATCTTCTACAGCTGTGTTAAAAGATTTTTCTGGAATGGAAAATTGTTGATATGAATTGCACATTTTGCAAAAATATTTACATTTATGAGTAGTTTGTAGAAAAGTCACACGACAAGTATTTTAAAAATCATTGATGTTGTAGGCTTTTCTGACATTATTGAAGCTCAGTAGGTCCAAATTACATAAAAGACATTAAAAAAAAAAAGTTAAACCTGCTGCCCAACAAAGAAGCTTCTTGATTGATTTCTGTGTGTTCTGAGTACATTGTTATTTGTTTGATTGTTCAGTCCTGTAATACAAATCCACAGTAGAGTGGTACCCAAAACCTGGTTCAGTCCATCTTCATCTGAGTGTTAGGAAATCCTGTTTAAATTACACCTGCAGCACATGCTGTTTAAATGACACCTGCAGTCCCACATGTGGTTGACAGTGGTGATGAACTCAAGCAGAAGAGAAAATGCAAAAGGAAAAGCATTCCCATGGCTTCTCATCTCTGTGGCAAAACAGTCTGGTCTTGAGCTGACTATAAATCCATCCAAGTCCAAAAAATCAAAGTGTCTGCGCCAGTTTACCCAGCTGGGAACTTTGGCCTGACTTTGCAATTCATCATGAATTTTGTATGCCTGGCCTGATGTTTTCCTACTCTAATCTGGCATAAATAAATTAAGAAATAGTATGTTTCCCATACAAAGCCGGTGTAACTCCTAACTGGTTTTTGATGTGTTTTAAAGGTCGCTGAGGAACAGAAATGAATCTTTTACTAACCCAGTCAGGCTGAACCAATTCTGCTGAAGTGTTTTTTGCTTAATACCTGCCTGTGAGTTGAAGGTATCCCAAAGCCACTGCCTTGAAGAAGGTGGCTGCTTCAGTGCAGTAAAACTGGGCAGCACAGCTGAGCTTGTGGTGCCACGTCTGGCTGAGACAAAGACACAAAAGAATGGCACAGATTTGCCACTTCCCTGCTCTAAATTGTGACGTTGCAATTAGTATGCATCTCCCAGAGGAGAACAAAGCTGGATATACATGGCTGTATGCACATATCCCCTGCATTCTTCCGCCTCAAATTCTCCCTTAAATCAGGAAAGATGTAGAATGGCCATGGTGTAACAGGACATAAAACATTTTTGCTTGCTGTGCTTCCCAAGCACTTCCCTTATCACCTTGAGCTGTCCATTCAAGTGTAAAGAGAAGTTTCACTACCCACCTTCTAAAATTATAGTTTCTATCTATTAAAAGAAAGCAGCTCAAAATCCTTTTGAGAGGATAAATAGCACAGAATGCTTTGATTCATATCTGTGAGCTGGAAATTTCACACATCAACTAAAACACCATGAATACATCATTATTTTGACAGCTTTGTGAAAAAGGAGGCAAGAGGATCTCATTGCATGGATTTAATTTCTGAAGTTTCACAGCTTTGTGTTTTGCAAAAGAATTTAATCCTTCCAGCAGAGCAGAGCAGGTGGTAAACTGAAGGGCAAAGGGGAGATACTGTCAAATCTCATACTTGGCATGCAAGCCCCCATCAAGGGCTTCCAAGGCAGCTCCTGTGTCTCTCACCTTCTCAGAATAATGTCTTTTGTCTTTTTTTTTTCAGGCTTGGCACTTCTCCAGCTGCAGGGGTGGAGGGGGTCACAGAAGAGAGTAAGTTATATTGCTGAGTTTCCCACCAAGACTGCCAGAGGTGAAAGGAAAGAGCTTCACTTTCCCCACCAGAGGATAGCTGGATGCCCACCACCACTATGCCACCCAACAAAAGGAATTTCAAGGGCTGGTCTTCAGGTAATATGAAAAATTTTCTGTAAATGCTGGGGACAAATGCAGTGTTTGTTTAGCATAAAGCTGAATTTAAGTGAAAAGTGTCATGAATAAGGGGTAATATCCCAGCTGCAATGAAGGACTATTTATGTTGAGGTGGGTGAAGGAAGACTCAAAAAAAGGGTCCATTGTTTCTCTGAGCAGTAGTACCCTCCCATGTTCTCATGTCTCTGTGCCTGTTTGCAAAGCTTGCCCACCTAAATATTTATGGACCGTGTTTGTGGAAAGACGTTTTAAAGCACCAAGGGCATTGAACTGTTTTTATTCCCTTTGAGTAATGTATTTGGACCTCTCTTTCTAATAATGAAATGAGAGATATATCTGTAGAAAACAAAGGAGGTTTCCCTCTCCTACCCCATGACTCCAGACCTGAGTCTTTACAAAAATTAAAGGTACTGCATGTGTTTGGTTAGGATTTTTAACATAACCTTCTTCTTCTTCTTTTGTTCTCAATTGCCTTAATTACCTGTTCTCCCTGATCTGATGCAGTTTAGAATTGTAGGAAGCATGTACTTTCTTCTGGAATAGAAACCTGACTTTTTTAAAGATTTGGCATTGACATAAAAACACCTGGTATGTTAGTGGTGGTATTTCAATACTTTTGCTCCCATGGTCAGGAGAGCACAGAAATTGCAAGGATAATGCAAAACCATAATTAAAGCTAAAAGCAAACTGAGAGTCTGTCAAAGCTCAGAAAACTTTCCAATAAAGTTCACATTTTTATGGACTTGTTATTTTGTACAAATCCATTTTCTTCTTTCCTGTCACATCTCCAAACCTTTCTGTAAGGAATCACCATCTCTTTTCCCCCTCCTAATTTAAATTCTGCTCTGTTTGGAATATTAGATATGCCTTAGCAGTAAAATTATTTTAATGATGTGGCTGAGTGCTCGTATATATTCAGGCAAGCAAACATAAAATGGTCATTCTTTATATTAAGGGTCTATCTATAGTTTAGAAAAGGTAATAAATGATAGATTGAAAGCATAGGTGGCTCAAGTAGAGGATGGTGTGTATTACAGAGGTTATTAGCTCATCAGTTGAAGCTGCAATAGATGGCTGCAGGCCAAACTTGGAAGCAGCCTGCAAAATGGCTGGACTCTGTAACAACTGATTTACTATATACTAACACGCACATTAACTCTTTATCAACTCTTTATGAAATATATATGTTTGGCACCCAAATGACAAGTAGGACTGTAAAAAGAGACGTAAAATTTCCTTATGAATGCAAGTATACTGGCTCTTATTTTAGCTTAAAAGTGCAATAGGATTTGTAAGGGTTCCTATGTCGCCTGAGATACAGGTCTTGTTTTCAGAAGTGGTACTGTGCAGTGGCTGCCTCATTTCCAGTCAGAATTAGGCCTCTAAATCTCCTGAATAGTGTTGAATATGTTGCTGTCTGTTTCATTTACTGTTAGCCAAATGTCCATTTTAATCCCACAGCTTTTCCTACAATGTGTGTGTGTGTCTGCTTTACCAGAAGCAGCAATGGGTGTAGTGGGGGAGCTTCAGGGCGGCAAGGATCCCACTTGTCTCAGATTCCAGTACCTTTCCACAATGATCATCTTCCTCCTACACTCCAGGATAAGAGTAATGCTAGTAACTGCATTATCTCCCATGTCTTTCCCTGTGAAACAGAGGAGGTTTAGGTACTGGTGATCATGGAAGTATTTGGGGTTTCTCATCCGGCAACCAGCTGCTGCAATTTGCAGTGGTGGAAGAATTGCCAGAACTGAGTCAAGTAGGGATCTTTCAGTGTCCAAGCAGAACCAGATGTGCCTCAGCCACTCCTCAGAGCTGTCTGGGAGC
>NW_005054304.1:6380540-6399421 GCF_000277835.1 Geospiza fortis
AAGAAAGCACTGCTTCATCTTGTTGCAAAGTCCAGTGCTCCACTGCTAACAAATTGTTGTCTTTTCTTTTTTTATGTAACTTAAGCCAGTTATTTTTATCTTGTCTACCTTGAACGTGGAGAATAGATTTCCCCCTTCCTTTTTCCTTCAACCTTTTATACAGATGATTGCCACTGTTTTATCTCCTCTTAGTTTTCTGTCTACTTGCAGTGCTTGTCCTTGTTTCGTGGCTTCCAATCAGCAGTAAAATTTCCTTACATAAAGTGGCTTTGGATCAGACCCTTTGCTAGATAAAGCTCTGTATTGAGAATACCATTTTAGTAGTTCAGATGTTACATATTGGGATGGCAAGCACGTGCTATTTAAAATTGTGCTTAACGGGCAATGAACTCATTTGGAATAAAGAAGGGTTATGTCCAGGCTGCTTACAATCATTATTTCTCCTTAGCTCCACGGCCCTATTTTTTTTTCTATCTGTTCTACCACTGTTTATGATTCCTTACAGTAAACACTGTAATTTTTTTATATTATCACAAACTAAGCTTCTATTGACCAGGGATGGGAAAGCCAACATGAGAATGCAGAAGGCTACAGAGTTGACTTGCAGGTTTTGTTTACTAATAGAGTTGTTTGTCATTAGGTGTTTCCAATAATGGCTCTAGAAAGCATTGACTATTTTTATGCCTTCCATTCAATTTATAAATTCAGTTTACCAGACAGTAAGAAAACAAGGTTGGAATGGTCTAAATGTTCCTGGGTAGCTTTACTGATTTTTTGTTTTGTTTTGTTGTTTTTTTGGTTTTGTTTTTGTTTTTTTTTTTTTGTCTAGGGTTTTCTCTTCTGCTTCATGTAGGCTTGGGTTTTTAGGGAAAAAGTTTTGAATAAATGCAAAACCACTTCACTTTCTTATTTTCTTCTGCAATTTTTTTCGTAACACAGAGACATAGGGAATAATCTCAAAGCAAATGACAGGTTTAGGAATTAAGTGGAAGAAAAAATTTAAGGATCCCTGATGAACAGTCACCTTTCTCTTGGCATGGCTGTGTAGAAGAGAGAGATTGCAAAGGGCTCTTTTACCTATTCAGTCTGTGAGCAGTAGGGTCTCTGTTGTCTCTGGAGTATAAGATGTGATGAGATACTGCTACAAGGAGAGATTCAAACCCTCATAGCTAAAATTCAGGAGTCACAAGATCAGTTTTCCTTTTTGTACAAATGTTCTTTGTTTTTGTAGAGATATCAGTAACCTATATACTATTTTGAGTGAGCACATATATAGCTATTTTCTGAACAGAGCTTCTACCTTTATTCCCAACGGGTGAAAAGCAAATTTTTCTTAGTTCTGGAGAGTTCAGGAGAACATGAGGCTGAACAAGTTTATAGACCAATCTGGGCATGGTTGCCTCTTGCAAAGACACTAAATAAATAAAATTCTGAGTACTGGAGTAAAAGTTATAAAAAGTGGTTATTTAGGTTATGGTCCACAGTCTTTATGTGACAAGAGCTACTGAGAATAGATTAATATTTCCAGAACTAGGCTCAAGTTGCCTTGGGATAAGAATATGGAGGAGAGGTTTGCTAATTTCCTTCTGTCAGAGCTAGGTTTTTGCCTCTGGGCTTTAGAAATTCTCATAAGCATAGATCTCTGAGAAGAAGCTCTATATTATATGGGTTGCCAGTCTGTGTCTGTGAAGAAGGACCTCTTAGAGCACCTTATGAACGCAGGGTCTGAGAGATATGTTAGCGCTGTCTCTGACTTTCTCCCTGCTGAGTCATTCAAGAGGCGAATGGTTTGATTTCAGTCTGTAGCCAAGGTGGGTTGCACAAAATCTGGGATGCACAAATGATATTAGATAAGCAGAGAAGATTCTGCATGCGAATTGTTAGCCAGGTAACAGGTATTTTGCTGAGACTTCTAATTTCTCTGCCTTCATCAACATTAAAAAGTATGTAGTAAAGTAATTCAGCAAGAACTGATTTAAGTTCAGGATCATGTAGATGCCTGACTCATGGCTAATTATGAGTGCCCACTGGGAACATTTATAAAGATACCTGATGCTGTTGAGCCTCTCAGTCCACTAGGACATCAGCACAATGCTAGATGTATTGAATCCAATTTAATTTTATGTAACTAGACTGAGATTTCTCCCACTTCACTAGATATGATTACTGTTGATCAGAGGTTTAAAAAACTAAACCAGACTAAAAACATTAGGCTTGTCTTTTTTACCTGGCTGGTCTTTACAGTCATCAGAGGAATATGTGCATATTAGTGGAAGTGGAAATTAGTCCTGCTTTATGCTAAAAAACTCAGAGATGAGGGAGCATTTGGAAGTTATTAGCTTAAGTCTGCCTTGTACATTCACTTTCCTGCAGCCAGATTGAACATGAAATGATTTGGCATGTGTTCTTGATCCTCTGTCATTGATGAATGCCACTTAGTGACATATTTGCATGATATTTTGAGCAGGATAAATGGTTGCTTGAGTCTTTTTTGGTGGCTTTGACTTTGGACTTTTTCCAAAACTGTAGTCTTGCTGTTGTTGTAAGTTCACATTGTGAATGTTATTTCCCACACAGTATGGCACAAAGTCCTGGTGTTATTTATTCAGGTTGCCCTTTGCTGTGGCCTGCAACTTCTCTCTGCCTGCTATGCGAGCACTGAGAGAAGAGGGGATGTGAAACCTCCCAACACTACCCCCTCTTTTCATGGATTTCTGGGTAGGGTGTGAGAAACGTGCGAAATGAGATCTTTAAAGAAGCACAGTCGCATGTGAGGAGAGCAAAATTGCCCTTTCTGAAACATGGAAGCTGTTAAATATATGTAGCTGGAGGGAGCCCTGCTGTGTCTCCTGCATGCTCACCCAAGCACCAAGTGGCATCTGTCCCTAAAACAAACTGATCCCTATCTGACTGTTTATGACTTTTGTGCCACACTCATTATTTATTTAATGAAACATCCCAGTGAAACAGAAGAGCCATTCATAAGCCCCTGACAACAAACAATCATGAAAATTGCCTTTGAATTTCCCTAATTTGCTTGTAAGAGTCAGAACAATGGAAGAGAGTAATTGCAGTTATTAAAAGAAATTGCTGCAGGCAAAATATAACCCATTTTCTAACTCAAACCCAGAAAAACAGAAAGGGGTGCAAATAGGAAAGCCCACCCAGTAAGATGCCTCATGTTCCCTACCTCCTTTTGCCTGTGTAATGAGAGACTTCACCTTGCTGTTTTATTTAGCACTGTTATTGAGGAGGAGAATCAGAGCATTTAGTATCAGCACAGTCAAGCTGTGTATGGCAGCGCCTCGCCTGGCACAGCCACTGAAGAGCTGCTTTCTTCCAGTCTGCATCCTGCCAGTGCAAATACATCCCTCTCTGGGAAATAAGTGTATTGGGAACCAGTAGGAGGAAAACTCACTCTAGCATCAACTACTCTGCGGAGAGGATTTTAACTCCTCCCTGCGCATGAAGCAGAATGCTTGTGAATTAAGAGGCTTTTCCAAACACACCTGGCTTTTGGCATCACATCACCCCTAACAAGGTTTGTTTTCTTTAGACATTTAGAGGTGGATTTTAATGAATCTGGGTTCCTAAAGGTGTGTCTGTAGAGCTCTGGGGATTGCTGTGGGTGCAGACCCAGCTTAATTGGCACATGGAAAGAGGTGGTGAACTGCTGTGTGCCCTTGGCCATACGGAAAATCTCTAAGCAATGGCAGAAACAAACAGGGCTTTGACTTTTGTGTGCCTGACTTCTCTGTGCAAGTAAGAGTCAGCTCCTCCAGCAGTTAAACAGTGCAGCACTAAGAAAAGCGATGCTTAAGTACTTGCAGAAGTTGTCCTTCAGAAAGCAGGTGGCATTGTAAGGGGAGTCTGTGCTTCGTACAAACTGCTTTTGTCCTGGTCAATTCAATAGAGCTTTGTCCACTATAACTGAGCACGGGGGTAACTCTCATCTCTGAGTACAAATGAAATGTGTTTGGCTCTCCCACTTTTGTATAAGGAGATAACAGAAAAAAGGACCACTGCAATTTGAGGGCATGAACCCTCATTTTCTCTCCAGTCCACCTAAATAAAAGAGAATTTCCTGTTGGCCTGTGATATTCCCTTCTGCAAGTCAAAGCCTTTTCAGTTCCTACTGCAAGTAGTGGCAGTTTACTCACAATTTTTCAGCTGCATGTGATATCCAAAATTGGCTGCCTTGCTGTAATGAAAAGCAGCCTGCCAACACGGAGGTCCTTCCAAAGAAGCCTGGCTATTGTCAGAGAAGAGAAAGCAACTGTGGTAATACTCCTGCATCACTGTTTCACTTCATGCTTCACCACAGGAGCAAAGCAAGGCAGTGGAGACCACTGACAAGTGTTTACAGAACGTGGCTCTTTGACAAAAATGATTGTCAGGCAGTGACTATAATAAAATGTTAGCAGGAGATAGTGGGCTTTCTTGGGTTTTTGTGCCCAGGCAGCTGGCATTCTTAATTGCTCTGAAGAAATAGAAACAGAATTTCATTTTCTTCTCTTGTTATTTGGGGATGTAAATCATTCAGCATTTTAAATCCATTACTCCCTGCCTAATTTTCCCTTATCAAAATAAAGGTGGATAGAACTTCCTTTTAGTTGCCTTTGCTGTACACATTGAGTAAATCCACTAAATATCTCTGGTTTGCATTGATTTAATGTGAGTAAAATTTAAACTATATCCAACATCCAGTATTTGAAGTTGTTTTTCCAGGTAAGCCCAAAATGTTAAATATAGTCAGTTTGATCAGTGTTATTCAAGGGAAGCTGACAATCTGTATTCATGGCAATTGAATGCTCTCAGGCACAGGGTGTGATTCTTGGGGCTGTTCTGTGCAGGGCCAGGAGCTGGACTTGGATGATCCTTGTGAATCCCTTCCAACTCATAATATTTGTTGTTTCTATTATTTTAAACAGCTTTTGTAAATCCAAACAGACTCCTCCATGAATACTGGGGAATATTAGTTCAAGTCTATGGCAATCTGAGGCTGATTTAGGAATACTGTAGTATTCCTAGTCCTTACTTCAGCTTGCTGAACTGTTTTGTTGGCTTGGATATTTTCACTGTGTTTTAGTCTCATGAGTGGTTTTTATGGTATTTAATTTCCTTAAATATCTTGGCACAGATGATTTGACACAGCAAGTAGGCTCAACAAACCACCAACAAAATGTTTCCTCTTTTCTGGATTATTCCTGTAGTTGTGCAGATAGAAAGATAAGGAAGAAAGCAGAGCACTGTATTTCAGTCTGTAACTTCTAGCCCCTCTCCTTTGTACTCTGGAATGGTATTTCTAGAGTTAATGGACAAAGCCATGTTAGAAGTGAGCAGAACTAAATAATAGAAGAATTTTGTTGGAGGCAAAGATTCTTCTGTCGTCCTTTCCATGTCTATAAGAACCTTTGCTGATTGACTTGCCGAGTGGAGGCAGACTTTCTCTTCTCTCTCACCTTCTTTTGAATTTGATCAGACAGCTTCACTGGGGGAGCATGAAGGCACGTGGGAAAGCCAGACTGTAGACTCACACCTTGTTTTCAATGCCTTTGCTGAATGCACTAGCTGGGTGATCCAGAGCTGTTATTTGGAGCTTCAAGCCGCAGTTAGATTTGCTATGAAGCTGTTCAGTGAATGTCTTTCTGCAGAGTGTGAATTTTCCTGTGCATGTAAAGTGAGAGGCGCTAAAGGGTGGTGGCTGCTAAAATTCACTTTGTTTTGTACAGGGGTAGAAGACAAAGCAGTGGCAGCTCAAACATGAGAGTAGGACATTTTTAGTTTCAGGAAGAGCAGTTCACAATGTGTGTGATTGTTGTTAAAGCAAAGGTGGCAGTTTGAAGTGTGCAAGGGAGATAGTTCATATAAATCTGTAGAAGGTACAGGGTACAAATTAGGCAAATATTTCCCAGCAATATTGTTGAATTTAGGGACTGCTTTGGGAAACAAGAACAAGCTTTGGACAACTTGGAAATGCTTATCTCATCTTTGATAGAAGTGGCCGTTTCTGTAAAAGCATCTAACAAATGTTTTATGGCAAATAAAAGCTGTTAGAAAGTAAATGCAGCCCTCTATTCTCCCCATATTAATGGATTGACCAGATTCTCTTCAAAATTGCAGCCTTATGCATGTTACTGCTTCCACTGCACCTCAGCCACTAGAAGTTACAGCTCTTGACCTTTAAATGTTAGAAATAATAAAATTCATTATGAACAAGTAGTCAATTAAAAAATAAATGCCCCGCTGGTAAAACTGAAAAGTAATGTTTTGAAATACTGCCACCTTCTGATCAGTCTGGGATGGAGAACTGAGTTATTAGGAGCTTGACAAAAAAATTTTATCAACTGTAATAATTCTGTTCCTGATTTTATAGTGTTAGAGCCATGTTGCACCATTTGATTTGCAAGGCCATCTTCCACTGAGACTACATATGTGAGACTACATATACAGTGATGTAAAGAGATGAGGAAAATGCAGTGTGATTTACAAGAGATGGGAGAGACAGCAGCACACTTATTTGAAGTGAAGAAAAGCACTTAAGCATATTATATGTGAATGTAAGGATTTACAAGCACAGAGCCTATGCTTTAAGTTACATGAGCATTAAGTGCACTACAGAATTGCAGCTACAATGTTGGTATGACCTGCGCCTGGTGTAAGTCGT
This sequence comes from Geospiza fortis, assembly GCF_000277835.1. NCBI lineage: Eukaryota > Metazoa > Chordata > Aves > Passeriformes > Thraupidae > Geospiza > Geospiza fortis. The sequence goes on from NW_005054304.1 coordinate 6,387,208, forward strand.
AGAGAAGCTGACTTCCTTACTCTTCTGTAACACCTGTCTCTGACATCAATATCTTCATGAAGGGTTAATTTTTTTACCATTTTACTTTGTTACCATTCAGATGTTACTCGTCTGCATACCACCTTTGTGTATATTTTAATTATCCAGATGGTGTTTTATGTATCCAGTCCCATGTCATTACTATATTACTTAAACTTGGCAGTGAGGCATAGAAATCACTTTCCCCAAGCTGGCTTTTTTCTTGCAAAGTTCATCCAATTTCAGATTTCAAAATGTCCTTTGTGTTGTGGTAATATATACTGCGTACCTAAATGACCTGCATATAATTTTATATTCCCTTGATAGGGAAAGCCAGTTTGACAAAGAAAATGTTTAAAAGAAGCAAAAAATGACACGAAATTAAGCTAATGTGCCCTTAAATTTATAGTTTCAAACTCTCTGGATTTAAGCAATTTAGGTTCTTGGACTTCCTTCAATTCTCTTGAATTGACCCAGATTTTTTGGGGGCTCAAGTGAGGTGGGGATGTCTGAGTCACATTCTTGCCTGTGAGATTATAATGGGCCAGGGTGATGTCAAAGTTCTGACTGACTACATTTTCCCAAAAAGGTGAAAAGAAGATGTGTTTATATTGTAGGCACAGTGGTTTTTTCCCCAGCAGAATGGATATTTTGAGATGGTGATTGAGAAAGAGAATCCCTCCTTGAAGTGTTATTTGGGATAGTCACAGGACAGCAGCAGAGGGAGAGTGTGACTCATTTTGAAGTCACAGTGCTGCTGTCTTGTGAATCCATCCGCTATTACAGCTCCACCTTGGCAATATTTTAACTTATTAGCTGATTTCAACCCAGTTTTAGAGAGGAGGAGTCTTGACCATGCTGAGTTTCTCCATGCTTTCTGAAAATATTAGGTCAAGTAGAGGATTGAAACCTTATCAGTGCCTCACTAATGAGAAAACCTGAAGTTTGAGCTCAGCTGTACAACTGTACACCAGGGGATCCACATGCTAGAGAGATGTGCTCAATGAAAGAATTCAGAAATGTCAGAAGCTCTTCTGTTTGTGTAATTACTTGTATGCTGGCTTTGCTAACTCCAAAGCAGGTAAAATGGCTGGGTTTAGCCACAGCAGCTGAATCCTGCAGCTGGATTTGTACTGCAGTCTGGTAATGGCAGGTGAATGTCAAATTCTTATGCACAGAGGGGAGTGCCCTGGAGATGAAGCCCCTTATGACCTTCAGTATGCCTTTTTTGTAATTAAAAATGGAAAATAAGAAAGGTTTTCTCATCAGAAAGGTGAATAGTCTTGACTCATGAGCACTTAATGAAGCAATGAAGCTGTGCTGTCATTCCAAGATGTATCTATCTTTTCCTTCCTGGTTTCTAAATATGTTTTTCTTGCTTCAGTTTAATGCAGAACCATCTCTTCTGCTGAACAATAGAAACTTCATCTCTTCAGTTTCAAACAAGGCACTATCCCACAGCAGTGTTAGAGCTCCTTCACAGAATCTGCTAAACGCAAATGACAAGGCACACAGCAAGATTTGATAGCAATCTGCAAGTGTTTTTAAAACAGATCTTAACCATATGTACAGTGTACCACTTCTGCTGTTGTATATGGAGCTCAGGAGAAAGCAAGTAACATAATTGCCTTCAGCAAAATTGTCAAACAAGGAAACCTTTTAAAACTACATAGAAGGGGGAACGTAATGAAAGCCCTGGAAGGAAGAGGCTAAGAGAAGAAAAACTGGCAGGGAACATTAACATATACTTTTAACTAGTCTTTTCACAGAGAGGAGAATGACCCAGAGGCTTGACTGCTGTAGCTCTTTTTTTTTTTCAGTAAAAAAATGTTGTGTGTGCTGCTGTGTAGAAAAGAACTGCTTATTTCCCCTGTGTTATTTTACATTTCAGTTTGGACAAGCAAGAGGAAGCTTTATTTAGCCTGTTGAGTCCAACCCCACAGTAACAGAGCACATAAAACTTTCAAGAAGTGAAAGGCATGCTGAACTTACATATCAGATAATTTTCAGGATAACTCCTTAACTGTTATATCCATATGTCATAATAGACATAAATTATTAGAAATTATTTGCTACAGTGTGCAACCATATTAGCTCCCAGGGACCTTTTAGACTGGATTTATGAAGAGACATGTTTCCTGAATGTTTTTCCTGAAGAAACTACAGATTCCAGAACAAATCAAGTTTTTATGAAATAAGGACATTGGATTTAAATTGCTGACTGGTACCTAAGGGGTAGTGAGTGCATCCTCCAGGGGCAATTAAGGATAACTCTCTGTAAGGATAGTTGCAGCTTGCAGCAATTGCTGCTGGAAGTGGGAGGATATTTTTTGCTTTATGGCATATGCAGATGTTGCTGAGTAGCAGCCACTTTGGTTCCCTTCCTGCAGAAGTGTTGTGGAGAAATGGCTCAGGAGTGAGAAGAGCTTTAAAAATCTTCCATCTGGGTGAGCTGAAAGCTATGAATCAAAATTGTCTTTGGGTAAGGAAAGATGATGGTCTTTTGGGCCTTCCTGGTTTAATGGAAACCTGCAAAATTGAAACAAATATCAGTTACTGTGGTAGTTGTATGCATCAGGGCTCTGTGCTACCCTGTGGCTGTTTCCAGCCTTTATTTACTCGTGGAAAGTGCATTTCATCCCATTTTTTGCTTCAGCCCTTGTCTGCCTGCTCGTGTTGTAAGCACAAGTACAGCACATTAGGCAGCTCACAAACCACATGGAATAGAAAACTTTTCTCCATGAGATGTAGATAGCTTGCTCTGAACATTGAAGATTTACTGTCCCTTTTCCTTTCTTTTCAAGCCACCCTTGCTATTTGAGGAAAAGTCTTGCATGACTCCATAAATGCCATCTATCCTGTGTTTTAACCAGATCCTAAGTTCTCATCTGCCCCAGATGGGCTCAGGTGAACAGTTCTGAATCCACAGACCTCAAGACTGTGGGCAGTCTGAATCCCAGGTAACTCTGGAAAATAAGAGGGTGCAAGACAGCAATAAGCAGGGCTTTAGCCCTTTGTGTAGTCGGTGTTAGTACAGGTAAAATTGTAGCAGTCTGGCTTTTCAAAAACTAAGACTCTGTGATAATCACAGTAACCTGATCCTGAGTGGTGGGAGAAGGAGTGTGATAGGAAAAGCTTTTAGTGCAGGGATGCTCACATAGAGGAATTCTGTAATTAACAATAATGACCAGCACAGGTGACATTTCTTTGTGGTTAATAGCTGCTGGTGTGAAAGGCCCTGAGGCAGAGCCTCAAGCTGCTAAGCTAGCAAGTGAATTGCTAGATTATTTGATGTGCAGTTCATCCCTAATATATATGGTGGAACCCAAGCAAAATGTTCATAGGCACTGCTTCTTGGGCTGTGTGGGAATGCCAGCAATTTTGTATTTGGGATTGAAGGAGTTTTCTCATTTTTGGCAGTAGGCTATGCAACTCTTTAGGAAGATGCAGAACTGTAAGCATCACTTGGATCTTCTAGATGTGAAGCAAATAAAGTCTTATGCACCTGAAAAAGTGTAAAAAAGTATAGCCAAATTCTGCAGTAGGAAGATTATGGAGTTTTCCACCCTTAGGGCCATGAAAATTGACCCATGATAAGTAGTTTGACTGAAAAAACAGTGGTGTTAAAAGAGGTGATGGCACCTGGGCCATCCCTTTTTGTACTGTCTCCATTTCTAGAGATTCCATCTCCAACTTTTGTAACAAAAATGGATGGAACGTGGTAGATGGTTCTGGATGATTCTGCAGGCAAGATAAATGGGGCTAGTGACCAGGTGTCATGGTTTGATGCTGGCTGAATGCCAGGCATCCATGAAAGTCACTTACTTTCAGAGTAAGGCTGCTGGAAAAACTTTGGTGTTTTCTGCACTGCCATTCTGGGAAGGAAGAGGTGTTGAAATGAATTTTTGGAAGTTTTTTAACTCTGCTGCTGTTAGGAGGAAGAAACGAAATATCACAAAACGAATGAAAAGCCGAGTGCAGTTGGTTTTTTGCTGCAGTTGCAAGAGCTATTTGTGTTAGTAATGTTTGGCCTCATCACAAAACTGTGCTGTCATCATCTCTTGCATTCTCTCCATTCTCTCACTTCACCTGCATGGCTTTTACTATGCCTCTATTCGGGGTTCTGTGTTTTAGAGAAACCTCAGCTATAAACCACTCTGGCTGGAAACCCATGTGCTTAACAGCTGACATACCAGTTTGTTTCTATGGAGTGAATATTAAAATTAATGTAAAGGACTAAACCTCAAAGACTAAATTAAAATAACAAAAGAGATATTACTTGCTGAAAGGAAATAAATGGACAAGATTAAACTATAGACCATGAATTAGATTTTCCATGGAGCTCAGCTTCTATTAAGCAATTGTATAAACAGACGCACTGAAGGGCTTAACCTCTCCATGCTCCCATCCTTTTCTGTAGGAGCAACTGGCATAGATAGTTTCTAGATCTGACCATTTTGCAATTTTTTATCCACACTTGATTAACTCAGCTGATCATTAATTGATGAGATGCAGACAGTGGCAACAAGCACAAGTGTTGCTGCATGTGACCTATGAGAGTTTTGCTGATGTGAGATGGGGTGACTGGAGTGGGTCCCCTCTAAACACCAGGGTCGAGAGTGAAATGGGTCCATCAGTATTGGTGCAATCTTACCTTGAATAGTCCTATCCCTGGTGCTAGCCCTGAAAGTTTTAGCAAGGACTGTAGTCTCCTCAAAAAGCATCTATTTGATTGTTTTCCTTAAAATGAACATACAGTTTCTCTTTCAGCATCTTTCAGCTGAGCCCCTTGATGGTTTCCAGTATGATCAGGATTGTGTTAATGCACAGCAGACAGATACAGTTATGCTTTATTGTTTTTGCAAGATCAAAACAATGCCCTTGTTGTGCTGGGGGCTGTGAATTAATTCCCAGGTGTTACAAATCTGTTCCCTCCTGCTTGGGGGGATCAGGAGGAACAGTTCTCTCTCCTGCTCCTTACAAAACAGCCACAGCATGTGGGACTGTTTGGGTAGGTATGATCAATTCCTGGTGCTATGAGAAAGGGAGAGGGCTGGCATGGATCAGGTGGGCTTCACCTGGCAGGTATTTCCATGAAGAGCTCAGATTCTTGGATGGTTTAAGCTGGATAAAGGTAATGTATAGGAAAGTACAAAGCCCTTGTTCCCTGTTTGCATGGCAGTAACTGTTAATTTCAGCTAGTGGCTTGGGAAGCAAAGAAAGCATGTTTTATTAGGTAGTTTATATTAGATAGGTACAAAAAAGGAGATGAACATCTGCAATCATGCAGAACTGAGAAATGCAAGTGCTGGGCAGCCTATTCATCCCTAGTCTCTGTTCTGCCTGCTTCCCAAGGTGTATTTGCAGTGGCTCTGCTGGAAATGGGTGTAAAGGTAAATGGGGAATAATATCCTATAATCCCCCTCATCTCACTCACAAAAAGCTAATATCAGCAATAAATCAACCCCAGGTCATCTCATGTAGAGGGTAATTTTGTGCTCCCTAAAGAACTAAAGCACCATCTAAGTCTGAGGCTGAGCTCTAAGGAAATAGGTATTTAAACACATGGATAAATAAGTACCATACCCTGTAGTATAGGTATCAGCAGTGACCAACTACCTGAGCTCTGCTTGGCCTGGGGGGAATCTTTTTGCTTGCTTGCTTGATAAAATTTCCAGAGATGTCTCTGATACAAAAAGCTGATGCTGGGTCTCTTATGCAAGAGAGATGACTTCTACTCTTATAGTGCTGAATCCCTGGTTCCAGTTACCTGAGCAGTTTGACTGGTGTCTCCCTTGTTTGAACAGTAATAATCAGCATTGCTGATTTAAATTTAAAATTAAAAATACTATTCCTGTGCAGCCACTGTAGACCATAACATTTTCTGACAGTGACTTCACCCAGTCATACACTTAGTGTGTCCCCAGAAAGCCAAATTTTCAAAAGTGGTATATTCTCCATTAAAGGCTGTTGCACAGCAATGAGTTTGATTCCAGGTAGGCAAATCATATCAGCTTACCTCATTTTAGATTTTGGTGGGAAAGGCACTCTGTGAAGATGCAGCTTACTAAATTATCTCTGTGAATCTGCAGGTGGTAACTTTGAGCATGCTGCCTGCCTGACCCAGTTGTTAATACAGCCAGTTAAAGGCTGATGTCTTCAGAGGAAGAGCTAATCTGTCTCATTTAGCAGGCAATGTGTCAGAGCTTGAATGTGATATATCTGACATGGTGAGTGGCATGTCTGACTCGGCAGTTGAATAACATTACTCGTTCTGGAATATATCTTCTTCAATAGAGAATATAAACACAAGCACACATTTATATTTTTGTTAGCATATGATCGAGCACATACCAGAATGAATCAATCCTATTCAGTATGCAGAAGGGTTTTGTTTTTTTACTCTGTACATCATTCCCCTCTCAGGACCATTATTTTACATATCAGTTACTGGGATGTATTCAAAGCCTTAGGGGAACCACTGACTTCCAAGAGCTTTGGATCTTTAAGCCAGCCCAGCCATTCAGCAGGCAACATAAAACATGGATAAAATCTGTTTTGTGTCTTCCTGCTCTGTTGTCCCATGAGATGTCCCCAAGAGAGCATTCCTCTCTTTGCCTTGCCAGAAAACCATGCTGTATTTACTTTTGAATAAGATGAGCTGGGAAATTCATGGCCTTGAAACTTATACAGTCTACAATTGTGTTTCTTCCACAGTCTGTTGTGGTGTTGTTTTGTCTTTTTGGTGCTGTTTGGTTTTGTTTTTTTAATGCCTTAGTGCTGGATAAAACAAAAATGCATGCGGACTAGCAAAAGCTGCCTAAAGCCTTTTTGGGCTCTGAGCACAGGAAAGGTTCTCAGCCTGTCCAAGAAGTAATTGTACCTTTCTGACCACTGCATACTCTGCTGTCCCTGCTGTAACTTAGTCTTATACCTATTCAGGGATCAGCACACACTTTTTTGTCAACCAATGCTCTGCAAGATCCCATATATTTTCTCGAAAGGGCAAGACATTTGGCAGCATTTGGAAGGCTGGCAGTGGATTGCTGCAGGCTTGGCTGGTGCTCAGTACCATGGGGTGGGGAGTGGTGGTGGTGTCAGCATCTCCAGGACTGCACTTGAGACTCAGGAATAACAAGAATATTGAAATATAGAAGGGAAGCAGGGCTGCCTCCCAAGTTGAGCTGGCATTCCTAAAGGAACCATGGGAGAGTGAATGCTTATCTGTTGAGTTAGCAGAATGCCTAATGGGAAGGGGAACCCATCATCTGATTAGCATTGGCACGTTATCCTTCAGCAGCAGATTGCCTCAGGCAGTGGGCACAGAGCTGCTCATCCTGCACAGGTTTCACATTGCTCTGCTCCGTTTAGCTTATGCTTTGATTTGCTTCACTTATTTCTCATTTGGTGAGAGATAGAATCAATAAATCTTGAATACACATTGCTCAACAGAGGGCTGCACTATTTTATTCTTTGTGCTGTACACCTGTCTGCCTATGCTATTAGCATGTTTGCTCTTCATGTTGTTTTCAATATCAATAGGAGCATCAACTGCTCCTGTTTGATTTTTGGTTTTATTTTTTAAGAGGTAAGTCCCCACTGTGCAGATCTCCAGCTGTGTGTGCTATTGATGGAGTCACATGAGCAGTGTCACAAGCCCAGGGCCTGCTGGTCAAAATGCTGTGGGTGGCAGAGCCAATAGTACAAACCCCAAAATCCCAAACATTGGTTTATATTACTGTGCCCCAAGATCCCTTTTTCTTCTGTGATAAAATTAGTAGGTTTTTTTCTGATGACAACCAAAAAAAAAAATATTGGAAAAAAACCTGAAATGCTGCCTGAAAAAGCAGCTTGCCTCTTTTTTCTTGCTTGCAAAAATCTTCATTGCAGCAGCTAAAGAAATACATGCAATCATTCCCGAATTAAAAATACCTGTTCTTTACTAGTTTTGGATGAAACTCGGAATAGGAAACTTACCTTCACCTTTATGGTGTCCTAATCTAAAATCCACACTGTGGTGAGCAAATAGCACAAGTGAGATAATGCTGGTTGTGGGTCTTTTCTCTAAGGTTCTGTTCCTGAGTATCTGAAGCAAATCAGAGCACTTCCTCACAGGGGAAAACATGTCTCAGGAAGAGTAATGCACAGGCTGTTTATCTACCTGTCTTGGAATGCTCACTGTGGGATGGGGATGATTTGTGGTTCTCCAGCATTTACGGAAGTGGTAGCAGAGAGCCCTCTTGAGTTCAAAATCTTCCTAAAATTTGGGCATAATGCAATTTGAAAGCAGTCTCTGGAGATCTCTGGTCTGACCCTTTGCTCAAAATAGGTCATAAAATGCAGCTTTCTTCAGTCTTGTCCAGGTGAGTTTTGAGTTTTTCCAGGAAATAAAACCCCACAGCCACTCTGGATGCTTGTGCTAATGCTTGGTTATGCCTAACTCAGGGTAACTCTTCTGTGCTGCAGGATTAGTAGCAGAGGGGGAAAAAAATACTTATCAGATATTGCAGTTCTCTGGCTCTTCTACAGTCTGCCTGAAATGGTCCAAGTTTCTTCAGGACCAAAGACAAATATCTGTGTTTGTGCCTTCAATAAGCTCAGAAGTTAAACACAGCTTCCCATACTCAGCTTGGTATGTATTCAAATAAAATACACTTCAGTTTTTTAAATACTTGCGAAATAATTTTATGGGAGCAGAGCACCCTGGGGAAGTTTGCTCTGTCCTTGTTAACTCCCCTGAGCTACTGTTGTTTGCATGTTTGTTCCAAGTTTTATCAGACAAGTGGAAAAAATTACATGAAAGTAGTAGTTGGGTACATTTGACAGCTCAGTGAAATAGGAGCCTACCAACATGTGTTATGCAAAGACAGTGACTAGCAGTAAAAAATGAATGTTATTTATTTTGTAGTATGGGCAAATAAACTGTGGATTGTGTTATCTAAAGGTAGTATTTAAAGAAATGATGCTATTTTCAAAGACTTTATTAATCAGGATAATGTGTGTCTTTTAAAGCTTCTGTATTACCCTTTCATTAAAATAATCAGAGTCAATATATGTGCAGCATGAGCCCCTCCTCTCCCCCTGCCCCGACAATAACCAACTTAAACCAGCATTTTTGAGAGATCAGTGATGTGGATTGCCTGTCTTGAGAAATTGCAGATGTGTCCATATTAGTTGAAATGTTGACTTCTATAGCTATGATTTCCCTTTATATCGGCAAATCTTTTAAATGGGAAAAGATTTATTTCTTCTAATCATCCAGATATTGCAGTTCAGTTACAAGTGTTGCCTGCAGAGGTGAGCTGTAGTACTACAGACATTTGTCATGTGAGAGTTTGCTCCAGCACAGAATCACTGCTGAAAACGTTCTCTTAGTGTTGATTTGAGGCAAGCTTACCATAATTAATTTGCATGTGGAAAACCACCTCTCTGCCAAGACAAAAGAGGTGATGATTTTGAGCTGCCACAATTATGTTATAAAAAGTATTTATCCAGAAGCCTGCCTCTTCCAAAGTCAATGTCTTCGCAGTGCATATTCAGTGTATGCCCCTTTTGTGGTTTCCACGCTGTAGCTGCAATAACTGACAGCTGAAAACATCATTGCAAGTCTGTCAAATGTGCTGCCTGCATAACTGGTGATAATCTAACTATTCTTCAGCTTCACATATCAAACTGCTGGGAACTGAAACTTCAGCGCTTGTTATTGGCAGCGGTAGGTGGAATTGAGTAATGTGGTTGGAGTGTCAAAGGCCTGTGGTGCTGACAGGAATATTAACCATAAATCAAACACGGCACAATGGTGGTGCTGGGCTAGAGCAAAAAGCAGGATCCTGCAGCCAGGCTGCTCAGCCTTGCTTGCGGGAATAATTCCATTGGCTAGCAGATGCAAGGATTGCTAGGCTGGAACTCCAGCAATGATCCATTTAACTTAAAGCCATGAAGGAATGATGGAGATGGAACAAGTGACGTGTGAGGTGGCTGTGTGCTCTGCCGAGTGCTCCCGGTTGCCTTGCAGCCCTGTCATGCTGCAGGGGCTGGTGAAGGGGATATCTCATCCCTGCTTAGGCAGTGACATTGCTACTCCTTGTCACTGTCATATTTTATGAAAAATCCCTTTGCCAGGATTTTTCTCCTGAGAAGTGTCAGAAAATAAATGTAAACAATAATTACCTGATTGCTTGGAATGTGGTTTGGAGGTTCCTTACCAACAGGCGCATCTTTGATTGGCTCCATGTGGATTGTTTTTAATTAATGACCAATCACAGCCAGCTGTGTCAGACTCTCGGAGTCTGTCATGGGTTTTTATTATTGTTCCTTTCCAGCCTTCTTGATGTCTCCTTTCTCTCTTTCTTTAGTATAGTTTTAGTATATAATTTTCTTTTAATATAATATAATATCATATCATAATATAATAAATCAGCCTTCTGAGAACTTGGAGTCAATTCTCATCTCTCACCTTGTCCTGGGGACCCTCACAACAACACCACAACAATTAATAACCACAACTCCTATCTGACTTCTGTTGTAAACATTTTTTGGTGATGACTGGGCTTGCACTTGCTACGTTTATGTGAAGCTTGCAGGGCTGATGTTGAAAATGTCCTTGGTTTGGAGCCAGCTTGTGGCATTTTTTCTTGCAGCAAATAGCTCCCAGCTTGCAGAAAGGACCCTGCTTCCTGCATTGTGGCTGCTGCTAGCACCCACAGGGAACTGAGCTGGGGAAGGGGCTTGGCTCCAGCCTCTGTGCTAGCAAATGAACCAAAACACAGGGAACTGTTGGTGGGGATTGCATGGAAGTGTCTTGCAGTCAGCTTGCTTGACTGTTGACTGTCTCTAATGGCTTGTGGTCCTTCTGAATGTCACCATCGTACATCCTGTTCCCTTTAATGACTATTCCAGCAAGCTGCTTTGATGCCAAACTTGGCCAACTCTCTTTTTATAATGAGGTTGTTGATTATTTCAAGTTTTAGGTATTCTTTAAGGTCTGTGCATTTGGCTTGTTCTCTGTGTTAAACACAGATGAGGCAAAGAGAAGAAATGGCATTGAATTTTGGGGTAGGAGTCTGGTGCTAGCTGATTCTACCTAGAAACCCCTTGGGGAAGGGCACTGATTTTTTTTTTTTTTTTTTTTTTTTTTTTTTTTTTTTTTTGCAATTATTTAGAGTTTCTCAGCAGGGAGTCCACTAACAATATCCAGTGCAACCCAGCAAGCAAGAAATATAAAGCCAGGAGCTAAGCAAAATACAGAGATTTCATTATAAATTAGTGTTGGAAATTAGACCCAGGCTGTGAAATAACCACAATTAAAATTCAGAAAGCAAAGAAGAAAAAGCTTACCTAGTGACCTCTGCTTGCTGCACAGGGTTAGAAAAGAAGCTGTGCTACTTTAGTATTCTAGCATAATTTGCACATTACTGAAATTGTTAGGGAATTAAAGGAAAACCCAGGGACTGAGTTTTAACTGATGAAAGTAGCCTACAGGAAAGACAGGGAGGGACTTTTTACAGGAGCATATAGTAACTGGACAAGGGGGAAGGGATTCAAACTAAAAGAGAGTAGGTTCACATTGGATAGTGGAAAGAAATTATTGGCTGTGAGAATGGTCAGGCACTGGAACAGGTTGCCCAGGGAAGTTGTGGATGCCCCATCTCTAGAGATATCCAAGGCCAGGCAGGACAACTCTGAGCAACCTGGTCTAGTGGAAGGTGTCCCTGCTGATGGCAGGGGATTGGAACCAGATGATCTCTAAGGTCCCTTCCAACCCAACCATTCCATGATTTTATGAAAAGCAGCATAGCCCAGCTGATATCAAGGCAGATAAATTGATCTATAAGAGGTAAATATGTGTAATAAATAAGCCCTCTAAATCAAAGGCTTCCCCTCTGACTAAGCCATTGTAGATGGAGAAAGCAAAGCAGCTTTTTTCTGGCAAGTCTTTGCAGTGATCCTAAATTATATGCCTCTATTCAATGGATATGAGCTGGTTAGGCAAAAAGAAAATTATCTAAAAGTTCACTCTAGAGGGAGAGAAATTGTCCATAATAACTCAGATCAAGTGATATGAGGTGATTTTTGGGGGTAATTCTTCAGTTTTTGAATCTCCTTCAAGCAATTGATTTTACTAATATGACACCAAATCATTCCTAGTTCAGGTTTGTTAGAGACATTAAAAACCTAAAATGCCAAACCACCACTA
>NW_005054304.1:6399475-6406916 GCF_000277835.1 Geospiza fortis
GCCAAATAAAACGAGATTAAAATATACAAAATACTGCAATTTAAAAGAAAATCACTGAATTATTGAAACTCTATAGAGGAGATGTCATAGCAGTACTTCTGATCAGCCTGACTAAAAAAACAGGCTATGCTTTTTTCCCCCACTCCTTTGATGTCAGGAAGTGTATTGTAAACTTTAAGTGATGTATGTAGTTCAATCAGATTGATCTGGAAGGTTCAAAGATATTGTAATTTTTTGAGCATTTATGCTTTATCCTGTGTGGTGGAAAGTATGTTGTACATCTACACAGTGTAACCCTTTTAATACTTTGTTGTAGGACTGGAAAGAGAAAACACATTTCTGCAGAGTGACAAAATAAGAGGCCTCTGTAGAGCAGCTCTGTGCTGACCTTTGCTGTTCTGGGTCTGTACAGGATGCAATCAATGCAGAAGTGTCTCACCCACTCGGGGAATGCTTTGCTCTCCCCAGCTGCTTATTTTGCTATAAATTTCCATGCAGTCTTTGCAAGCTGCCTGATAATTGCAACATCAGCTGGCAGGTTTGAGCTCCAGGGCAGCTTCTGGATCCCTTGCTCTCTGGGCACAAATGACATTCTCATTGCCTGAAAGGTGCACAGGGCTTGTGGCGGCAATTTTGGTGAGGATGTGTCATCCAAGAGCCCTCCCTGTGCAAATGTATTTGGGCAGAGCTGCTTCCACAGGACGCTGATATCCCTGTGGTGCTGCACACACAGCAGGAGAGATGCAGTTTGTGCTGCCAGAGGGGCTCTGTCAGTGTTGGCTCCCGAAAGGAGAAGCTTTTTTGAAAAACTCCTGCCACTGGTAGTGGGTAGTGGTTTCAGGCTGCAATGGGGCAAGTCTGAAATGACTTGCCTGTTATGTTAGGCTTGCTAGAGTTTGGAGACTCTGCCTGAAAAATTCCTCATGCAGGTAAACGAGATGGAAAAAATACCATTATTTCCTTTTTACAAGAGGAAAGTGGAGCTGCAGACCAAAGGAGTACTTTAAAGGCCCAGTGAAGTAGATGGAATGGCAGCATTAAGGTGTAGCAGGTTTTAACAAGTAGGATTCTGTGCCTTTACAAAGCACTCAGCACTGCCAAGAGGTTCAGAACTCTACTTTCACTATAGGCAAAGCTGAATTCAGGAACTGTTGTAAAGTATTTGACTCTTAAAGATTTTCCTCTTCATTATTTGTAATTTTTTTAGGTAGAATCTATTGAGAATTTTTTATTTCACCAAAAGTGCCATACACAAAGAATGAGGTATTGTAACTCTGCATCTTTTTATGTAAACTTAGATTTTATTTTGGCATTTCTGTAGACCTACTCAAAAGACTGCAGAATGGACTTTGCTTGCTCAAGGCCTGTGGCAAGGGATAAACCCAGCTGGCATAATTCAAGCTGCACCTATTTACACCAGCTGAAGTATGTGACCCCTGATCTTTGATTACTCTGGCAGAGGAGAGTGCTACAAGGCAGGGATTTTTCAGTGGTCCTTTATCTACTTGAATTGTCTGGTCAGCTACAAGGTACAGAGGCTGTAAACAAGGGAAAATTGAGATGGCAAACTGATCAATTACAGAATATTGAAAAGATCAAGGAAATGGCAGCAATACTGCTAAACCCAATATGGAAAAGCCCTTCTTGTCCAATAACCTCATTCTTGTGACAAAGATTATAACAAGATGGAAAATGGCACAACATGAATGCATTCTGGTGGCGATGATTGCTGTGAGAATTGGGACTGGTTTGTACTTCACCCACTCTGTCTCTCTTTCCTGGATGCTGTATCCCGGCAACTCAGGCAGAAGGTGTTATATTCATTATGTCCCTGTCACTTTTTATCTCTTGTAGTGAAACCCCACATTAAATTCTCTCTCCAGCTTCCACTCCCTTAAACAAGCAGGGAAACATGACTGCATTGCCTTCTCTTAATCTCCTAATTAACCCAGCAGAATATATCATTTTCTTCTCTAACTGATAAGGTGTGGGCCATGGGTCTCTAAAGTGGCTGCTGCCAGCACATTTTCTGCCTCATCTTGTACAAGGGGCTGCCCTGTGCTTTTGGAGATGAGCTTGGTTTCATTTCCACTATATGGCAGGTTCAAGGCCTTAAAAAGGCAAGATCTGGAGACTGCACAGAGAGCTTGAGAGATGGCAAGGTATCTGTCTGGAAAGGGTAACACCTCATCTGTACAGTGTCTGTTAGATGGCTAAAGGCCATAGTTAAAAAATACATACAAATGAAAGACATTTCAGCCCATTGCAGGATTTCTGTGTTCAGCTTGAGAAATCCTTTCTCTTTTTTTCTGTATTGAAAAAGCTTCTTTGAGCCGTTGAAAATGCTCTTTATATCCCAGAGGTTGTTAGCAGTAGGAGGTGTGGAGGGAGAATCCAGCTTTGGCAGTCACGGGATCAAACTTGCCAGGTCAGATCTATATTATTTTTCATACATTGGTGAATGTTAAGGTCAACTGGGCAAGATCAGAGCTGGTAACTAACAATAAAGAGGTGACAGCTTCTTACAACTGCCTTTGAATAGGGCTTGTGGTGCAGTTCCTCTCTCTCTGTAAGAAATTCAATGCTCCAGCATAAACCATTACTGCTGTGGTGACAGTTTCACCTGAAAGAGAGATTTAAAGTTTGCCATCACCCAACTTTCTGCTGCCATCTCCCAGACAACTGGTGTGCAAGTGGCACAAAGCATGAACTCAGTTAAGGAATGTAGTAGCTTTCATCTTCTCCTAATAGGCCACTTTACTTGTGCTTATCTCCAGTGTAAATTATCCATTCTGGCAAGGCTGGCCAGAGGACACAAGTCCTGGTAGGGTCACAATGAAGGCTTCTTTCTCTTGTTTCTTTTGCCAAGGTATGTTACACCTAGTGAAGTCAAGCCTCTTTTATTTTTTCAGCCATCACTGCTGTCCACACGATGCTGCTGCCTGGCAGCATCGTAACTGGCAAAGTCCAAAAGGAATGGAAGTGTCAGCAGCAGTCTGGATCAACTCCATCTTCTCTGAGCTGGCAACACTGGCTCCTGGTCCAGGGCAGGGCTGTGAGATCCAGGTAAAGTCACAATCTCTAAGTGCTTACCCTGGCTTGAGAGCTCCTTGCTGTGTTCAGTCCTTGCTCACTGCTCAGTTCCAGCGTGCTGGAGTGGGAAGGAAATGTTGGCAGCCTGGGACTGCAGCCTGTGCTCCTGGCCTGGGGGAATTTACCTGCTGCTGACTCAGGACTGATCACATGTGAGCAGATAAGGCAAAAGTAGACCCACACATTGATAAAGATAGAGACTGAGTCCGCTCTAATCTATTAGTGTCACAAGGTGTAAAGCATCAGCAACAGTTTCAACACAAAATTTTAATTCCCTTTGTTTTGCTCTCTGTTCAGCTTAGCTGAAGGAGTACTTCATACTCCTTAGCAAAACAAGAGTCAGGACTTGGTGCTCCTTAGACTTCATCTATGCCTAGAGAGCTGCAGAGGGCTCTTGCCACAAAGCTAGGGAAGTCCTCATTTAGAAAATCGGGAAGACAGAAATTACTGTCTTGGTAATGAGGGACAAATACTTCCTTCTGTGTGGCATTATGTTTTCCTTCAGTACTACCCATATCAGGCAGGTCTGTCCCACTCACTGTCTCCCTCATTCATTTGCAGAAGAGTAGTTCAAAAGTCACAGCTGCTGTTTGAGACTTCATCCGTCCCTTTGCTATTCTGCAGATAGGCCAAGACAACAGCTTGTTAGTATTTAAATGAGCATATCCATATTTTTGCATGAAATTCACAGTCATTTAAGCCCCGTGTCTGGTCACTGAAATGATCTGCTCTCTAATTCGTGCTTTGCTTTTAAGCCTAACTAGAGTGTAACACTATTATGCGGTCATTGCCTCTCAAAGGAGGGATAATTCTGAGCCTAATCTACCATTCCTGGGCACTTTTTTCCCCGATGTTGCTACTACTGTGTCAAGTGCAGGAGGATTCTGTGTCATTTACATGAAAATGAAGGATATCAGGAGGAAATTAGGAGAGGGAGGGGTGGAGTAGAGTATGCCATATTCTGATGCTTACCTAAGAGAAATTGCAGAATTTGCAGAACAGCCTGTCTGTCAGAGCCTGTCTTGCTGGAAATGCATGCCAGCTTAGCCAGGGAAAGTTACACACTTCCCAACTCCCTTGTAAATGTAGACTTTGTTACTCCCTTGTAAATGCAGACTCTGATTGAAGTGCCCTTGGCTTCAGCTGACCCAACACAATCTGGTGCTGCTGACTCCGAATTTACCAGCTAAAAATTATCATCACAGTCCTCTTTGGCTCTAATCTGTCTGTGTTCAGATGGCACAGGGCTTTTGCACCTCCCTCTAGGGCAGGCAGACAGGATGCTGAAGCCTGTGGCCACTGTGCTTGCAGGCAACGGGGACTCCAGGTCCTCAGGGCTGTGCAGCTCCAGGAATCCAGAAGGCATGTGTGATTCTGGGATTTTGCTTTTTTTCTTTTTATTTTTTTATGGGGCAGAGGGGGTTGTTTTCCACTCTTGTTTGCATTAGAGCTTGCAGGTGCTCTATGCCAACTAACAATATGTGTGCCATAAAAATGCCAGCTGATGTGCAAACCAAAGTGCCGTAGCTATCATTGGGTTGTATTTTTGGAACTGACTTGAATCCAAGGTTTGCATACTTTGGACAAACCCACCCTGGCCTAGATCCACACAGACAAGTCCTCCCCCCATTCTGCTAAGTGACTGACTCTTCCCCCAACCCACTCTCTCTTGATCTCCTCAGAGGTAACTGAACTATGGCTTCAGGGCTGAAAATGACAGTCCAAAATGAGCTGAAGAAAACTCTCCAGATTATATCTCCTCCTCTCCATTACCTTAAAAAAATTAAACTTCTGTTTAGTCTGAAGGGCTTCTGTTGCTCTCAAGCCATATCTCCTAATAGGTTTCTTAGAGAAGTATTTTTCTCTATGCAAGTAATTTAAGCCTTCCATGCCCTCTGGCTATTTTTTAATTAAAAGAAAAATAAAATTCCTGGCCCAAGTAGGGGGCTTAGGCTGTTGATTGACTGAAGCAAGGAATTTTGTAGGAATTTTGAATTCTGCACTGCCACATATGAAGTCAGCCCTATAAGTATAACCCTGACCTGAGGCTGGGATTTTTAAAATTAGATCCTTAATAAGAAGGGGAAGAAATAAATTTGACTTTGAATAAGCATAATGCAATTTCCCTTCACATAAATTGCTTCTTTATTATAGCACAGACATTCACATTTTTCAGTCTAAATACTTAAGTCTTATGCAACTTCATTTTGCTGGACTAAGCTCAGCCCTACCTAAGAGGGAATCCATTATTACAGTAGTTTAATTCATAGGTGCCCATTGTTTTTGCTGCCATAACCCACCAAAATCATGTGGCCACCAGCTCCCCTTCTCTCCCCATGGCTGAGCCAGGACTGTCTCTGTAGAAGAGTCACAGAATGGTTTGGGTTGGAAGGGACCCTTAAAGGTCATCTAGTTCCAGCCTCCCCGCAATGAGCAGGGACATCTTCAACAGGTTCTTGTTGCTCAGAGTCCCATTCTACCTGACCTTGAATGTGCCCAGCACTGGGACATCCACCATCTCTCTAGGCAGCCTGTGTCAGTATTTCACCACCCTCACTGTAAAAAATCTCATATCTAATCTGAACTTATCCTTCCTTAGTTGGAATCCATTCCCCCTTGTCCTGTCACTGCATGCCCTCACAAAAAGTGCCTCTCCATCTTTCTTGTAGGCTCCCATCAGGTACTGGAAGACCATAATTAGGTCACCTCAAGGCCTTCTCTCCTCCATGCTGAACAAAACCAATTCTCTCAGTCTTCATAGAAGAGGTGCCCCATCACTCCAATCATCTTGGTGTCTCTCCTCTGGACTGTTTACATAGTCCATGTCCTTCCTGTGCTGGGACCCCAGAGCTGATGCAGCCCTGCAGGTGGGGTCTCACCAGGGCAGAGCAGAGGGGCAGAATCCCCTCCCTCCCCTGCTGCCCACGCTGCTTTGGATGAGCCCAGGACACATTTGGCTTTCTGGGCTGTGAGTGCCCATTGCTGGGTCATGTCCAGCCTTTCATGCAGCAGCACCAAATCCTTCTCAGCAGGGCTGTTCTGGATCTGTACATCCCCCATCCTGTGTTGATATTTGGGATTTCCCCAGCCCAGCTGCAGGACCTTGAATCTGGCTTTGTTAAACCTCGTGACATTCTCATGGACCCACTTCTTGGACCTGTCCAGGTCCCTTTGGATGGCGTTCTGTTGCATTAATAAGCAGTTGGGACTTAGTTTC
Organism: Geospiza fortis; assembly: GCF_000277835.1. Lineage (NCBI taxonomy): Eukaryota > Metazoa > Chordata > Aves > Passeriformes > Thraupidae > Geospiza > Geospiza fortis. The sequence goes on from NW_005054304.1 coordinate 6,405,786, forward strand.
TTCATGCAGAAAAAGCTAATTCTTTATTCACATTGTTCATATTTATAGGAAATATCCAAAGGCACTGTGTTAAACCTCATCGGTCAGCAATACAGTGGAACTCAGTTCATTGGCTGGTAAGGGCTATTGAATATGTCTATCAAATTTTCTCTCTAGATATGTTTACATATTTTCTTCACTGATTCTTATGGGACAGATTTCTTGGTTTTGCAGGTGTTTTGTTCTTGTTTTTGCACTTCTCGTTTCTACAAGAATAGTTTTTTATGTTAACTGGTTTTCATTCCAGTAATTTTTCCCTATGGGAACTTACAAGCCTGTTGGTAATTCAGCAGAGCAAGGCCTGATTTTATAAGGCCTTTCTTTTATCATATCTTTTCCTGTATGTAACAGCATTCCATCCTTCATCTGTTCATCCACTCAGCTCAGTGTTGTCTGCAAACTTGGTGGGGGGGCACTTGACCTCAGTGTGCCACTGATAAAGATCCTGAATAGTGCCAGTCCCAGTGCAAACACCTGAGGGACACAACTTGTCATGGAAGTATATTGGATGGTTGACTTCTGCCCTCTGGATGCCACCATCCAACCAATTCCTTACCCATCTAGCAATCCACCCATCAAATCCCTTTCTCTCCAGTCCACAGAGAAGAATGTGGTGGGTGAGCCATGTCAAAGGCGTCACAGAAGTCCACAGAGAAGACATCAGTAGCTCTTACCCTGTCCCAGTGGAGTCTCTCCATCACAGAAAGCCACTACTTTGGTCAGGCAGGACTTGGCCTGGCTGAAGCTGTGCTGGCTGTCTTGAACTACCTCACTGTCCTCCATGTGCCATAGCAGCAACCATCTGGACCTGTGACAGTGCCATGCAGTTGGAGTTTTCAAGATTGTGGAATAATTCTCCTTTGATTTTTGAGAATATTAGGTTTTCTCAGATAGGAGAGAAACTGAGGATGAAGGAGATAGCCTAATTTAGCCTGATTTGCAGTCAAAAACAAATCTATTCCCTTGCTGAACCAAATCCAAGGGATTTGGTGCATGCAGCACCTCACAGCACACTTTCCCTTCTGTGCCATGCCTTCATCACAGCAGTAGCTGTAAGGGCCCAGAGTTAGGGAATCTGTGGCCAGAGCATTC
>NW_005054304.1:6407174-6410716 GCF_000277835.1 Geospiza fortis
TCCTGCATGTGCAGCTTGACTTGGTGGTTTCCATGGGCATGGGGGGCATTCTTTGTTCACAATTTCTGGCCTCTTCATTTCAGAGAAAGACGGTCAGGCTTCTGCCTTTTTCTAACAAAATACTCTCATTAGGCTTACTAGGGAAAGTAGGGAAAATTAAAAGGGTTTCCAGCAAGCAGGAAAGTACATCTGGGTTGTGTGACTTTACCTCTCTATCCTTGCTGGTGGCACATGGATGCAGAGGTGTCACACCTCAGACTAGTGAGGGACTGGTGGCTGTGGGCAAGAGGCTGATGGCAGCAGAGGCTTGGTTAATGCAGCAGAGCAGGTCCAGTGGGCAGGGTGACCTTAGGTAAATTAACCAGTCAGGGAATAGTTAATGGCAGAGCTGGCCACAACATGGTATTGGACAGCTCTTTTTTTCAGAATGGGCTGACCTTGCATCAGTAGCTGGGGTAGAAAAAGGCCTGACATCAGCATTGTTTCACCTGTCTGTTTCCCATATCTTCCCTTTTTTTGTTGTTTTGTGTGGGGTTTTTTTGTTGTTGGTTTGGTTTGGTTTTTTGGGAGGTTTTTTGTTTAGTTTTGTTTGTTTGTTTGTTTGTTTGTTTTTTAAGGCTGACTTTCTTAGCTGAGAACAGGCTAAGTATGCCCAAAGCAGCTCAGCAGCTGGTGGAGATAAAGCCAGACCTGCCAGAAAACGCAGAACAGAGATATCTTTGCAGGTCGAAATGAAGGATGGGAGAGCCACATTTGGATTAAAAAAAAAAAAATTAACCTTGAACCTCTCTCCAAAGTCTGATTTAAACATGAATCTCATTTAAATATAAAAAAAGGCAAAAGGTATAATTCACTGAGCTTTTTTATGCAGTGTCTGCAGTTCCTGGTTTGGGGAAGCGATGAGCTAAAGACAGCCAGAGTGCAAGAGAATGGTGCTGACTACAAACATCACCTGCACAGGGGGTAGAAGCAGAGAGGTCAGTAACATTTCCCCCCAGGCTTGTGCCTTGTCCCCTGCCTGGTGTGCTGGATTGATCATCAGGGGGATTATCATCCCCTTGAAAGTGCAAAGTAACTCTTTGCAGCAGCACCAGAGACAGGCTCCTTATGTACAAGCTTAGATGAACCCATGTCTTTGTACAATATTTTGTGAGATCTCCGTGAGGAATATTCCCTGTTAATCCCTGATTTAGGTGGAGCATGCCAGGATGAAGCTGCTTTTAACAGGGGAGTGTTTCTTGCTGGATACTGGCTCACACAAGAATAGGTGATGCAGGAATGCAGGACTGACGAGGAGAATTGGCATTCAGCTCAGCCTGAATAGATGGCCAATCATCGAAAAGTCCAGCAAACTGCTTGCAGGTCAGGAAGAAACACATAAATGAATCCAACTCCATGGCAGGAGCATATAAAAATCTACCACTACCCCTTTACATCTTTATCAGTCCATTTTTCTGATGCCTGAAATACTTTTTCCGCTACCTATTCTACTTACAACTTTTAAATAGGTAGAGAAGGGATAAGAGAGGAATTAGTTTTCCAATGAGCTCAGAACACATCTAGAATGATGCTAGTAAACATAAGCTGGTGAAACCCCCATGTTTGGTTTTGTCTTCCTGAAGTTGTATATCCCTCTTCTTCCGTGCTGGCAACCTTCTCTGAGGCACTTTTTCAGTGATTATCCCTTGGAGAGAGTTCCAAGGGACAATCCCTAATCTGTGAGATGCACAGATCAACTGGGATGCTTGGCCAACAGGGTAGAGTAGGATTCCAGGGAGGAGAAGTAACTTATTTTATTTTGAAGCACTGCAGTAGCAAGGCCCCTGAGAAGTTTTCTGTTTGGCGTGTTTGGTTTGGGCGATTTTTCTTCTAGCGGAAAATTGTGCTTTTTTCCTATTTAATCAAAATCCCAGTTTGCCTTATCGGTTTTGATGGAAAATTTTCACACAGGTCTTTGTTGTAAGATACCAACATGACAGAATTATCCCTTTATCTCAGCAGATGTGCTTTCCAGAAGGGGAACATCTCAGATGATGAAAAACACAGCAGCTTTGCTGCCTTGGCTCTATCAGACAGGGTTTTTTTTTTGTGATAGAGAATTTTTCAAAACAGATTCTTGTCATTAAAACTGAAATGCTTTGTAAACAGGTTTAGGATTTGCTCAAGCTTTTTACTGCTAATTTTTTGCTGCATAGTTATGAGCAGTGAGTCATTGTGCCTTCTGTAGTGGCAGTGTGTGTAGGGGTATGAGATCAAGTCTCTGCTTTGTCCTTTACTTGAACTAGCCCATGCTAAATGATTCAGATGAAGCCAAGTCATGACATGAAAGACTCCTGTTTCTGAGGCTGTCAGAGGTATTGCACTGTTTGCATCTCACACCTGGAATTAGAAAGTAGTGTTTGACCCAGAAAGGGAAAGTTTTGACCTGATTCCAATTAAGCAGAAACCTTTGTGAGGCTGGTTCTTCTTTTCTGAGGGCTACAGAAGAGACCCCCAAATGCCTGTGTAATTCTGCCACCAATCACAGTAAGAAAGCCTTGATTCTTACCAACACCAGAACCTTTCGAAAAATAAAATATAAAAGCAAGATTAGTACTTTTCATTTCTTTTGAGTAACTATGGCTGTTTTACCCAATTTTCATTCATGCAGGGACATATCTTTTCAGGATGTGTCTGTAAATGCATCAGCTTGTAGGCTCTGGAAAGTGCCTGCCTGCTTTGTGTCCTTGCAATCCTCATTATTCAGCTGGTACTGGGAGCAGTGGCACCTCTCTGGTCAGCAACAGAAGCATTTTGCAGCATGTTTCTTTCTCACCTGTTGTCTTGTAAAGAACCCCATGGGTGCCCCAGATGGAACATATATATATACAGCAATGGCTCTTCAGTAAGGATGTCTGGGTATTTAGATTACAACCAGCAAGGACAAACTACTTGTGCGCAGTGGGGCAGCCTCTTGCAGTGGGATATAATATATTGGTAAAATTCAGCTTCCTGGGAGCCAGTAGAAACACATTTTCTTTGCTTCTTCTCCAGTCACATTCTTCTAGCTCTGCTCTCTGCTGATGAACAACCGTCTATGCAAAGGAGATTGAAAAGGGGATTTACTTTGATTAGACCAAAGCCTTTCCTAGTATTTTCAGTCATAAGTATGGCAGCTTTAATAAGCAGGAAAAGAAGATAAATACAAGTCACAGACTGACAAGAAACTCAATTGGAAAAGAGTAGAAAGTTCTGTTGGAAGCCATGCTCTAAGTTCTGTCTCTTTCTAGCAGCCTCTGATAATCTGCTCAGTCCGAAGAAGGTAACTTTCTGCAAATCTCTGACAAATACCAAGTGAGGGATTTCAAAGGGATAAAATTAAAGCTTTAATTGCTGGGATAGAATTGAATTTGTATTCCACCCTGTTAAGGCTGGGAGAATTTCCCATCAGAGTTTCTCTTTCTGTGACCTATTGGTTCATAGCCTTCAATGATCTCCTGTCAATCCTGAACCAAAAAGAAGAGAGGCTGTGAGCTGATCCTTTTCATACAGGGGAATAAAGC
>NW_005054304.1:6410783-6464295 GCF_000277835.1 Geospiza fortis
CTTATTTAGGAATACCACTTACTCCTATCACCTTATTACCTTGCTAGAATTCAAACTAAAAGAAGAAAATGTATGCAACAATTATGACAGGCCCTGACTTTATATTACTCACAATGTCCTTCCTCAGCAGCACCATGAAATATTGATAACAATAATTATTAATGTATGATTAATTATTAACAAGGATAATCTGTAGATGAAAGACTGGATATTAACTGGCAATGTGCACTCAGGGCCTAAAAAGCCATCTGCATTCTGAGCAGCATTAAAAGCAGCATGGCCAGCGGGTTGAGGAACCTGGTTCTGCCCTTCTGCTTCACTCTGGTGAGACCCCACCTGCAGTGCTGCTTCCAGTTCTGGGGTTCCCAAGCCTAAGAATGACATGGACCTGTTACAACAGGTGCAGAGGAAGCCCCAAAAATGATCAGGGGGCTGGAGCAACAACTCTGTGAGGAAAGGCTGAGAGTTGGGGTTATTTAGCCCGGAGAAGGCTCTGGAAAGACCCTGTAGCAGTGTTATAGTACTTAAAGGAGGTCTACAGGAAAGCTGGGGATGGCCACTTATTCAGAACACAGTGGATGTTTTTAGACTCAAAGAAGGGAGATTTGGATTGGATATGAGGAATAAATTCTTTACTGTAAGGGTGGTGAGACAATGGAACAGGTTGCCCAGAGAAGTGTGGATGACCCATGCATGGAAGTGCTGAAGGCCAGGTTGGGTGGGACTCTGCCCACGGCAGGGGATTGGAACTGGGTGATCTTTAAGGTCCTTTCCAATCCAAACCATGCTATGATAATTCTTTTCATTTGTTTGGACAGGTAACCAATAGCTCCTGCAAAGTCCTGCTGGCTGTTCAAGGCATTGAAATTTCAGATGGAAGAAGGGATGAGAAGGGATGTTTGAGAAAGAGCATCTCTTTGAGCAGAGAGGCAAAGGTCTGGCTTTCACAAAGGTGAGTGGCAAGGCCAGTGTTGTTACCTGGGGCCAGCCAGTGGCAGATTCTAGAGTAATGATCAGTCCAGGCTTTCTTTTGTCTAATAGAATGAAAACCACAATTTTATGTTCAGGTGTGATTCAGATAAGAGGTTGCAAAGACATCATTTAGCTAGAATTTTATGAAGGAATAGTTATTCCTCATCACAAAAAATATGTGTGTTTTAAGCATAATCACAGTATATGTGCTAATAGAAAGAGATAGCATGCATTACCCAGAGTTCATATTTTTTATCTATGATCCTTATTTATTATTATGGAATGTGTGGAGAAATTTTGTTAAGATATAAAAGAGAGCACAAAAATGCCTTTTGGTACCTTTCCCCAAAAATGACATTTTGCCTGCTATTCACCTTATCCCTCCTGTGCTGGTCTGTATATTTTTGTATCTCTGCTTTACATCAAGTGCTGGATGTAAAGGGATGCATCCTTTCTGGGAACTGTTATACTCCATGTAATGTGGAGATAACAGCCGAGGACAAAGGGAAACTTGTGAAAGTCTCCAGAAAATATACTGCAGCTTCATAAATGTATTCCCTGTTGGATGCACTTTTGAGGATAATAGGGCCAAGAGGGAGTTGACCCATGCTGGAGAAGACTGGTGTCAAGGCTTTTTGCAATGGGACTACAGGAAAGTCTGGTTGACTTCTGACATGATATTTATAGGATTTATATTCCTAACTCTAGAAATCTATGTGCTGCTTTATCTTTCTGATATGTCTCCCTCAGGTTTGGATTGTGTGTTCCACAGACAGCTTTTCTCCTGAGCTAAACCCCCAAAGTATTTAATCTTGAGACAAGATTGCTAGTTCATTTTCAGTAAGGCTTAGTGCAGAACTGTGCTGTTGAATGATATTTCATTATCTGTAACAGCAATAACTGGGAGGGGAAACATTGTATAGGGACTAGAATTTGGTGACATTATCTCTGCATCTGACCAAAGTATGACAAAAGACCATGTGTTTAACAACATAATAAAAGTTGCACATGCATTTTTTCCTCCATGTGAAGGGACACTATGGTGTGTCTGAGGACTTACACTCCCTTCTCTTTGAAATCTGGTGAGATGTAAGCACTACTTATTTGCTTCACCAGGCACAGGTGTCTTCTCTGTCCATTTCACACCCTTGAATGCTCACAATAGTGGTGCCATTTTGTGACCACAGACTGTGGTTGCAGCATGAAAATACAGTAATTTTTGATTCTGTAAGAGAACAAAATTATGGTGGTGATGAATCCAGCAGCCGTGAAAGCAGCTTCTATATTGTACTTCAGGAAAAACTAGTGAGCTTGAAATTTAGTCAGGCTTTTAAGAGAAATGGTAAGACCAGACACTACTTATTTTTTATCATTGTTTAAAGACAGGTTTTTTTGCAAATTGCTAGTCCACTCCCCCATGATAGGTAGATAGATAGGTGGAAAGAAAATCATTGTGGAAAATATGTTCTGCCAAGGTAATATATAATTACATGACAAAAAATAAATCAGCCTCTGCTGCAGGCAAGACATTGTGTCTCATTAGTGTTTGGTGGACTTGATCACAAATAACATGTTTCAAAACTGCCAACTCCCTCTAATTCTTTTTCTATACTTATACTCACAGTCACATTCAAAATTAGCAGATTCCTGGAAATACACTTCATCTGGCCAGCCCTTTTCCTAATTATGTGTTTGTGCAATTAAAGGAAAGTGTCCTTCTGCAGCTGCATTTTGAGGGACTTAAAGCAGGAAGGCTGTTGTCACTAAGGGAGCAGTGATTTTTTTACCCAGTTAATGGTACCAAAGTATCCTGTGTGATTTGTGTTATGACAGCTGGCGTAAAGCAGCTTTCAAAGACCAGTGCTGGCCATGCCGGGTACTCCTAAAATGCACAGGCCAGAAAGCCAAGAGATCCCATTTGAGATGTAGTATTTTCCTCCACTGGTTGAAACTGAATGCAACAAAGCCATCACCAACAGCAGACTCACTCAGAGCTGTGGATTTCTGCCTTGATGCTGATACATGGCAGGACATACATGAGAAAAGTGAGCAACCTGCAGCTGAGGGTGCACTCCCACTTTTTTTCAGCAGCACTGCTGAAATAGATGCAAGCTTCCATTGTTTGCCTGAGTTCCCATCTGTTAAGGCAATAGAGAGAAAAGATTTTTTTTCTTGATATCTGCAGATATTTTGAGATAAAATTGGTTTTAATCTCATAATTTTTAGTATAGCCTATGTGTGTTGATTGATTTATCATTGTTTCTATTTTCTTGAAAGACTGCTGTATGAATTTTGCCATGCCATATACTCAGAGGCAGACAATAATAAAGCATACTACTTTGACCTTTTCAGTTGCTTGCACTTTAATTTACTGGCTATTCTCATTCCCTTCTGTTTATGGCCCCTCAATATAACTGGCAAGGAGAAAATAGACCAGGCAGCTAGTCAAGATGCAGATTATTTAAAAGGGTAAAGACTGCCTTTATCATTCTCTTTAAAATTTATGGTGTTTTGTGTGTCCTATTGGTCATTAAGGTCATGATAACACATTCTTAGCACTAGCAACACAAAGTAGCACAAGTTCAACTTCCTTTGTAGTGGTTTATGGGTCAGCATCCCATTACAGTGATGGGATGTAATCTGGATTAAGTTTTGTAGGAATCAACAGATTTTCCTCTGAGTTTAGTAAAAGTCCATGTGATTTGTTTGAAAGTGATTACGTAGGCGCTCACCTGACCACGGCTCTGACTCTGACACTGCTGGCTAGCGGAAAATCAGGGGAAAAATAATCCCATTACAGCTTTTCCCCATACCAGTTTGATTCACAGCAGCTGAACCTGCTGCAGGCTGTGGCAAATTTCCTCCACCACATGGTCATGAAGATAGTGACTTGTCTGACTAATGCAGAGAGGTGAGAAGGGGCAACAAGCTGGCTGTGATCCTTCTCCATGCACTTGTGAAATACAAGCCACAGTCAATACTGCATCATGAAATACTCACTGTGTTTGGTTGTTATCAGTGCCCCACAAAAATTCTGATCATCCTTCAGTTTGGTGAAAGCCTAGAGGAAATTTTCACAGTGAGAATGGCAAAAAGATGACAAAATGCTCTGTTGAAAGACTTATTTGTGCAGGGATGTCTGAGAGTGGGATATAGCAACAGCAGAGCCTAGACTTTTGTGGCAAAGCTTTTTGTATAGTAGGATAGTTTCAGTTTTCTGGTGCTTCTGAAAAGCTCTGAATTGAAATCCATACAGTAAAAAGAACAGGAGTAATGAAAAGGTAAAAAATGGGGGGGAAAGCAGCAGCTTTGGTCATTTGGTTTGTTTCATTTGCTTTTCATCTAATCATTTTGATTTCAGGCGTGCTGATATGATGGTTTTCAGGGTTTTTTTTAATATCTCTGTAGGATTGCAGTAAAATATCCAAATAGGAGATTGAGGAAGAGTAGCCAAAGCTTGATTACATGATTACATTCTGCTTCTCACTGCAGAGATAAAGCAGATAAAGCAGAAGGGACTAGCATGATCTCTTAAACTGAGCAGAATGCATAAAATTTTACCCACTGAGTCCTGCTCCAAGTCTAACAACCTGGGCCTAAGCTAACTCAAAGTTCTTAGAGTATGTATCAGTCTTGATTTTGAACACGTAAGGATTTACAAAGATCTAGAAATCTTTAAAATTTAAGGAGACAGAGACCACCACCCTCTGGATAGTCTCAGAGAAGATCCTCCAAGACCTCTGGATAATCTGCTGATTATAAATTCAGTATAAAGAAAAAGCAAATGGAAGCATATATATCTCTTTTTCATTATTACTCTCATTATTCTGAGTTCAAATTACAGCCTGCAGAGGTAGGAATGATGTGTATGATAAGCTGAAGGATCTTAGAAGCACTAGAAATGCTCTTTGTGCTCGGATAAATTAAAGGCAGTGGTGAGCTACTAACCCTTCATCTTCAATTTTAGAAAGCAGAGAAGGAACCAAGAGGAAATCCTACCTGATGAGTCTGTAGAGCCTGGCATCACCTGACTGTGCTCCCAGGGTGGCATGGCTCAGGCATCACTGTCTGGCAGTGCTGACTGCACGGACATCGCTTCGCTCGGGGAAAATCAATGGGATTCACTGTGGAGTGAAGCGTTACCAGCCAGGTAAAAATGTCTGAAGGAAAGGATGCAGTTATTTGGCAGGGGCTGGCTGAAAATTTTCCATCCTAGTGCTTTGCTACTGAAAACTGTGGGTTTTATGAAAGCTTTTGTTCTCCTCAAGCCACAGTCATTGTGCAGAGCTTGAATGTGTTGTTTTCATTTTGGCTTTGAAAAATTCTGATTTTGTTTGGGGCAAGATAAAACGAAGGCCTGAACTAAATGTCAAAACTCAGCAAAAATTTTGAACAAATGCAAGCACAAGGCATATTTCTAGAGAAAGAGATAAATCTGGCTTCCAGTTATGTTTGTTTAACTTTTTTATCAGTTAGTTCTAACCTTCTTAAAATATATCAGCATTTTGTGTGTATTATCTAAAGAACTGGGCAAAAAAAAAATTTAAAAGAAGAGAATTCAGACTATAAGTTGGTTTTGAAATGTTTGATGATAGAGAAAGGGGAAGCTCAGACTATGGTTTTACGGGTATAGGCATTTGCCCCAGTTTTCTCCAGTGACATAAATTAGCTCAGGTCTTTTGCAGTCATGGGATCAAACTCCTAGCTGATATGGATCAAAGCACCCCTATTGCTGATAGCCAAATTTATGTCTGAAATAAAAAGACACAGCTCTCTTCATGAAGTCAGGTGGACCACATCTGCAGGGGTGTAAACTTCAATTCATGAAGTTACCTGATGCAGATCAGTGGCAGATTTGACCTATTTCAGGTTTTATTGAACAACCTGAATCATTGCTAGGTTGTCAGCACAGAGTTCAGCAAGTGAGAAGCTATGAGCAGGGTAGCTTGGTCAGACATTGTTAAAATTAATCCTTGGAGGTGTTTACTCTGTTAATGCCTGTTCTACGTAGAAGGGCTGAAAAGAGATGAGATTGGAACAGTATTTGCTGATAATGCAAATTATAGACTAAATAATATAAGGATATAGGAAATTACCTTATATCTATACATTCTCTGCTGGCAATTTTTAATTTTCTATTCTGCCTAACTTTTTTCTCTTGGATGACTTTAACTGTTGCACCAAGTGATCCATAGACAGTGTCATGTGTGAGGGATTGAAGGACAGAAAGTCTCAAGTCTGACTCTGTGCCCTGATGTGCAGAGATAGCTCAGAAGGGGAAAGATGTTTTGTTCCACTGTGATTTCTACTTCATGCCCAAGCAGCTGCCTTCTGGTGCCCCGCCAGGTATTTTTAGAGTGTGGACATACATCCCTTAAAAACTTGCCTGGGACTTTGCATCCCCAAGTTTCTTCATAGACAGAAATCCTTAGTGCAGATCAAAGAAATACTGGGAGAGGAGAAATTTTTTCCTCACTCCAACTTCTGACTCCCTCATTGTCCTGTTCAAAGAGGATTTCATTATTCTCACTGGCATAACATGTCCAGAGAACCCCTCTGAAAAGATATCTCAACAGATAGCACTGTGTCATCCAAGTGGGCACCCTTATATTCTCTTAAGACCTCTAAAAGGATACATTTAAGATGGAGTTTTTATTCTCTACTGACTCCTTCCACCCTCCCCTGCATACACAGAGTCTTCTCTATTTCAGCCACTACTTGTTCTGAGGAAACAAGATAATTTATATCTTACTACCTGTAGCAAGTATCAACAGATGCCATTGTGGCAGCAAGAGACAGTCACAGCATGTCAGCAAGATTTTATTTGGGTCCTTGCAGCCTCCCCCATTGGGGAGGTATGGGTTTATAGCTGTCAGAAACTGAGCAGCAAAACCCAGGTTCGGAAAACCCACTGAGAGCCTGAAGGACTGATGTTGGGTGCTTTTTTGCCTGAGCTCATGTTACTGACCATACCGTGGAGTTGTGGTGTGTTTAGAAAGCTCACATTTCACTTTCCATCAAATCGGTGCAAATTAATTGAATAATTTAATTTTCTCACTCTCAAAAACCTTTGAACGAGGTTTTTCAGCCCTTCTAATCCAGTATCAAGCTAAACTTAAAGCTTTGTGGTCTGTACTTTTAGGCATTAATTTAGATATTTCCCTTATATGTTGTCTTGACTTAGCAATGCAAGGAAATATAACATTAGAAGATTCCTTGTCAGAAACTGGCTCCTATTTTCATTGGCAGAGCTCAGAGAGGGTAAACTTTCTGGGAAGGATGGGTTTGTCTGTTCGAGGTATCCTTTTGCAATTCTCAGCTTGTGATTGTCATATTAAAAAAATGGAAATAATTAAATTCAAGATGGTGAAGTTTATAGAATTGGAGCTGCTGCTTAGAATATTTCTTGACTGTTATTACAGTCTTTCTGCTATGCCCATTAAATTTCCTGCAAGCCTCTCCCAAATGACTCCTGTAAAATATACTCATGAACAAAAAGGACTAAAAAATCCCCTACTATGCGGATATCTATTCTTCCAAAATTATTTCTGTTTTTCTGACTTCTGCTGCGAGTAAGTGTATTCATTTAGGTACATTTCTGGAAAGACCTGCAGAATGATGGTGTATCCCATCCCCTGTGTAGTGGCTCAAACTGGGCTGTGCATTTTCTGTGTTGGCAGACTCTTATCCTCTGATATTCTCCTTGGAGAATTTCTTTGGAGGTAGTTGCTTGCTAAGATATATCAGTGCTGCTTGGTTTCAATTTGGTGCACTCTTTTAATGCCCCAGATAACTTGGATTTAAGAATAAAAGTGCATATTCACTTAAGGGTGTAGTTTCTCAAATGGGAACAAAATTAAAGATGTACTTAATGAAGAGTCTGCTTGGCTGCTTCTACTTTAAATTGAAATCTCTATTAATACAAGATGCAACTTTAGTACCCACAAAAAATGCGATCATATTGCCACTTTTGTGGTGTAATTTTTTTTTACTTTCCTAATTACGTGGCTTCATATTGGGATTATAAGAAAGAATGCTGACTATCAAGACTTGTAATAAAAATAGAAGTGTTGGTCAACTACATAATCCATGTTGCTTTTCTATAACCTCTTGCTGTAAAGTCACCAAGGCAGATAAGTAGGATGATGAGATAAAGTGTATGTTCTGCTATATTAATATAGCTTCAGATGAATCTTTTCTGATACATGAATTTTTTTGAGTGTAACTCCAAAATAAATTTATTTTATCAGCAAAGCTCAAAAAATAATAATAAAAAATTACTTCTTCCCACTCAGTTGACATCAGTAGATGTGTTTGCCTCACCTAGAATGCTATACGATATTCCAAATTTATTGTGACTGTAAACAACAATTCTGCTTGCTTTATGGCTTTCCTGAGCTCCAACAGTAAAACACAATATCTCTATCTGGTTGGAATTATGTGTTATAACAGTTTTATGGTGGGGGGAGTAAAGCTCTGATAAAGATAAAATAGTGTTTTGCTTTTCTGTGTGACCTTGTCATTTGAAAAAAACATTGCACTCTAACGAGATATAATTTAAAAGACTTCTGGGAGCAAATTGAGTTTACTGAGATATTTCTGAGAGTAATTACTTACTGTGAGTTGTCAGTGCACTCTGTTACAGTTCCTTTCCTAGCAAATGTAGATATCTGGGACTGTGTAGAATGGATTAAAGCTCCTACCATTAATGTTTGATGGGAGACAGTAGTGAAAAAGATGGATGCTTATATAACTGACATTTCCAGCATTTATGGCCATAGACTAAAATGCCAGGCGCATAATTTCAAGTAAAATGGCAGACCCAACTCAATAATATTTAATGATGTAGTAGACCTTGGCTGGGGGAATAGCTAACGGAAGTCATTGCACTGCATTTATCGAATTGTTAAAATGAGTTGAATAATAATTGTGTTTTGCAGGAGTTTTGTTTTAGAAATTTATTTCTGTGATCTGGTACTCCAAAAATAAATTCTTTCTCATTCCAGTCAACACAAATTGCAGAAAAATATTTTGAACTAGCTAACTTGATGGCTAGATTTTTATGCTGACTTTATCCCGTGTTTACAGCACAGAAATATATTCAATAGCTCAGACGTGGTTTGGAAGATTGGGTGAGATTGATTGGACAAGCTAGCAAAAGACAAAATTTCCTTCCAGAAGAATCTCCTTTTAGTGCAGTACTCTTTACAAAGTTGAGCCTTTTTGTCTATCACCACACATCTAGGAATGCTCAGATTCTGTGGAGCGTTATGCAGTACAGAGATACTTGTGTGTCAGGACTATGAGATCACTGATGATGTCAGCAAACAGAAAATTTTCTTCTGTACCATTCTGCTAATACTTTAGACTTGAATAAGCAGAAGGGGCTTGAACTGACGTAGAACCTCAAATTGGTAGAGGTCTGTAGAGGGGTCTTGTTATCAGAGGTCTGTGGCCACAGAATCTCCCATGTGTCTTTCCGAGGCAGTGCTCCTCCCTCTCTGGAGGGCACAGAACAAAGGTGGACTTGTGGAAGAAGTGTGCATGACCTACCATTTCCAGCCAGAGACAGAGGACTGTGCAGGCTTTCCAGAGGTTTACAAATTAAAAATGGAGAGTATATGCATTCAGGTTTAACGACAACAACAACAACAAAAAAAAAAACTCTCCTCAAATTCTTACTTTCTGAAAGATAATTTTTAAAGCATTTTCTCTTTGAAAATCCAATTATCTCAGTTTGAGTATTTTGAGTATTCTACTTTAAAAAAGGGGGAAATTTGGAATTGGGCTTCAGCATAGGCTTTACTTTTCTTTTTGTAGCTGTCACCAACTAGAACCATTTTAATTCTGCTCACCATTGACCAAGCTTTCTCCCCAGCTTTTTTTCACATAAATTTGTCAAAACTGCATTACTGTCAGTGGGCCATGACATAGCTCTTAGCAGTACTTAGTAAGTCTTTCTGTTCTGTCAGAAGTAAAACTGAGCCAGGAAATAGCCACACTCCACATCCGAGAAGTGTAGACCAGGTTAACACAAAACTTATGGAGACTTGAGCTTAACTGCAGAATGTCTTAAAATAGTTCAAGCGTGGGAGGAATGGAAAGGCTGTTGTTAATAGATCTCATAGGTAGGGTTGCTATAAACCCCCAAGAAATGGAGAGGTGGAACATTTCCAGATACTAGAGAAGTTTTAGGGGGCATTTCAAGAGCAATGATTAAGTACTTATTTTTAGCCTTGCTTGTTTGGTACTGAAAGAATCTGTTTGACAATCTGAGCAGTTTCCTGAGCTGGTAAAACTCCCCGGGTAGAGTAAATGGCAGTCATAAGTATAAATTCCTATAAATGGCAAAATTTCCTCTCACTTCAACAGGAATAGGACATTCGTATAGTATAAATTTCTGAAAATGTAAACTAAATTTCTCTTGTTTCAGAACTGCCTAAAAAAAACCCCAAAGGAGTTGAAAATCCCCCCCTGGAGAGCATCAGCAGGCACCCAGAATCCATCTCCAGGGTCACTTAATTCCCTGGATCCTACCCAACTGCTATTGAAGTTAATTGAAAAAACTCCCATTGCCTTGAAGAGGTTTTGGATCCGACTCAAACGGCTCAGTGGCAGCAGATTACAAGAAGGAACCCCACTGTGCAATCCCAGCCATCTGCCTATGGGTGAGCATTTATTGATACAAATGTATTTGCTTGGGCTATGTCATGAGGCACTTCAGCCCCAGTTAGGCAGTATTTCAGAATGAAGGAGATCTCCCCCTCTCATCCGAGGTCATTGTTATCAGACATCCGTTCAGAGCTGGTGAGCTATAAAATAGCAATACAAGTTTACCCACAGCAATGTCACAAATTCCTCCTCTGTTCTGTGTGTGTAAAAAGATCAGTTAGTACTGGGTTAAGCTGGTGTTCAGATCCTTGTGTGTCTGCTTGCATTAGACAGGACAAAATCTCATCACTTCCATCTCAAACCCATGTCAGTGATACCCTTCTCATTATCAACCTTTTACTACATCATCTCTGGGCTTAGATAAGGGAATTGTTGGGAAACAAAGCTGAGTGTAATATATAAGGACTTTCTTAATTAGCCCACACAGCTGTGTGTTGCCCTTTTCATCTAAAACTGGTAAGAAGGAACATGATCGGTGTGGAAAGCGCAATTGAAGGATGGTTGTCTCCAGTAGTATTGCAGCATACCAGAAAACCAAATGAGTTTTGATGTAAAACACAGCCAGAGACTGTGTAAATTGCCCCAGCTGATTAGGAAACAGGGGAGTTGTTAGTATCCTGGAACCATGCATGTAACAAAATCGGTGTGGCTTTGGAGGAGAGCAACCGACGGGCCTCACCACGGGCCAGGCCTCAGTGGTGTACTGTACATACTTTAATCATCAATTACTGCAATGCTGGGGCAACCCACTAACAGCTTAATTATTGTCTGGGGCTCCAGGCCATAGGTGGCATCTCTAGGCTGTGTTACATAGAAAATCAAATCAGCCAGTGCACAGGCTGGAAGGGACTGTGCTGCACCCCTGTCTTGGGGTGTAGGCACCACTTGAGCTTGTGCTGAAAGTGTCTCAAAGTCTGACTCTGTGCTCATTCCCTAGTCAGGAAACCCATAGCACAAGCTGAAAAAGACAGGCTGCAATATATTTTTTAGGCTTGGGGCAACTGTGTGGTACCAGAGGAAGCAGATGTAGCAGAAGGCACTTCTGGTTATGAAACTCTTTTTTCCCAGGACGATGAGTATGAGAGCGACATAAATTTTACACCATGACAAAAATCAGAGCAGGAAGCTCAAAATGGAGTCTAGCCCCAACTTACAGAATCTCCCAAGACTCTTTTATTTTATTTCAGTCAGTTTAGTTAAGCCCCTGGGCTCTTCTCCAACCAACTGTTTGTCTGCCTCTAGACATGAGACAGTGCTACTAATCTTGTTTCTGTCCTGGGCTAGATTGTGTCCTTGATAGGAATTTCCAATATGGATAACAGCTTTTTTTGCTTATGGATTTTTGCTTATATTCTTTAGAAAATATTCAACATCCCTGGTTTTGTCTAAGGAACATTTTTATAAATATGCCTATAAGCAAGAAAGAAATTTCTCTGCTGAAGAGATCCTTTAGTTCAGCTCTGAAAAATGGTTGTGATCAAGAATCAGTGACATGTTAGTTTCAGTTTTACTCTGGACTGCAGTTGCCATACAGAACCAGAGCTTATTGAATCATATAATGATTTGGGTCAGAAGGGACCTTAAAGATGATACAGTTCCACACCCCCACCATGGGCATGGATACCACCCTCCAGATCAGGTTCCTCAGGCCCCCATCCATTCTGGCCTTGAACACTTCCAGGGATGGGGCATCCACAGCTTCTCTGGGCAACCTGTTCCAATGCCTCACCACACTCTAAGAATTTCTTCCTAACACCTAAATGGAATATCTCCTTTAATTTAAAAGCATTCCCATTTTCTTATCACTCTCTGTCCATGTAAAAAGTTGCTCTCCCTCTTACTATAAGACTCCTTTAGATACTGGAAGGTTGCTTTAAGGTTTCTCCAGAGCCTTATCTTCCCCAAGGTGAACAATACCATTTCTGTCATCTTGTTTCATAGGAGAGGTTCTCCAGCCGGCTGATTTTCTCCATGGCCTCCTCTGGGCTTGCTTCAGCATATTCCTGTCTTTCTTGTGCTGGGGACCCCCCGACATGATGCAGTACTTCAGGCTGGGTCTTAAAATGGTGGAGCAAAAGGACAGAATCCCCTCCCTCAACCTGCTGGCGTTGCCTCTTCTGATGGCACCCAGGATGTAGTTGTGTTCTGGGCCACACATGTGCACTGCTGGCTCATGTCAGTTTTCATCCACTAAACCCCCCACATCCTTCTCTGCTCTCAATGAGTTCTCCCAGTCTGTACTGTCTGGGATTGTCCTGCCCCAGCTGCAGCACTTTGCACTCACACATGTGGAACTTCGTTAGATTCTTATGTGTCCACTTCTCAAGACTGTCCAAGTCCCTCTGGCTGGCACCCCTTA
Source organism: Geospiza fortis (assembly GCF_000277835.1). Lineage (NCBI taxonomy): Eukaryota > Metazoa > Chordata > Aves > Passeriformes > Thraupidae > Geospiza > Geospiza fortis. The sequence continues at coordinate 6,423,787 of NW_005054304.1, forward strand.
CTTCTGTTGTGTAAACTGTACTGCTCAGATTTGTGTTTGTGTCTGCTGCAAACTTGCTAAGGTGGCACTCAATCTCACTGTCTGTGTCACTGATAAAGGTATTACACACCTTTACAACAACAGAGCACTTTGGGAGACCAGCTGTCACCAGCCTCCACCTGGACATCAAGCTGTTGATCCCAGCTCTCTGGTTTTGTCCATCTAGCCAATTCCATATCCTATTCCACTGAATAGCCCACCCTTCAAACCCATGACTCTCCAATTTGGAGATAAGGGGACCATGTAAAAGTCCTTATAAAATCTGGGAAGATGACATCAGAGTCTTAACCCTGCTAATGAGCTCATCTGCACTGATGAGCACCAGGTCCAGTAATGCTTCTCCTCTTGTTGGTTTGTCCAATACCTGGACAAGGTCCTCAACACCCTCTAGAAGTTTCCTGGACTGCTCACAACCAGCTGTGCTGCTCTCCCAGCAGATGTCTGGGTTGTTGCTCCTTGGCATCTGTATCAGACAGGCACCTGCACATCCTGAAATGTCATGGGAGTCTCCATGTGTGGCTTGTAGCAGGTTGTTTTCTAGGGAAATGTAGTACACGGCAGAAAACTAAGAATTAGCATGCAGGCCAGCAAATCAAAATTACTAACTAAATTTCCCTTCAAGAGAATAGATTGGAGGAGCTTGCCCATTGTAGTAAAATGCCCAGTTAATCTGAGAGCCAAACAGATGGGAAGTTTTGAGAAGGTAGGAGAGAAAAGGAGATAATAGAAGCTGCAGCTCCATAGACAAGATCTGGTCTGAAATAACAGCTATAAATGGAAATCATTCACAGGATATTGCCCATATGCTTCCCAAACCTGTGTCCAGACCACAGTGTTTTCAATTACTTCCCCAAATGCTGTCACATCTTTTCTAGTCTGTATCTGAAGGGGGTTTTGAATATGAAGCTGGGCCAGCAGCAAGATTAATTTCAATATTAAAAGCTGATGATTTTTCACAAAGGTGTGCAGCAGCACCAGACAAGCACAGCTATCTCTTGGATCTCATCTTCCACCCCTGTGTTTACTTGTGGGATTCTTTGCCCTTTTGTATATATGCTTCCCACTGCTGGAAGCAAAGAAAAATGGCTGCTTTTGTATGGACTCTCCTCAAACACTGAGGGTATACATGAACATGAAGGCAGCTTGAGAAGAATAGGGCTTTCTCGCATTGAGGAAAATTTAGGGGGTAGATTTTGAGAAGAATAGGGCTTTCTCACATTGAGGAAAATTGAGGATGTGGCAGACCCATCTTTTGCCTTCTGTTCTGTTGAAATAGCTGTACAATCTTCATTCTTCTGTTTCTTACCTGTAAATGGGGGGCAGTGTCATTAACATCACAATCTGGGTAGTTGGATAGTAAAATATCAAATCCAGTGTAAAAGAAATAACAAAACAAAGTGGGGGGTATTGGGGAAAAAAACACATCCTAACAGTTCACTCAGCAATGGTTCACCAGCTTCCTTCTAGTCCTTCAAAAGGAAGATGTTTGGGTTAAAACAGACAGTGGTACCTCAACATTGGCTTAATGATCACTAGCAGTACTGAAAGCAGATGTAAAATTAGGAATTATTATGAAGGAATAAACAACAAGGTGGAAGTCATTATTACTGCACTATAAATTCATGATTCCCACCTCTTGAACACTGTATTTCTGGCAGCCTTACATTTGAGTAACATTACTGGAAAAAAATCCAAAGGACATATTTTGATGACCCACCCTTTAGGAGAGGGATATCTACACATATCAAGGACAATCAAATTATGGAAGAGCCTCAGCACAGGGAGTGATCAAGCAGTTGAAGATTTTTCAAGTTTGAAAAGCAACGGCTGGAGGACTGTGAAATGAGTTTCTTGCAGAGAGCAACTGTTCTATGATTCTTCCAGGACCTCAAGTATTAGAGTAGAATGAGGAAAAAACTATCATGCAAAGGCTTAAAGAAATTGCAGGACGTATTTTTTATGAACTATATAGTTCAGCCATGGAAACTTTGGATGTAGATTGTTTTAGCTACTGAAAGTTTACAAACATTCAAAAAAAAAAAAAATCTAACCAAACCCCAAACAATCTACTGGAGAAATTAACACTAGAGTTCACTGTTCAAAGTCAACACTTCTTCATCTGAGGTCTCCTGAGTTTCAGGTGCTTTGTGCAGGGAGGGAGTGTTATTCCAGTCTGTATCTCCTAGCTGAATTTCAGGCAAACCTTTTCTTTTATCCTTACTCAGATTGTGAAAAAACTTTTTCTTCTCCCTTTCAATATCGTGGAGAGATGGTTAAACTGGTCTTTTCTCTCTGTGAAGGTCTGTGTGAGGGCTGTCTCATAGACAAAGACCTCCTTTTTGCAGGGTAGATGGCAACTTCTTTGTGAAGAACCTTCTCTCTTGAAACCTTGTCCTATAGTTCATAACATGTGAAACTGATTTCTCTGAAGGAGCTGTTGTGGGGTTTTTTTTCCTGTGGTTCTTGTATCTTTGAAAGAAAAGTTGAGAAGAAAAATACAAGGGATCACAAACCATTTATTTCTCACAGTGCGATTCACCAGGAAACAGGAAGGCAATAAATGAAAGTAAAGGAGCAATCTCTGGAGAAGGGGCTGAGGAGAGGAGGCAGAAAAGAAGCCTCCTGTCTTTCAGGGAGGCTGGAATTGCTTGCTTGTTTAATAATTTCATTATAAGCTTAAAAGGTGAACTGAGAAGTTGGAAGTGTCAAGGACTCTTTCCAAGCTAAATAAACCCAGCCCATCTTATGAAACTTGGCACCAAATGGAGGCTCTTTGGGACTGAGGGAATTACAGATCATTCATTGGCAGTAGTGCCCAGTCTCCACCAAGTACAGTATTGCTTTATTCCCTCTTCTTTCTCAGATGAGTAGGTACTTCCTAGTTGAAATGTGGTATAATCAGGATTCCTTCAGGCTAAAGAACCCCAGCTCCCTCAGCTGCTTCTCATAACACTTGTGCCCAAGACCTTTCACCACCTTTCTTGCCCTTCTTTGGGCAAACTCCAGCTCCCTGCAACACTATTGGCCCCTGATGTTTTAGGGTCCAGACAAGGTTCTCCTGTGGGTTCTTTGGGAGTTCTGAAGAAGTTGTACCACTATCTGCTCCTTATCTTTCTTTTCTCAGCATTTCAGGAAGGATGCCTGTCCTCACAGCTATGGTGTGTCCCAAACCTGTGCAAGATTTCTGATCTGCTTCCATGCTGAGGATGATTTAAATGAATCTGTCTTACTCTGAACCAAAACAAATGGGGAGTGCTTGCCCGAGCCACCAGGTATGTGATGTGTTATAGCCAGTAATCAAGGAGAGATCTTACACTGCATGGTGAGGTCTGCCAGAGAACATTGTCTCAGCCATTTTCCCCATATGCCTGTGCCATCAGTTAGTTGCAGGGCAGACCTCTCAGCTGATGCTGGAATAGACTTCAGCTTTCACAGCTTTAACACCATACACTCAGCCATATCTCTCCAGTGACAGCCTTTGTGAGAGCCTCTAGTTAAGTCTTTTTGAACCTGCTTGTGCTCCATCTATGAGAAAATTAATATTTGCCCTACATGTTTGTCCTACCTCCAATTTGGAAGCAGGGTCTGGGGAGAAACAGTCAGGGAGCTGCCTAGCAGCATGGCAAGCATTTGAGAAATGCCATCCTGTGTAGTAGCTCAAAGAAGGAGAGCATCCCAAATGCATCCCAAAAGCCATGGAAGTTCAGACCTGAGTTCTTCCAAAGTGAGAGTGCTGGGGTCGTGGTCCAGCCATGAGGTGCCAGAGCTGTCCTGAAAGGTTTTTGCTTTGAGAACTAGCAGCAAAGCAGCCTGGAGCTTGGTCCAGACTGGAACTCCCTTCTTCAGGTCAGAGCAGTGGGGAAGGCTGAACTTCTTGGGTCTGTTCATCTCTTATTTGAAACTGCAGATTTCAGGGAGCAGCAGTGGGTGACAGGCAAGGCAGTGCTAGCAGCTAGCTTCTTGGCTGTAGAAGAAAAACTGGATATTGCTGCTCCCTAGAAGAGGGGTGATAGCAGGACTGACCTATAACAGGCATTTCTCTCTGCAAGAACTCAAAGTCCTGTCTTGTATCATTATTTGAGGAGGGCTTACTTGTTTTATGCCTGTAGCCTGTGCTTGAGCTAAAGGCCCGTGAAAGGCAGAAGGGATCCCTTCTGTAGCTTCCCTCAGTACTTTCTCATTCTAGAAAACCCAAACACACAGGGATTACTGTGCCATTTGAAGTCATTTACTGCAATCAGATGTTAAAGAAAATCTGAAATTTAGTGATGAGAGCAGAAGATTGGGATTGAGATTCCAGATGTTTTCCTTAAGTTCCTGGGGTTTAGTTACTGTTCAGACAGAAGAGGAGGCTTACCCAACTTGTCCATGTTGTCAGGCATGCATGTTATTTCTTCAGGTATTATATGTTCAGTGTCTGTGATATTTATCTTCTTTTTCCAGTGCTGCAGCTTTCTTTGTTTTTTTCTGTGCAATTATCTTTGTACCTCCCTAAGTTATAGTTAATATTGTTTAAAAAGTGACTGAGACAGGGAAGAAAAGCAGCTGAGTATTATTCTGTACAATATACAGCTTTCAGAAGCCATACGCCCACAAGCACCCACCAAGCTGTCTCCATCCTCCTCTGAGAAAGAAAGAAATTGCTGCTGAGAAATGATGAGAAGAGATGCTTGCAAAGAGATGAGGCTGAGTAAAATGCAGCAGGACATGGGAGTGTGCTCATGGCTTCTCATTAGTGGAGGAATCTGTACAGCACATCACAGCACACACAGGGTCATGTGACAGCTCCAGCACCTCCAGGCTGTAATACAGTCAAGCTGGGAGGACAAAAGCAAGAAATTTTGCTTTAGTCTCCTAATATTTTTTTCAGCAGGTTTTAACTTACACAGTCTCTCACAATATACTGACAACTGCTCTCAAAGATGAAATTTTAAGTGAAATCAAATTGCTTTGTGAGAGGAGGTTTTGTGGCTACATTTTCATGTCAGAATTTTAAAAATACAAAGCCAAAAAGCATTTTTTCCTAAGTTATCTATTTTAATGTAAAAAAAACCAAAACCTCACTAACAAACCTGGCCCTGGTCTCTATTTTCTGCAGAAAGCAGTAAGTATTTATTTTGATCTAGTTTTGTGGTTTTTTTCTGTTTGATTTTTTTTCTGGGTTTCAGCAGTGATTTATTCAGTTACAGGAAAGTATAAAGCTGCTGTTATTTACAGAAAAGTGAAACAAATGTTTGTAGTAGAATCATAGATTTTTGTTTTCAGAAATGTGTCCAATAAACACTATGAAGCATTGTTACACACATCAAAGTAAGAAAATGATACAGGCTCTTACAGACTGTATGGAACAGATGCTAAATAGGCTTGTAAAGGATTTTGCACAGAATATATTTGACCTTAGAAAATGCATAAATAAAAATACAATAAAAAACCCCAGGAAGAATAAAGATTTTACATATTGTCTGCTCTGTTACCACAGTCCTTTATCAGAAAAACTCAAGTGTTTATCAGAGATTACAATTTCCAATGACATCCTTGGTAAAAAGGACCAGTATACTATTCTTTAAAGGGTTGTTATTTTCCCAGTGAAGTCCATAGGGATTTTACCTTTGCAAGACACGTAAAGCAATAATTAGCTATACTTGTGTCTGCATAAGCTGTGTACCATGGCTGCTGAAATGAGAGAAATGTAGGCTGAAGTGAGCTGCACTGTCTTTATCTTAAAATTGGTAAGATTGACCTCAAGTGGTAGATTTGTCTCTGTATTGTATTTTCTGAAAAGTGGAACTTCTTTACCTCAACTGTGTACAACATTTGTATTTTTAAACATTAATCTACAAATAGGCTCTCTAATGCTATTTTCCCACAAAGTACAGGTATCACTGAACGTAAAGGTGCAGAAGTCTTGGTCTAATAAGAAAATGTGTCAAAATTAGGCTCTTGGTTTTGGTTTGTTGTACATGACTTGGTTGTAGGTATCTGTTCTATGAAGCAGAGTTTGAAAGGTCTCAGCTCAGTGAATTCAAGAAATTAGTTGCCACTGACTTTACTCTGACGGGTAAAGGATGCCCCTCTGGTCCAAAGGGCTTCAGCCTGGAAATTACTACTCAATCAGACTCTTGCCTGGAGAAATGCACTAATCAAAAAGTACTTGGAGCTCTGTCTCACTAATGCCTCTCTCTGAGTACCGAGTCAGAAAGCACTACTGATTTTTGCCATTAAAACTTGCCTCAGATCAGGAGGTGACAGCTCTGCTGTCAGAGAGCCAAGAAACATTGATGCCATACACATTCATCTTCCTACAAATGGAAGAAATTACAGTGGAGTCATGTTTTCCCATTTAGAGTTGGGTCTCAAGGTTTACAAAGCACACCAGAGAGTAAATGTGATGTATCCGAGTTACAGAGCTGAAGGTTAGTCAAGGCTAGTAAGACATGACTTGGGTGGGAACAAAGGAGCAAGCAACATTCCCAAGCAAAAAAAGAACCCCAGCATCATGCCTTGTAAGCAGATTGCCAGTGGCCTTGGAGTGTGTGAGTCTCAGGGACCATTAAATGGGATTCCAGGCTCATATAATTAAAAAAAAAAAAAAAAAAAGAAGAAAAGCAATCCCTTACGATATTTTTATGCTGTAACTCAAATATTTTCTTCCTTCCTGTTTTATATTTGTATTTGAAGCGTGAAATTATAATCTGGTTTCTAACACCCTTCTGCAAGGAAAATAAATTTAAAAAACACAACAAAGTAAGCATCCCAAGCCAAAAATCTCCAAAAGCCCCCAAAAAATCACTATGTCTCCCAAAAAAAGTATTTCACTTTGTTTTCTCTTGAGGCCACTGTTTAGACTGGAATGGATTCTGTGCCCTGGATTTTAACACAGAAATGTCCTGCCATTTCTTTTGATAGTTTTGGATCAGGCTCCCAGATGAAGATTTTCACTTTTTTTCACTCTTTGGAATTCAACCATTACACATTCAGAAACACCACTGAGCTATTAGCTGTGAGCTGGGAACCCTGATCTATGGCTGCACAGTTGTGGGGATAATTTAGCCAGCTGAGGTATATGTCTGAGAAAAGAAAGGGAATTGGAGATTTGGCAGGCGACCTGAGAGATCCGGAAAAAGTGGGGGTGGGAAATGCTCAAAGAAATAAATATTTAGATGTTTTCTACCTCAATTCTCTCTGACATATATGTTTTGCCAAAGCCCATGTTGAACTGTGTTGTTTTGAATAAGACTTTTGAAATATTTGAAAAGAAGAAAATTTCAAGGATATTTTCAAATGTGTAAGCATTTCAAAAGGAAAAATTTAGATGTTTTGTCAAAGATTGTTAGACAGATTCAGAGCAAGCAGTCTGGTTCAGGGTAAGGATTTGTGACATGCTTGCTGATACTGTGAAATCTGCAGTTGTGGTTGAAAAAAAACCTTTTCTTGGCCTGTCTGGAAAGAGAAGCACTATGATTTCTTGTCACTAGTCATAGGAACATTTTATTTTGTGCACAGTGTCATGTCTGTTAATGACATAGACACAGAGCTCCCAGTGGGCTCATTCTTCCCAGAATACTTCTGTTACTCCTACAGAGAGTTAGATTTAGACATGAGCATCCTAAAATCTTACCAAATTTGTAGGTAATATATTATTAGGTAACAATTATTGCTGGGCACTTTCCTGCCAGGAGTGATAGGAACCATATGCTGGTGCCACTGTGGTCTCACTAAGTCCCAAACTGGTATGTGGCCAGGCACAGCACATTTTTCAGTCCCAATTAATGCACAAAATCTATAAAAATGAAGCTTCTGTTAACGCAGGTATTCCCCTCAGGCATGAGATATGAATGTGTTTGAGGAGTGTGGGTGTAGGGATATATCTTCTGCAAACAAGTAATTTTGTTAATTTTTTATTATTTGCTTAATTACATTTTTGCCCTAATCTTTAGTTCTGAAAATCAGCCGTGAATGTGAACAGTAAGTACATCAAGGTCTTGTCATTGCTCAGTGTTTGAAGTTCTTTGCTTTTCTGGCAGAAACAGCTACAACATAAAGTATTTGATAACTTTCTAGTGCATTGCTATGATGTTGCACCTGCTACAAGCAAAGATAAGAAATGTGGTTTTAATGGCAGAATAGGTGCCCAAAATTGAGGAAATAATTGTTATTTTACTTATTAGTTATGGAGGTGCCCTGGTTTCAGCTGGGATAGAGTTAACTTCTTCTCAGGAGATGTTGCAGAGCTGTGTTTTGGATTTGGAATGAGAATGGTACTGATGCTATGGGTTTTTGCTAAGTTGTGCTTATCTCAAGTCAAGGATTGTTTTTTTAACTTGTCTCATGCTCTGCCAGTGAGGAGGTTTGCAAAAGAAATTGGGAGGGAACATGTCCAGGACAGGTGACTCAAAATGACCACAGAGACATTCCACACCATAGAATGTCATGCAGTGTACATAAACCGGGGGAGTTACCTGGAAGTGTGGCTGATCTGGGTTTGGGAAGGGGGATCTGTCATCAGAGATGGTGAGAAATTGTGTTGTGCATCACTTAGCTTTTTTCCCCTTTGTTATTATCATTATTTACCCTTATTATTGCATTTTACTTTATTTTCAGTCATTAAACTGTTCTTACGTGGAGTTACAAGTCTTACAAGTTTTGATTCTCCTTCCCATTCCATCAGAGTGGGTGTGAAGGACTGGAGGGCTGAGCAAGAGGCTGTGTGGTGTTTTATCTCCAGCTGGGCTTAAAACCACTGGAGGGGGTGTTCCTTGAGGATGACAATTATTTTTAGCCGAAGTATTTGGACTGGGTTGGTTTGTTCACAGGGTTTTCTGCTAAGCAAACTTAATGAGTTTAGGCCTGACATCTGCCTTAGGCTTTGGCCCTCGAGTTAATTTGCCCCTCATCCTTGGCTGTGCCCCAGTATTGACACTTAGGGGGAAGGCTCTCCGTCACAGAGGCCCAGGGGACAGCACTGCTGGTATGAGTTTCAATTTGCCTGGTTCCATACTGGTACTAAACTATCCTCTATTTAAATTATTACTTTTTTAGCAAAATATTCAGCATGCTGAAAGGTTACCCAGTGTAGCTACTTATTAGTCACTTCTCTAAATCATTAACAAGCTATTTATGACACCTTCATGTGCAGGTACAAAGCCTTCTGGAGGATTCCTTCGATTTAATTTCTCTAGCTTAAAGCCGAATGCAGAGAACAAAGGCAGAGCTCACAGTCCTTAATTAAGAGGATGAAGGAAGGCAGAGGGGATGCTGACAGGAGGTGACAGGCTCATTGAAAAGAAAAAGCTACATCCTGAGAATGGGGAGATATTATAGACAATTCTTTGAGGCTTGCTGAAGTGCAAAACTAATCCGTGAGTATCTCACTACCTCTTTTTGTTAAAAACTGCTTTGTCCTTAACTATTTACTTAATACTGCACAAAAGCAGCTTATAACTTCACATCTGAAATAATACCAAGTACAAATTCTGTTTTTCTTTGCCAAAGGACTTTGGTAGGACATGTAGTCCCTTGATTACTAAATGCTTCATGAGTAGCTGTCAGAGGAGTCAGGCTGGGAATAGGATTTCCCTGGTCCTACATGCCTGCTGCCTAAGGTTGACATACCACATGCATCAAAGTCTCAGCAAATCTTGCTGTCCAGGTGGCCTGAGTGTCCTGGTCAAGTTCTCTAGCAGAGAGAGATTTCACTAGAACCATGTTGGCAAGGAGAGAGCTTTGCTTTGTGGGACAAAGATGGGCTTTTCTGTCATTGCCCAGGGGCTCTCTGGCATCAAGGGCAGTAAGGCAGAGGAAATTTCTGGTGTATTAGCAAAACCGAGAAATGCATTTAAACAATCCCCAACCCCCTAAAAAATAAAGGGAGAGTCACTGATAATCATTTTGGCATAAACTGATTTTCTGCTGCCCTCGCCTACTCTTTGTTTTCTCTGTGGTTATGCAGCCTTTTCATTTCCTGGTTTTCCATCATCTTTTTGTTTCTGCCTTACTCCCCCATGTTTTTAAATATTAAGATGCTGGGCTCTGTGCAGCTGTGATATTCACCAAAATAATTTTCCCATCTGTAGTCAAGGGAGCAATTCCCATGTCTAGAGCCTCATTTCTTCAGGGAATCACCAAGGACTTTGCAGTCACAGTGCAAATGCATATTCTTAAATTTCATTTCTCCTCGGTTGTCTTTGCTGCCTCATACCTGTGGCTGTGATGAGTTTGGTGTCAACACCGACCGAAATTGCTTGAAGGACCCAGTTCCTGCTTGGCTTGCTGAAAATACCAGCACCCCAAGCAGGGGGACTGCATCTCCAAGCCTGCCTTGGATGGGCTTGCAGAGATCCCATGTGATGTGGCTGCCCTGCTTGCCAGTGAGGAATAGTGGATTTGTCTTTACAAACAAGCTGTGGGTCTGCTGGTAGATACAACTAGCACTGGGAGATAAAAGAAATAATGGGAAGGATTCCACTGATTGATGAATGGAAAAAGATATTTGCTTTTACAAATGAGCTTTAGGTTTGCTGATAAATGAAATTAGACATTGAAAGATGAAAGAAACGATGGTGTAGGGGATAGAACATAAGTAAATAAAGGTAGTATAGAAAGTAATCTTACCCCCTAAAGAGTTGCAGCTGAGCCAATTCTTAAGGATTAGGAGCAGGCCTGATGTTAACGGGCTGCAGCCAATAAGAAAAGTATTGTAAAAGAGTGGATTGGTTGGTTGAGGGGAACTGGAGTCAGTTGGTTGCTGTGAGGACAAGGAAGAGTCAGTGCCTAGAGGAGCTGCCTACGAGAAACATCAAGGAGGTACGAAACTCTAGCAATATGGAACCTTTGCAATATAATGATAATAGAACTCTTGCGCTGTAATGACAACACAATGGGGAAGAAGAACCCCTAAACTCCAGCTGCATTAAAAATTAAATGGGAGGGTTATACATTAGAAGGAAATCTTTGGTATCAGGTATATTGGGAAGTCTGTACCTGTGAAGTACCTCAGGCAATGGGGAAAGAGAGAAGGGAAACGCGGATGGGAAATTAGGATTAAAAGGAGGCTGTGTCCTCCAAAAATTTGAGAGATCCCAGGGGAATGCCCCATGGCTGCTCCCTTTATTTGAATAAAGTAAAAGGACTCCTCTGTCTCCTTTTTAGACATAAACCTCTGGTGTTTGTGGATTAATTTTCCTAACACTGGCATGGGGGCTCTGTGGGCAGCACCAGCAGGCACAGGTGAGTCCCCCCAGGTGTGGACTGTCCCTGTCAGAAGAGGGGACCCTTGCTGGGTGCTGGCCAGTCCGTGACACAGCAGGGGCTTGGGCTCCTTGGGTGTGACCTTATAATAATAATAACCATAGGATTGACTTGGTTGTTCTTGGTAAATTCCTGTAACATTTTAAATTGGTTTATGATCCTGCGGAGAAAGACGTGAACTGTTGAAGTAGTAAAGTTTAAGCACTGCTGAAGTGCTGCTTTGTGGCTCTTGAGTTGAATGGCAGCCCTAGCTGAAGAGGAAGGCTCATTTGTAAAGCTACCTCTTTCTTTGCCAGTTTCTAAAAATTTTTATTAACAGAACAACTGTTTCATTAGCACACTGATTAGCTGCGAATTTCTCAGCTGTCGGAGATGTGTGAAGGACAAGCTCTTAACACAAAAGGAGCAATCAAGGGGAAGCAACTTGTTGCAGCATGCAGAACTGACTACCAAATGTTCTTACTCTGTCCTATTGTATTTGCTCATGTGGAGAGATCCCGGTGCTTTCCATGCAGGGGACAGGAGATGGCAAATTGTAGGAACAGCTGAGCAAGGACCTAGGGAGCTCTGTGAAACACACCTGCTTCTGAGACACACCTGAGCTGGTTTTTCGCACTGATGAGAAGATTTGGGGCGCTGCAGGACAAGCTGCATCCTCTGAGGACAGTGGGCACAAGCCCTGGCTGGAGCGTCCCAGGGTATCCAGACCATGTGTCCACTCCCAAGCTGCAGACAGTACAGGCAGCTCAGGGTCTGGCACTACCAACCATCCTAATTCGTGTATTTGACAAATAAAATGGGAGCGTTGTGGATAGTAAGAAGCTGGCAATGTGACAGAGATAATTTTTATCTTTGTTTTTCTCATCTGTGGGTGTTGCAGGACTTGGGACACATGGACTGTCCCAAAAGGTGTGACTTAATGCTCACTGAATTCAGTGGGGTTTTCTTTTTCTTTTTTGTTAGTTGTTTCAACATAAAGCTTTTGAGAAATCAAAAGGACATTTTCAATTATTTTTTTTTCTTGAAATAGCACTGGATGCCTAATTTTCGTGCTATGAAACTTCCTTTTTAAAAGTACTTTGTTTTTTTTTCTCAGGAAAATCAACGTTGAAAAGTTATTAATTTCAAATTAGTTTAATTTTTTATTTTTTTTACTGAAATTAGAAAAAAAATTGCCCAGAAGCTATATATAAAATAACCTCCTCTAAAATGGCTCTGCTTGTTTCTGGTACAGAATGAAGGTCAGATTCTCCATCCACCTGTGTCTGTGGTATCTTGGCATTAAAGTCAATGTTCTTCCTGCTCAGTATCTGTTATTTTAATTATCTATCCAATCTTTTCTTTAATACAATAACTGACTTTTCTGGTGTGTGATTAATGTCCTTAAACAGGTACAGATATCAACTGACATGTATGGGCCAGAGGTATTACATGAATTATGCAGGCAGCTGGAGGAAGTTGGCATTTAAATACAATTCCCTTTATAAAACTGATCTCTCATTTTTTCTCCCTAATCACTCATTTATACTCTACTTATTTTTTCACTCTGATCCTTCTTTTCTAATTAACTCCTTCATCCTCCTCTGAGAGCTTTTGCAGACTGACTACAAGCAGATCTGCAGAGAAAGCCTCTCTACTGCCATTAGGAACAGCTCCAGTTTGTTTCAACTTTTAAGGAATTATACACTTTGTGGGCCATAATTTTAGAAGAAATCATGAATATGGAAAGATACCATTGAAGGAAATTTTAACAGCCAGTTTGCAGAGTCCTCAGCCTTTGAGCTGTGCAAAGTAGAGGTTTGTACTACACCAAGCTCTGTCTCAGAGAGCTTGCAGTCCAATGTACAGAGGAGGTGGGGGTGACAGGATTTTTGCTGTCAGCTGAAGTAGCTGTTTGCATCCAGGGCCAAGTTGAAGTACCATGATTTTTAGCTGCTGATCCTAGTACCCTCCAAATTAATTGCTCTGTGCACTGTGAGTAGAAGGGCTGTGGTTTGTGGGATAAACCCAAAGTGATCTGTACACCCGCCTTGTAATTATGTTTTAGTTACAAGGTAACCACCTAATTATTCCTTTTCATACATGTAATTAAAGTGTAATACAACCAAAGGTTTTCCTGCAGGACTTATAACAATTGCAGGGTAAATATAGTTAGCTATTAGCAGCATATCTCTTAGTATGTCAAAAAGGTAATATATACAATGTTGTTACTACCTTCAGCATCGTATATATCACCTTTAATTACATGATGAAAAGCAAAACTTTACAATAGAACAAGTTTGTAGTTAGGTAAATCTAACTGGAAAATATGTTGGTGTATCTATTAATATCCATAACTAAGCTTTACTTTCAGCAGATATAAATTCTGCCGTATCTCTAGTGACTGTTCCTTAGTGTGGTTGTAAAGTAATAAGCTCCTTTGCACTAAGTGATAATCACTATGAGGTCCTGCCCTAAATTGCCTCTCAGCACTAGCAGATTATGAAATGTTTAATAAATGCATATAATGGGAGGAGAACTAGACCCCGGGGTTTAAATGAGACATGCTTGTAGCAAAGGAATACTTATGTTATGTTTAAAGCAGATTAAAATACATCTCAATGATTTCATTCTCCTTGTAGCCTTCTCGGGGTAAAGTTATCTGTAGCTGTAAGCAGGGTGCTGCACTGCAAACCTTTGTGTGTACAGAAGTAACTTGGTGGTCTTGATGCTGTGCCACCTTCTCTACAAGTGACTTTCCATTTTTCCTTTTCCAGAGTCTGCTGTTCTTTCACCCTCTTTCATTTTTGCAGGCACATAAAGAGGTGAGCATCTGCTCTGGCACTGGCGTTTCAACTCTTTTTTTTTTTTTTTTTTTTGGCTCTAAATAGGGAACACTGACTACTGACCTCATGCCTTTTTTTTTGTGAAAGCAACATTGTGACCATTTGTGAGGCTCTTATCTACTATTATAATAGAGGCTGCAGTACTTAATGTGGGTGAAAGATGAGGGGACACATCTGTAGGAAAGTTTCTTGTATTATATGGAAGCTCTGATTAGAAGTTTTGGATGAAGGAATGCATTTCACCCTAATGGTATTCTGACCCTGCTAATACTAGCTATTTAATAGCCCTACGCAAGATAATTGGATTTCATTTAAGTGGGCAGACTTCTCAAGTCAAGATTCTGTTTCCAAAGGGCAAATCTAGCTGAGTAATAATTGCTGTTCAGTGCTCTTAGAAATGAAGGTTTGGTAAACTCTCCTTTCTGAAGTTTGAGGGACACACCTGCATGTTTTTTCCCGAGACTCTCATTTCCCTTGCTCTGCTGACCTGCTCTGGTTATTCCTGGCTCAGTTTCATCTATTTTACATCCTCATTGTAGTGACATGTTTCTTTCCTGCTTAACATGTATGTCACATACAAATTTTGCAAATTATGGTGCTTCAGCAAGGTCTGAGTTTGTAGAGAAATCAGGATGTCTGTGTGTGTTTGAGCATGGGAATGTGCCAACGTATTTTACACGCATGTGTAAGAGATGGAAAAAGAATTGCAGCTTGTTAATGAAATACTTCTTCAAGTTGTTTAAACTCTTTTAAGTCTAGATTTTTAAGAGTTCCCAAGATGTTAGTGGTTGGTTAAGTTCTAGTTACTTGATGTGTATTTACTCTGTGCTTTTATATGGGATTCTTTTTAAAAACTCAGTTTGGAGAGCAAAAAGGAAACAGCCAAAATCACAGGTCAGTGCTGAGCTACCAGTCCATTTATTATGCTTAATTTTTATGATGACAAGTTATACCATTTGGAGAGGCAGGATTCCCTAAGTTCTCATGAAAACAGTAGTGCTTAACTTTAGCTTGCTTGGGAATAATTATGCCAGTGTTGGACGCATGTTTTCATTGTTCCCTTCAGAGGAGTGCTGGACGATTGTCAGATGCCAGTATCTGTCAGTAAGCCCCTTCCTTTTGAAAACCAGACAGTTAGTTTCCAAAGGTTTCTTTCACTGACGTGGCATAAATGTGATTAAATATATTATATTTAAGTTACAGAATCCCTGAGCTTTTAATCTTGGCAAACCTGAGAAGTTAAACACCTCCCATGGCTTTCAGAGCTTTATTCCGTCCAGAAGAAACCATCTGCTTTCCACAAAATATCACTCTGTTTCCTTGATCTCTTCAAATTAATCCTACTGTGATTAACTTCAATCCAATTAAAAAGAACATGTAGGCAGCTGCACAGGTCTGATTACATGTGGACATGATAGTAGGGCTCCTCATGGGGGAACCAGATTAAGGGCCAATATGTTATGCTAGACGAGGCTGGTAGCAACACTTCAAACTCTGGTATCCTGCTATGACATGCAGTATATTATAGTACCATACTTGCAAGATATAAAACTCCTTGCAGTCAAGGAATTTAGAGGTTTTCATGTGAGCATATATCATTACACATCCCTCTAAAGATGCTACGAGACTGAGCATTTATGTCTATAGCAAGATCGTGAAATAGGGCTTTATTGAGTGCAGAGGACTAAGGCATGATGGAGGGGACAGGAATTCCACACTTCATTTCCATGAGCCTGTGGCAAATAGTGTCTTCCTTGCTTATACTTATTGAAAATGCCAAAACCAGCGGTATTTAGGGGCCTAATGTTTGCTGGAGCTTTTTTTTTTTTTAATTTGTTTTCACAAAAAAGCGCCCAGAGAATTTTAGGTACAAGTTCAGAGGAATGATGCTTCACCTCAGCCCCCAGACTCATGATTCTCAGGGTCTTGCTGTGGAAAACAAGCATGCAGCTTGCCACAAAAATCTGTGTGAAGGCTGCATGTTCCTCTGCACTGCACTTTGCAGGCTCCCGGCATTGCAAAGCGTTGTTCCACATCACGGAGGAATTACCATCAGCTTGTGTGGATAATTTAATGAGAAGTACTTCAAAAACATTTATTGTTATGAATCATATTGCCATGAATAGCCCTGCAGTTGGTGGTGGGCCAGACTTGGAAATGGCTCAGTGCCCAGCGCATCTGCTTTCAGATACCTAAGTGGGGAGTTTTGGTGGCTGGGCTTTGATTGTTCCCAGGTGGAACTGCTGGAGACTATCCTGCCTTGAAAAAGAAGCAAGAGCAAGCCAAATTTTGGATTTTTTTTTAGCATATGTAAAAGGAACAGGAGGGAAATTTTCACCCTCAGCTTGATCTTTGAGGCGTCTTTGAAGGACCTGGCCATGGTGTGAGCGAAGGTACTCCAGAAACACAACCATAAGACAATAGGAAGAGCAGAATACTTACGAGTAGTGAGTCCAGCATTACAAATTAAGGCTGAAAAGCTTAAGGCTTTTATGATTGAATTGATAGCATTGGATATTAAATGTTTTACTGTGATTGGAATAGAGTTGTTGGGTTTTTTTTTTATTAGGACTGTTTGTTTATATATCCATAGCTTGTCATTAGTGGTTAGACACTGATTTGTAGCAGCACAAAATTATTCCATTGAATGTCACTGCAGCTCCTATTCTTTTTCAGCATCTCTCTTCTTTCCTTCACTTCTTCACTCTCTTTTTAACTAAAAAAAAAAAAAAAGAAGGTGGAGAAGACCATTGCCACATTGATTTATGTAAATACAGCTCTAATTCAGGCTGGTGTTCCAGCAGTCACATAAAAATGATTCAGTGCCACAATGTTTGTATCTTTAATAGCTTCTGGGATGGATGGAATCCTTCTCCTAGTAAAGCCACCTCTGAAGGACTGGAAACGTGCAGATTTTTCATCTGAGTTGCTCTGAGTATTAGAATGATGAATCAGTGACTGCTGAAGCATCTAATTCAATTAAAGCTCTGCATCAAAGAATTGTGGTTGTCAACATTAGCAACCAGGTAAGGATCCTGTTGATCTGAGTATTTAAGATGATCTTCAGAGATTTTGAAAACAGATGGCAAATATCCATCTACTACTGATCCAGCCTTCTGCCAGGAAGATATAAGTACAGAGCTAACTAGTTGCTATCTGATTAAATCTGAAGATTATCAAGAAATCCAGAATGTGCTATTTATGAGTCTGGCATATTTTTGTCTTTTCTGCTTAACTTCTATGTAGTTCTCTTGCATGTGTCATAATTGTCATTCTCTGGGTTACCCTGTGTACAAACAGGATACACAAAAGTGAAAAATATAAAGCATTCATTATAGCTTAATGCACCTAATAGAACTTAATCAGTCTGAGCATTAACCCATTTACTACTCCAATTAAACACCCAAACTCTTTACTGGCCAAGCTGTAGGATGGGGACATCTTCTTCCATTGCTCCTTGGACCAGGGCTGTTTCTTGCTGTTGCAGAGTTTCCATTCCCTGAGTCTTGTCTTGCCACCACCATCTTACCCTGTCAGTTCTTCATGTCCACACTCTGTACTCTCCCCAACTCAAAATTGCACTCCCTGCTTTCACTTTTCTGACCTTGCATGGCCTTGTGCTCCCGTGGACTCTTCTCACACCACAACATTTGGCCCAGTAAAACACACCTGAAGCAAAACAAGAGCAGGTGCTGAAATACAGCCTTGCCATTATTATTTGCCTTATCTTTTCCAACTTGTCTCAAGCGTTGATGGCACTTTGAATCAAATTGTTTCTGGATACTCTTCAGGGGGAAAAAATGGGTGGCTGGCCTTCAGTTCCCTCTTCCTCAGAGTTTGCAAGTCCTCTCTGCCTGGGCACTGGGCTGCCAAAGCAAAGGGAGTTCTGCTTCCCTTGGTTTCCAGTGTAATTGTGCTGCTGTGTGTGTACTGTTAGCCCAGAGATAGCTCTGTTATCTCTGAATAAGGCATAATAATGTTTCTCTGTGGAAATCAGCCTTTCACTCCACCACCACTGTCTTTATAGGGATATATTTCAGCATATATGAGGAAGTTCATATGTAAAGGTTTAATAACTAGATTTCCTAAAGCACTCAGCAGTAATATCAGCTGAGATCCCTTAAGTAAAAATGATAGAGACTAAAGAGAATGCAGTATTCCTGGATTTTGGAGTTAGGGGGTTGGTTGGATTTTTGTTTTGTTTTTTTTAATGTTAAGTTAGTGGTTTTGTCTTCCTCCTTTCCTCCGACCCTTAACTGGTTTAATTGGGAGACATTGGCTAGTTAGCATATGTATTAGGAACTTATTTCACTTCTGGGTCCTATTTATGCTGTTTAAAACAGCCTGGTTCAGACACCAGATTTTGCAGTCTATGGCTTCAAAAGTCATTAGATGAGATTCTGTGAAGGTGGATGCTGTTCAGATAGTGCACCAATATTATCTGTGCACTTACTATCCACACATGTAAATAAAACAGTCATAATGGCACAGAGGGCTTGAAAATTACAGTGACTTAAAATTGCTGGTGAAAACAATGTCTATGTCTCCTGCACAGACAATAAAGTGAAGAAGGACCTTTAACCTTGCACAGGGACTTTGTCAGATAGGCTCAAGAGGTATTTTGCCATTTTCCAGAGATATCTTGCAAGCATCATGGATGAAACTCTTCCATCACTTATCTGGCAGAACTGGTTTGAATAATTGTCTGAGTTACTAGGAGGTTACCAACAAGTAGGTCATTCCCAGTGGTGTTCATTTCAAGGGATGAAAGATCCCATGCAAAGGCAGATGAAATGAAACCAGAGTGCTGGTTAGCTAATGAAAACATTCTTTGGTGTTGTTGTCAATCACATGCACAGAAAAAGAGATTCAATCATAGTGAAGACATTGGACATTCAGCTCAGCTTGATTTTTTAATTTTATAAACAGTAGGAGGCTCAAGAAGAAACAATGAGGAAAAGCAGGGCTATAGAATCAGAAAATAAACTCAACTTTTGATTCCTATGTAGTTTAAATCTAAATTATAGTTATTTACTCAGTCCAGAGAGACTGAATTTTCACCATTTTCTATTTTTGAGCAGCAGACTCCATGAAAAAGTCCTGCTTCAAATTTAATTGATAAATTCACATGTCCTTTGTTGGTTTTTTTCTCCCTCCTGTCTTATTCTGCTATGGCAAATATAATCCCCCATAGCTTTTTATGCTAGAAAGAACAGAGGCTGCAAAATAACCTTTGCAGTTAGCAAGATAAAGAGTGTGCTGTTAGTAACCCCATAGCTCCAGATTCCCATCCTGCTCAGCCTCACAGATCAACATTGCAGAGACATAACCTTTACCTGGAGTCCTGGTTCCTGCCTGCCTCCTGCAGGAGCTCTGTGCACTCTGAAGGTTCTGCCTTTCTTGCTGAAGAACAATTTTTAAAGACAATGACTATAATAGTAGTAATTATTTCTTATTGGATATTTCAATGTCAAAAACAATAACTGAGGTTTTTTTCTCTATTTTAAAAACTCCCTACAAAAAGGTGATATTTCCTATACTGAAAATGTACCGCCTTGTTTATCAAATGTTGAAAACCATAGGTTTATTCCAGTTAGCAGTGATTTGTTCAAAATTGGAAAAAGAAAAGCAGTGAAAATTTTGCTTGACCAAAAACCTTGAGCATCTCCATGCTTTTGGGGATTAGGACATACTATTTTTGTCCAAGCAAGTTAAGCACAAATTCCACTAATTCAGATTCCTCAAGATCTGCATGCTTGGTGTTTTCTGTGGACTGACTTGACACTTTCATAGCCTTTGCTGGCAGGACAGACAGAATTTGGGTGAAACCTTAATTCTTTATGCTTAAAGTCCAGCAGGCAGAACCCCACATTTTTAAAATCTTATCCAGTGGACTTGTCGGTATTCAAAAATGGTTTTTTTAAAGAGCTAGATTAAAATCCCTTTGAAAATGTTAAAATATGAATTAAGAAGTGCTCTGTTCTCCATGTCAGTACTGTGTCAGTGGCTGTGTGCAAATGTCCCTGTTGGCAGGGCCTGATCAGTGTCCAGGATCTTCTGCTTATTGTTGAGCACCCTCTCCTGGCTCTCTGCTATTTGCACACAAATTATATAATGGATTGAGAGCTCTGGAATAAACTGCGGTGCCCAGTTGAGTTTAGGAGGGTGTCTACTCAAATAATATGAGTTGCTGGTCTCCTTAAAGCATACCTGTTTTTTAACAACATAGCTGATTTGCAGCCAAGAAATCCTTCTAGTGGTGAAATTCCTCAGTAAGGATTTTTTCTTGCCTTTAATGCTGCTTCTAATTGATCCCAGAAAAGCACTTGCAGACTAAAAAATACAATGCATAAGGCACAATCTGATAAGGGTATGATGCCCAGCTGGTAAAAATGTTGTTTATTGGGCGACTAAGCCTCCACATCTCTCAGTGGATGTTATCTTTCTGTAATACCTCAAGCAGCCTAAAGCTTAATCTAGGCATGAATTGGTGTGTCATAAAGCAAGGGATTTTTGCTGGGATTCTGGCAATAAACAGCAGCTAGAATGAAAATAGGAGGTGAAGCTTCAGGGTTACCACTCAGTTAAGAGTTACAATATGTGAAACCATCATCTGACTTTTGGATCTCATAATAAATTGAGCTGGAGCACATGAAAGTGCTCCTGCAGTATGTGACTGACTGCTTGCCATGGCTAAGGCAGTCCAAAATTCTTTGAGTAAGTCACAGCAGAAAGGGCAGAAATCTTCTCTTGTTGCTTTCCTGTTATTCCACAGCCAGGCAGCATTACTGCTAAATTTAGCAGTTCCCATGCATCTCATCTGGATCCATCCAGTAGCTTCAGGTGTCTAATGAAGGCACCTACTTATATAGGTCTTGGTCACTGTCCTCTTCATAGTTTGTAGGAGTTCAGGGAGATTAAATTCTTAATTTTGGTCCTTTATGGATTTGTGGGGGGGCTCTGCTGTTGTTAACAGCCCATGTCCCTGCTGGCTTCAGAGAGGTATTTTCCCTTGGGACATACCTTGAGGAAACTACCACTGCACTGAGACCAAGAGCCAGGCTCCTCCTAAAGGTGCTAAAAAGACATTAAAAACAGCATCAAGCCAGTTCCCTGACTGCTGACATTTTTAAACATGAAATTTAAGTGTTTCCAGGCTGGTTTAAATTTGCAACATCATCCAAAATCTCTGTGATATTTGCTCTAATTATCCTGTTAAATCAAACATTGATTTAGTAAGGAGTTTCTAACATCAGTCCCTCTCATCTTACTCTCAGGCACCACACTTGCCCAACTTGAGGAGATCCCAGAGGAAAAGGATATTTCTGAACACTGGGAACCTTGTCACTGAGCATACACCAAAGAGTAGGTGCCAATTTGCAGTAGCTGAGGATTATACTCCAACATATTTTATTGCACTGAGCTCTGTGGCTCTGTATTCCTATACAGCAAGTATGATCCTGGCTTTTGTGGAGGAAAGCCATCATTTCTCCTAGATGCTATCGTGGGACTGTTTGGTGTAAGTAAAGATATCCTGTTCAGCTCTTTGATTTCAGCCTTCAAGCCAGCTTTCATTTTGGATTACCCTCAATTAGAAGGCACTTTGAATTTTTCTGCTGTTTAATTGGAAGATGTGAATAAAGAAGCAGGTAGAAACAAAGAGAATACAGAAGTATTTTCAGGTCACTGCAAAATGAGAGCAGTGGTGTTACTGAATTTGAGTGGATGTGAGCAGGGGCTGCTTCAATTTGTGTGTGACTTTGATACAGGCAAAGACACCAAAGTCTTATGGTTTTTAAGTTAAGAAGCTCAAAGAATAAATTGACTGCAGCTGAGATCTGAGGCAAAGTACTTTGTTTATTTCCTTTGTATGTGATAGAATACACCTTTTTAACTGCAAGAGAAACTCCCTAATTTGTAATAATGAGATTAACTGGAAGAGAAGGTGTAGCACAAAGAGAGCCACCATAGCATGAAGTGTTGTTATTTATTTATTCCACAGTGGAAAAAATCATCCCAGTTTTCTTTTGTCTGACTCCTAAATCACTGGGATGGAGTTTCATCAGGGAGGAATAAATGCAAGTAGTCCCACTGAGTTGCAGAGGACTGTGTTCAGCAAACTACCCATGTTTGTTTCCAGCTCGAGTAAGCAAAGAATTGATAATATGTGGCCTCACTGTGGCCATGTCTTGGCTAGACAATGCTTATTGCTATTGATTAACATTTTTGTCAAGTAATAGAAGCAAGGAGAGGCCATTATGCTAGGCATGGAAAAAGACAGTGAGATGGAAGGCTTTGGGGTCGAAGGCCAGAGTAGGAGCAGGGGATGTTTTTCCTACAGGCACAACGCTCTGCACCGAACCCGTCCATACACAGAGAGCACTTGCAGAGTGAGAAAAGCCCATTTGACTTTCCTGTCCACTTGTAAAATCCCTTGCAGCATCCTGGTGCGGAGCAAGGCTTTCCCAGCTCGCTGTGTATTCCCTCTCCAGCCCTGGTCGGGAGGAACTTGGCAGCGCTCCCCTTGGCACAGGCAGCAGAGCACAGCCACACTGCAGCAGCAGAGCACGCCCTGCATCTTGAAGTAAGTGAATTTGCTCGGCTAATTGCTCGCAAGTGCTCCCTCTGAGCACCTGTAAATTGTTAAGTTTAATAGGGTGGCAGCTGTTGCCGGCTGCCTGGGCTCTCGCTGCCTTGGAAGTAGTTGGGAGATGAGAGCAGCAACTTGTGGCACGATTATCTTTTTCTCCATTTCCTCTCAATTTCATTGTCATTTTCTTCTCTCTTAAGAGCGCTTAAAAGCATTTTTTTGCTCCTTATAATACCCACAGGAGCTGTTGTGAAGTGCACTTTTTGCGTTTAAGGTTTCAAAACCTAAAACCTCTGACTTTCAGAGGTTTGGAGAGTGGTTTAGTTGGAAAACCGCTGCTGTGTGTACGCCTGCAAAACACAGAACTTAAGCTGGCCCAGCTGGAGGGAGGGGTGGCTCAGGAGGATGGGTGGTTACACTGTTGGGCTTCAGTGCCCTCCATCTCCTGTAGGAATGAGAGTCTGCTGCTGGCTGAGTGGAAAGTAGATGCCTGAATATTTGGATGGTTCTGGACTTTGGTTTTGAGAACTTGATAGCTGTAGTGGGACAGGTACTTTTCTGATTCTAGCATCCTAGCAGGAGGGAAATAGAGTCACCAGTAATAAATGAGATATTCTCCGAGTTGAGCAAGGTGTGGGAAGAATGTAACACATCTTTCAGTGGGATTTAGTGGGCTGGAGTAACCCTCAATCTGCAGAGGGTAGAGGGAGCTGAAGCTCTTCATGCAGGTACCTCCATCAATTCTTGCAGTGTGCTAGAGGAAATGATCCTTGTGGTACATTACAGATAACCAGGAAGGACTGGCAGGAGATGCATTGCTCTGAAATGTGGCTGGGCTTATCAGATCCCCTCTGCCACTCCTGAAGTAGGTAAGGATTGTTGCCTCTGCAGTTATAATGGTTGAGTGCAGGAAACTCAGGTAAGAATTGGCTTTCTAGTCTCACTGTTTTTGCAGGACAGAAATGTCTGTGTGCATGGAGTGTTCTAGCAAGCTCTGCCTTCACATGTAGGTTTGTGCTCCCCTGTCTTTTCCATTCCAGGTTGGAGACATGCCATCTCAGGCATATTTCCTTCTGTGGCAGCTCAGTCTGGGTGCATGACCCACGCAAATAAACAAGTGTTGAGGTTTATGGGAAGATCCCCTGGTATAGGAGCATTGCCCATAGCCTTACTCTAGAAAAATCAACTTTTGTGTTAATGCAGTACTGGTGAGAGAGGAACCCCTGACCCTGAGCAGTCAGACCAAGACAGGGGGGATTCTCCCCTCCCAGGAACCAGGCAGAGCGGAATGTATCTTGTCTGGTGTCGCAGCGATGCTATGGCACAGCAAAGTCCTCAGGAGTCACTGGGACGAGAGGGCAGGGGATGGCCACACACAAGGACCTGACTTGTAATATGGTTGGTAGGATGCTCTGGTGGCAGGGAATGGGAGAGCCTGGGCCCTGCTTCCCAGCACCGTCAGCATATGAAACAACAGATCTGTTCCCATAGTCTGACCCAAAATTAGATGGCAATCAAAGGAAATATCCAGACTAGTGAGCTGTCCATGGGTTTTGGAAATTAATTCCCCTTCCTTTGTTTATTCTTATACTTGCTGAGTGGCCAGGTTCTCCTCTTTTTTCCCTGAACACAGATTGCCTTTCCTTGGCTTTGAAAGGAGAGGAAGTTTAAGTGGTGTGATAATAAAAGGACAAAACCTGTCATGATTAATAGTCACATGAAATCATGTGTGAAGAACATTCAGTTATAGCTATCCTCAGGAGAGAAAAGTTTCCCAAATATCTTAACAGAAAGAAGGAAAAAGGACAATATGTCTGTGATTCTTGGTGATCAGTCACTTTGCACATAGAGAGAGTAAGGAATACTGCTGCCCACAGAGAGTATTTGGGGGGAATTGACAGTGAAAGGGTAAAAAAAAAAAAACCTTTGTGAAACATTTACAAAAAGTTTGGCTTTTGCTAAAATTTGGAGCAGTGCTCCACTGGGACCTCTTCTAGCCCAGGGGCTTCTTCTGTTTAAAATCATTAATGGCCAGCTCAGTTTCTGCCAGAGTTATTGGCTGAGCCAATATAGTCCTATTAATTTGACTGAGCTTGAAGATAGAGAGGAAATATTAAAACCTCTTCAAGCTGCTGGTACCTTCTGGGATCTCAGGCATACAGTGGTCTTGATAAATCTTACAAATTCATACTTGGGGGGGAAATTTGCTAAGTGGTTCACAGGGGCTTACCTACATCTTAATGGGCAGTGATCAGGCACAATGTTGCAGAATGGTTTCAGTATAAGCCCTATGATGTCCGATCCTTGTTTTTAGGGGAGGGATGTTACCTGCAAGAATAACCTACCCTTTTATCTGGACTTCCAGACCTTGCTGATATTCTGTCCAATTTTTAGAGTGTAAATAAAATTGGTTTGGATGTTTATCACCCCGATCAGCAGCAGTTGTAAGTTATATAGCCCAGATAATAGGAGTGAGATCTATTGAAATGCTACTGGGCTATAACTCAGGACTAGCTGCTCTAGCCTGCTTCCTTCCCCTGCATTTTGTTGAGTGGTTAGGAGCACTTGTCCATTGACTAAGCTCTTTGCTCACGCTAAAAAAGAGGCATGTGAATTAACAGAGCAGGAAAGTGAAAAATTACCCTTCCAGTTTTTGAATTACTGCGAGGTTTGCTACCTGGGTTTTGCTGCTCCCTGGAGTCAAGTGATGGTTTTGAAGTGCTGTCTCTGGTTTTTACCTGGAATTCTGCTCTAGCCAAACTCTACAGTGATGTTCATGTCCATTTCCACAAAGTCTTGAATATCCCACTTCGAAAGCAATTTGTATCTACCATTTATCCAGGTGCCTTTATGCCTGACTGTGAAAGTACAGAAATCCCCAAAGCATAGCTACTGCCCAAATCACTGCTCTCCATGCCTACAATTCCAGGAAAGGAGTGGATTCAGGTATGGACCTATAAACTGCTGAGAGAGAGATAATACTGGGAGGCATGTGACACAGGAACCTCAACATGGGCTGCTTTACCATTACCAAGGGTGTCCTGAAATGATGTATGTGCAAGGAGAGAGGATGGAAAACAGCTCAAGTAGGGATGACAGAGCTTTTATACTGCATGTAAAAGGAATGAGATGTAGAAGGTTCAGCTAAAATCCAGAGAGGACAATGCTTTGCTGGTAGAAGAGAGTTTTCTCGTGTGTGTGTTAATAACCAAAATGTGCAACAATTTTCCTTAATGCAAAACATGTACCTTGATCAGCAAATTATCTGCTTGCACATTAAATGATGCGCTGTGATCTCTGAGGTGTATTAAATATTGAAATCAGAAATTTTATCATTAATGGAAAGGTAATGAGCAACAACGATATTATGTGCCTCGGTTGACATTTGTCAGAACCCATTGTAGTTGGAAGGCGACTTTTCTGAGTCTCTGGTGGTAATATGCCAATTATTTCAGTTATCAATGCCCCTGGAGGCTCCAAGTGCCTACCATGGATGTTTTACCTCAAACTGTGTATGGAGCAGGGTTTCTCAGTATAGATAAAAGCCAATTTGAACAGACTGGAGGAGAGAGAGACCAGTTTTTACCATGCAGATTTATAGCTAAAGGCATTCTACCAGCTTCTGTGTTTCAGCTTCTTTCATCCAATGAGGTGGCTTTTAGGATGTGCAGTTTCTTTGGACTATGGGTAATAAAAGCACAAGGTGATGCCTTCACCTACAGTTAACATGTAGGTGCCTAAATTAGAATAAATACATATGTAATGTGTAAAGTGCCTGAGGATGACTCCAGGTAATTCTGAAATGTTTATTATTGGGATTATTGAGCCATCAGAAATCCCAGTCAAGATCAAGGTCCCCTTATAGCGGACTGCCTGTCCTGTCCCTGCTCTGCAGTTTAAACAGGTCTAGGGAAGTGGTGTGACTTTTTCAAGGACACTTAACTTGTCAGTGACAGACCAGCAGCTAAATTGGAATCTTCTGCCGTTTGGTTTGCACTGAGGTACAGGTATTGAATTGCACATCATATATATCTATGTCCAAGTTAGCTTTTACCTGGAAGTTTGGGTTTCATTTATGTTAAAGGCTGTCTGGGTGGGCTTGTTGGAGCCCATGTCACTGCTGTGCCTACCCATACTGTCCTTTCAAAGTATCTCAGCATGTCCACGTCATCCCTGTTTGCACCATGAACTCTTGCACAAATGAAGGCTTTACAAAATGCTTTTACCAATGAACTAACCTGCTGTTCTCAGCTCAAGTCGGTAAGCTGAAGCCAGATTTGGATACAACTCTAATCACCCATGACCTGGCAGATGCCATGGGCTCACTGCTTGATGGACAGCAAGTCCCAGCTCCTGGTCTCTGTTCCTCAGCTGCTCTGCTGGCTGTACAGCCATGTCCTTCCCCCTCCACTGCTTGGATCCATGCAGCAGGAGTGGGGCCAGCAAGGTGTTGGCACTGCTCACCCCGTTGTGGCCAACAGTGCCAGGAGCCTGCCTAGCAGGTGTGGGCCTGTTGCTGAGGTTGGGTATTGGCTTGCCTGGCAGGCTGACCCTGCCTACAAACACAGAGCTGGATGAGGCTATTTGTAGGGCTTAGAGATGTCTTGCTTTTACATCCCTCTCCATTGCTGCACATTATTAGACTCCCTTGACTTTTATGAAGGTCCTAAATTGCTACAGAAAACAGTGCTGTTTTCTGCTGGCTTAACTATTGCATTCCTTAAGGCTTGTTTTTCAGTGCTACACTTTACTGCCTGTTAAGCTAACTGTATTTTTATCTCCTCTGCCTCTGAATGTCTTCTGTAAAAGTCCAAAGTAAGCCACAGCTTGCCCAGAGGAATATTCCAGGAGAGAAAAGGAAGAATTCAGGAACAATAATAATGTAACTCTGGCAATCCTGTTGCAAAATAATACTACAAAAACATTTAGGCATGAAAGAGTGATTCCTCCCATAGATATCTACTTAGAGTACAAAAGAAAAAGCTCCCCAGGGACTTGCTCTCTTATAAGAGATTGCAAGTCTAGTTTATCCTCTATAGATGCAAGTGTATGTTGCAGATAACTTTGAGATGTGCATTAATGGGGAAGGTATTTTCTCTCATTCATTGTTCCTCATTCCTTTGCCCCCAAATATTGGAGAAAAATGGATTATGTATCATCATTCTCCCTTGGGTGTGATAAGTGCCCTTAGCTGTGTTGAGGCAGCAATCTGCCCCTTCTTCCTCTCAGTCCCCAAACAACCCCAGTTTGATGTGGGGACAGAGCAGAGATGCACAAAAGCAGTTGCTGTGGTAACCCCAAGCAGCCTGGGTTAGCAGTGGGCAAAGGCTGCTCTCCACGCCCTCTCTTGTGGAGGATAGGGCTGAAATGCAAAATGGGCATTTGATGTCCTGGCCTAATGGTTTATCCCTCACAGTGCGGGGATGCTGGGCTGTGTTCCTCCCTTGTTGGTTGTAGTTTGCCTGGAGGCTTTGCTAACTTTACCCTGAAATATGTTCCCACAGACTGTTTATGCTATCCTAAGCCAATTAAATAAAAGCACTGCTAAGATGTTTGTGTTTCCTTGTTTAGCCACTGGGCTCTTTATGCTCCAGCACGAGCAAGGGCTGCTTTGGGACTGTGTGGGACTCACTGTGCCCACCAGAGCTGATCCCACCAGAGCCCAGCCCAAGGCACAGAAGAGACACAGAGTGCCCTTTACAAGGCTTGCTGGATGAGAGACAGGGGTTTTGAGAGAGACATCTATACAGATTGTGAGGGTCTTTGACAATTTGACTAGTTGGGGGTAGTGAGTGTTGAAAGGTCTCCCAACACTGCTTTAATGGCCAAAGTTTGCTGTGGTGAAACTAAGTTTAATGGAGAGTGTTTGCACCACTAAAGGTGGCAGTAGGTTTTAATTTTCTTTTATCAGAAGTTACTTGTGAGCTAACATTGAGGGCTGACCCAAGCTGCAGGCAGCTTGCAGGGAAGCTTGTGGTACATATGTCCTGTTTGCTCTTCAGTGCGTGTTCGGTCATCAGCTGGGTGATTTATGTGAAGAGGAATAAAAGATGGGCTCTGGTAGTGAAATTTAGGGAGCAGCCCAGAGGTACTACTGAAGCTCTTGTTTTATTTTACAGGAATGTGAAGGATTCATTACTTCACAGAGCAAAGAATATATTTTTTTCACCGAACAAGTAATAAATGATGAGGAGGAAGAAAGATCTTTAAATATCAATGGACTCTGTTCATGGTCATATTGCATCACATGGAAGAAAAGACAAAAATCACTGAAGGAGTTTCAAGAACATTCAGGTAAACAAAAACTTGATGCAGGGATACAACCAAGGATAGTCCTAAACCAAGGCCAGACCTCGAATTAATGTTCCTGGAGATGTAGAGGGGCTGTCATGATATTTTATTCCTTTCTGCTTCTGACAGAATAACAAGAATTCTTCTTGAAGGACAGTGCAATTTTTGTTGCCAAACACACTATCCTGAGTAGCAGGAGTGAGACCTAAATCCTAAGGTTTCTTCTTTGGTTTCATATGTTTGATACTTCTAATCCCTTACAGTGGCTTGCTTTGTGTGTTTCAGTTTTCAGTTGCACCTCTCTGAATTAGTTACTAAAATGATTTAAAAAGATAACTGAAGGTATCTGTTAATCATGAATATTAGGGTTCATAGAACAGATATTTTGAGTCTTTCAAATAAAGTGCAATAGTTTTTGGCTGAGAGAGTATGGTTTCAGTTCAAATAGTTAAAGAGGAGGAGGAGGAGAAGGACACTGGCTGGGTGCAGACACTTGTAATCTTGTGCATAGATGGCTTTCATGATCTCAATATACAGGGCTAGGAAAGGGCCTTTCCCCGGTGTAAAGTGACTGTGATTGCATTTAAGCAAGTTAAAATATTAATTCAGCAGATGCATGCCTTGAGATACCAAACTACTTTCTGGAGCAATCAACAGCTGATAATATGAGAAATGGTTGTTTTCAAATATTCAAGAGCTATTCAAGAGCCAAATGTACATTAGTTTAGCAATACCCTGACAGATCGTGTTGACTTTCTAACTCACAGAATATGGGTGGTAAGAGATTGTTTAACTGGACACTGAATTGCCCATTTCCATCCTGCTGTCTCCAACTTGATGACTGTGATAATTACACACCTTCTAACTTTAAATATCCTCAGACTTATCTCATCATGTATTTCCTGCCATTCAGCCCACTCATGGATAGAGTATTCTGCAGTTTAAATGCTGAAGAAGTTTTACTCCTATCACATCTTGAAACTGTTAATAAAAAATATTATTGTGAGACTTTTCTACTTATTCCAGAAGTCTCATTGTAAAGATGTCTTCTCTCTTCAGTGAAACAAAGAGCAGTGATTGGTGGCAGGCAAAGCACTGACCTGTGTTTAAACCACTGTTGTCACTTTTGTGTGAAGCTCTGTGACTGTATGAATACTGGGATTATGGGAATGGAATGAAAACCCAGGGTACCTCAGGAATAAATGCTGCTTTCTCTCTGTAGAGTAATTAATTCACCAGCTACCTGGGAGAGGACACTCTGCCCTTGGACTTCCTGCCATGTAGAGGACATCAAGCTGGCCAGACTCCAGCTAGGAGAAAAATTTTTACTTTGAGAGCTGTTTTCTGAAGCACCTTGTAAGATGTCCCTGATGCTGAGGCTTGCAAGTCAATTTGGTGCCTTGAAAATTGTGCTGATTGGCCATAATATGTGTGTAGCGACAATCTGAGGATGGGGGAGGCCCCTGTCTTGTTTCTTCATTGACCTTAGAGGGAGCCTAAGCAGATACCTGAGGTTCAGCATCTGAATTTTAGATAAGAGAACACAGATAATTTTGAAAACTCCATTGCATGTCCGGTTGCACCACTGAGAACTAGACCATGGATGGAGTTCTTCCTTGAGCTGCAGCTCAGGAAGGCTGTGGAGACCTGAACACACTCTCCCCAGGTGTCAGCTCAATCTCTTCACCTCTTGGAATTGAGTAAAACCTTTCCCAAATGTTTTTGTACTAAAAATTTTACCTCTTCTAAATTGCTGAGGAGAGAGCAGAATAGTCACCACCCATCAACCTGAGTCCTGTCCTTAGAATGCAGGTGGCATGTTATGTTTTTAGTGTTGTGCTTCAACTTTTTCTAGCTCCTCCATGCCCTGGAGACAGTTTATTGCCACGTGCCCTTTGCAGAACTGGCCCACCCTTGTCCTGTGCCAGGCTGCGTGAGTGCAACTCAGCCTTCCTGTCAAATTCCATTGTCAGAACAGAAAATTCTTCCTCCTTACACTGGTAAGGAGCACAACAGTGCTATGGTGTGTTTTGCACCATATTGCAACTGTGAAGGGGGAATTGAAATGGCTGGTGGAGCTTCTCTTGGTGCTACTGATGATTTCTCTGTCCTTGAAGTTTAGGACTCTTTCCTTGAAGCTTTTCAATAAGAGCTGCTGCAGACTTGACACGTTGGCATTAATTTAGTCTTCACAGAGGAACACAGAACATGCTTTACAGATGAGCTAAAAGCACTTGCTGGAGCTGCCTCTGCTCCAAGTCTCTAATAATTCTGCCTTGGGAGAGAAGAAAATTATTAAAAACCTCTGCTCCTGAATCCTTTCCCTGCCTCTGTCCTATGATGGGAGCATATTACTGAAATCCACAGAGCTGGTGAGTTGCAAATTCCCTGACCAGGGCACTGAGTTTGGATGGCTGTGCTTCCCCCTGAGTTGTTTGTGCAGCTGCCACTGGCAGGGATATGTGGAGTGAGCAGCCCATAGTGCAGCCTTTCTGGGATATGCTGCAGCCAATTATAAGGCTGATGGAAGCAAGGAATTTTTTTTTCCTGGGCTACAGAATACAGAGAAATAAATATTCAGACTCCATAGCTGCAAGTAAGCCTAAGGGCAAGGTCAAATGTAAACATTTCAGTGACTTTTTGGTTGACCTGTAATGGACTTTTCAGCCTTCTAGCATACAAGAGCCATCGGGCTCCTGGTCAGAGTATTGGGTTGTGCTTGGAGCTCACGTTATTTCTTCCCTGAGGCAAGATATTGTGCTTTGTGGTTATTCTGCTGTAAAGGTCAAGCTGCTGAGGCATTAAATGCATCCCTCCTTTTCCTGTATTAGCTGTTTTCTCTTTTAGGTCTGCTTCCACGTTTGGGGTTTGTGCCTTCCCTGGGTAGTTACAATGAGTGTACTTCATAAGCAAGTTAAACACCTAATGTACTCTCATTCTGTCTATTTTCTTCCTCTGGTTTCACCAGCTGTTTCCAATCTTGCATATTGATATCCCCAGGAAGGCAGTCTTTGTAGGCAAGTAAATTAAATTGAGTGGCAATGCTTGACACCAGGTTTATGGACAATTGGTGATTAAGTTACCTCTGAGAAGCATTTGACTCCCAAAGAGAGAAACAATATATTGCAAATATGCTCTAGTCTTCTTCAGGGGTTTCTTGTGTAGGGTGAGAGTTACAGAATCATAACTAATGTCTTATGATTAGCTAAAACTTTGTCTTTCAAAGAACAGGATCTCAGGAGAAGGATAATATGGCTGGAAGTAAAATTACTGTCCTGTTTTGGGGGTGTTGGGGTAGTGGTTTGTTCGGGACTTTTTTTTCCCCTTGTTTTTTTTCTTTGTTTGGTTAGGGGCATGATAGATGGAGAAATGCATTTAATGTTTCCTGTGGGAGATGATGCTTTTGGGATCTTGGAGTAAATTTAGGACCAGCTAGTACAGCCAAGATGTAGTGAGGAACTGACAGTCAGGATATGGTCATTAACCATGTATGGCCAGCAAGTCTCTCTGTGAGGCAGGCTTCATTTTCTGTAACATTCAAAATGAATCAGGAAATGAAGATTTTATAAGGGGGTTTATATATTTTCCTCCATTCTCTGAAATTAATATGTGGGAGCTCATCCTTGTCTTTTCCTGCAGTCTGGGCAGGGTAAAAGGAAAATTATTAGGCTACTTTCAGTCCACCTTTTTGGACTGTTCAAAGCAGAATCACATGTGGTGCTGAGTTTCTAATCTGTAATCTTATGGTTAGACATTGCAGGATTACTTGTAGTTCTATTTGCTATTCGAAAGTTTATGGTTTTAAGACTGAATGGCTGAATTTCTTCAGCCTTGAGTCCTGATTCTGCAAACAGTTCTTATCAAAAGGGGATTTTGTGCGGGTCAGGAACTTGATTTGCTTTCCTGTCTTTTAGTATAACCCTGAAAGCTGCCTTGATGATTATGGCTTTGTGGTACAGCAAAGTGCAGCAAGTGTACTTTTCTTTTTTATGTTGGTTGTTGCTTTGGATTTTAGTTTGGCTCATTTCCTAGAAGCTAGTAGCTCAGATTGGTTTGGGAATTGCTAAAAGACTGCCTTAGTGCTCTAAGCACCAAAATCTCAGTCCAGCAAAACTCTTAGGTGTAGGTTTAACTTTAGATATGTTTTTTAGATTCCATCATGCAAAATGGAATTTTGGGAAGACCTGAGGATTTTATTCAACTCCAGCCGCATTTAGGGGCCAGTAGTACCCCTGGAAGTGTCATATTTAGTGACCCATGGCAGTGCTTCTTTCCCTGCAGTGAGGAGTGGGACACAATTTTAGCTAGGAGGTGTGCTGTTCTAACAGGATACCTCCAGCATTTAGGATTGAAGGGTGCTTTTGTCCCTAAGGGTGCTGTTTGTTGGCTCTGTGGCTAATGCAGCTGTCTCCAGCTCAGCAGTGTATGAATGAGAGAAGCTTGGAAGTGGTTTATGCTCACTCAGACAGCAGCTCTGAGACATGAGAGAAAGAAAGAAATGAAACATGTTGTTGCTTTGCACACAGATTAAAAAGCTGCTGCAGTCTGTTCTGCCCAGGATGGGACATGGCAGTCTTAAAAAGAAGAAACAAAAGTAGTTTGGGACTTGGTTTCATTTCAGCCGGTGCCAAAACCTGTATTTGTAACTAAATGACTGATAGCAGGTCTTATATTTCTGCAAAACTTATTGGGATGAGAGATTTGGAAACATGTGCTCCTTTTGCTTTGCTTAATAGAACTCAGGTCACAGCATCTCTCGGAGCCTCAGTTTCCCCCAAAATAAAGGGGAGACAATATTATTTATTCCATCAATGTGGTCTTTTGGGTTGGACTTACCCCCCATCATAGAAGTTAATCATGTGGCAGTCTCTCTGTAGGTAGTAGAGACGAAAGAACCTCCAGAGAGCCAATGAGCCCAGCTGAGATCTGAATTGCTCTCTGGAGTTTCAGCTCTGTCAAGTGGCTCAAGGAGACATTTAAGCAAAGGCACGTCTCTTTTAGGTGGCTTGCTTAGATGCCTGCAGGACAGTGGAATGAAACAAGATCTCCTGAGCTACAGATAGTGCTGAATTTACATGGCCTGAAGTATGTTCACTGGCTATGCTGGAATTTTGCAAGTGTGATGCACCCCAAAGTCCCTCTTCTTGGAGGCACAAAGAGAGAGCACCATCCACACGATTAATCTCTCCCATGGTTTCTGGAAGCTTATGCTAAAATTGTCATGAGAAAGAGAATTTTTTCTATTAAAATGCAAGCACATTTAATTTCCAAGTGCTAGGTGTCATTTGGGGTCATTAAATGGCTCTTCTGCTGCAAATTTGGGGAAATTAGTGACTGACCTCATGCAAAACCAGAACTGAGATATTAGAAATCATAATTTGTAATCAAGCAGTGCCCTGAGAACTGCAGCTAATTAAAAGGTGTTTTTATTGGAGGGGGTTTGTTATTGTTGTTTGAGCTTTTTGTTTAAAGAGTCTGAAGTCTATTTCTTTCGGGAAGGCTTGCATAAGCACTTTCTAACCATTATAATGTCATTATATATGGGATTCATTACATTAGAAACATTAGGGGAGATTAAAAAGGATCTATTGGAGGCATTGGCTGAAAAAGAAAGGATAAAGACTAGTTGCAGTTTGAGCTTTCATTACGTGACTTGAAACAAATGTTGAAATATTGTATTTAAGCTAAATGTGTTTGTTGGAGGTAGCATTAGGAGGGAAAGCAAAGCAGCAAATACCACTCCCACCACTAAAGAAAAAAATCACAATGGCTGGGAACAGTGTGTTA
Organism: Geospiza fortis; assembly: GCF_000277835.1. NCBI lineage: Eukaryota > Metazoa > Chordata > Aves > Passeriformes > Thraupidae > Geospiza > Geospiza fortis. The sequence continues at coordinate 6,458,566 of NW_005054304.1, forward strand.
ATTAGCAAACTAATTTCCTTGTACTCTAAGTGCATAACAAGTTTTAAATGCTTTCCGAATGGATGGTATCAATTGCATTTTGCTCCTTGAATGTAATTGTTTCCATGGCAATGCTGAGTTCTGCTGTACACAGATTATGTCTGTAAATCCTTCCAGTCATTTATGGGAAGTCTGTATTAGTTTGGCAGCTGACCTGTATTCAGGTTATATTTTCCTTTTGTTGCAGTTGTTTTACAGGCAAATGAACAAAAAGAAAAGTCACTGGAAAAGAGCCAGATGCTCAGTCCATCCCATTTGGCTTCATTGCACTGATTTTAGTGGCTCTGTCCTGCATTACATCAGTCCCTGCCCTGTTCTTATTTATATCTTTTTTATATATGCAGGAGAAAGGGCCACAAATGTCATCTCCCTGATAATAGGCCATTGTTCAGGTCACTTTTAATTTGCTGCTTGTGAGATGCTATCAGGTAACCTCTTATTGCAAAGGGAGAGCAAGCCATGCCAGGCCACTGCTGTAGAGCTGCTGGCCAGTGCTGGGCAGCTGGGAAGGATCAGGAGGGGACCATTGCCTTCACAGGGCAGCAGACACTGCTTGCAGGGTGACCTGAGCCTCCTGTCAGTGTGAGAGAAGTCATAAAGGATAAGACCTAACACACCACCAACTTCTGGTCTCTTTTAGGTTAAAGCAGCAGCACATCTCCTTTTCTCTGCCAGCTGTTCCTTTTCCCCTTGATTTGTACACAAGGTGCTGTAAATACACCTTGCTCAAAATCCCTTTCATTACTTTTTTCTTCCAGTATCAGACTTGCTCAGAATCCCTTTACCTTTGCTCATGTAAATTAGAATCATTACTTTTTTCTTCCAGTATCAGAAAGAATAGTCTGTGTTCAAAAATTGTCTCAAAGTCCACGCTCTCTCAAAGCTTGGTTAACAATACTTTGTGTAAAGACAAATGAGAGGCTGCATTGTCTGAGGCCATTACTCTGGTCCCTCTAACTCAACTCTAGCCAGATTTTGTTAGTTCTTGTCATACCTGGGAAGTATTAATGGACTGACAGGCAGTGAAGAGGGTTTGAGAAAATGGAATTTTAGTTCAGCAGCCAACAGGGTTGTTTAGTTCTTTTAGAAGAATGGAGAGAAAACGACTGCAAGCACAGGCAGGTGCTGGCACCATTTTTGAGTACTTAAACATAGGAAAAGTGTGGAGAAATCAACTCCTACATTTTCCTACTCATTGCACAGATATTTCCTTCCACTCCTTCATCCCCTTCAGCACATCTTGCTGGGCTGACTCACTGGACTTTGCTGTGGTTCCTGAGTGCACAGCCCTGTTATGTACAGCCATCCTCATGTGTTCTGTACATAAATGCACACCTGCACACACATTCTGAACACACCTGGCAGGAATTCCCTGTTGAGGCTGTTTTTCTGGACTTTGGGGTTGTTCAGGTGTGACTTGGAGCCTGTTGAGGTACTGAAGAAGTAGCACATTTTCTTCTCTGAAAGGGGTGCTAACCATACCATCCAGACCTGCGTTGCGCCCATTCTCTCTCAGCTAGAAGAACCAAATATCTTACAGACTCCCTCACTAATGATCTGCTTGATGAATCCCACTCTCTAAGGAACTGGTTTCTTTCAAAAAACTTTGGGAATTGAGTTCCCAGCAGGAGATTTCAGGCTCTGTGTCTGAGAAATTTGAGATTTAGGAGAAACGGAGATAATATATTTAGAATTTCAGGAAAAGAAGTTTTTGAGAGATAGAAGTTAAACTTGTATACGTAATGTGGAACATTTCAAGCTCCTGACAGAGATGACCTGAGGTATTAAAGTATGAGGGACTGGGATGATGAGCTGGAAGCATCTATTCTAAATCCCTTTGAGTTTTAATCTGGAGCAGATGAGAATGTGGGAGAAAAAAAGGAGAAGATTTTAAAATAGCTGCATGCCTTTTGCAGTCAATTCAGTCTGCAGGAAATCTGAACAATATTCAGGAAATAGTATAACTCCCAAAAAAGCCTGTTGTTTCTAAGCAAAGCCAGTTTGGTCTTATCCACGCTGAGGAGAAAATGGGATTGACAAGCATGTAAAAGAATTGAGACAGAAAGTGTGAAACTGTGTTTGAAAGCAGAGAGAAGCTTAGAGACAATGTTAGTTTCGGTGTGATTGAGAAAGGAGAAGGGCGGAGAGGATGGAGAAGGGTGTTCCTTGAAGGAATTGGGTCTGCATTTGGCAAAAGCAGGGAGCACCTGAGAAAGACTAAAGAATACCAGGCTAAAAGCTAGACTTTTGTTATAACAAACAAATAACAAAATAACAAATAAACAAAAGCAAATAGCAAAAAAAAAGTTTCTGCATCTCATTAAACAGAACATGTGATACCCATTTGGTATCACTTCTATGAGTGAGTGCATGAGGATTGGGAGCCTGAGCAGAGCAGTGGGAGGAAAGTCCCACAACCCTCATGAAATAACTCTCTGGCTGAATAGCTGAATTCCTCACTGACTTGAGACAGGATACAACTCAACTGAGAGCTAAAGGTTTCATTCCCAATACTGCCTTGCAGGGCAGTGGTAGCTTGTCTACTCACAAACCTTTCAATGCAATAGCACCAACACTTATGTTTTATTTCCTCATTGGTTTGAGTGGGGTTTTGTTTTTGTTTGTTTCTTTTTAAAAGCTTTTTTGCATGTTAGTTTTGTCCTGTAGGATGGGATTTTTGTCAGTCTGACAAAAACTGCATGGTTTTTAGGAGGTCTTCGTGATTTCTAGGGAAGGAAAAGCCACCCCTTATGAAGCTCTCCTGTGTTCCCTCATCAAAGGGGAAGGAGTTTTGTGTTCAGGTAACTTTCAGACCCCTAAATACCACTCAAGAAAAAAATCATAGAAATGGAAAAATTAGGTGGTTTTTGTGAGAAGTGAGTAATGTTAGTCCTTTCAAACAGCTCTCTGCTCTACTGAGGGGTATCTGAGTGGTGACACAAATCTGTGCCTGAGCTATAGCCAGAGCTGCAGCATCTGCTCAGGCCCAAACAACACCTGTGAGATTTGGTTTCTAGGGCTGAAAGTTTAATCTTCAAGGGTATGATCAACTCCTTTGCTCCTTCTGTCATCCTCAAGGCTAAAAGAACCCACCTGTTGCTTTGTATGCCTGCCTGAGAAAGCACACCCCCAAAACTTGCCCTTTGCGTCCTGCTGGGCATCTCTTTCTGCTCAGGATTCACAGGAGGTATTGGGAAACAGGAAAAACCTCAGCACAGCAGAAAGGATTTGCATGCAGAGCATCTGCTTTTGTGAGCAGGACGAACTCATGCAAAACTCTGTCTTGTGTGCATGTAACTTAACTACAAATACTTAAAAAGTGGTGATTTTAAGCATGTCATCACTCTTTATTTGGCTAAAATAAAAAGAAGAAAGGTTTTGTTATTTTTCAACTTGATTATTCTCTTGATTTGAATATGCTCAGCCATCTGTTGAGGGCACAAAAAGACAGAAGCAAGTAATTAAGCAGACCAGTTGCACTGAAATAACAAATAATTGAGATTAAGTGTTTAGTGACAGTTAATAGTCTGAAAGTAATTTCTCATAGGTAGTGAATGCTTGTGGAAAAATGATGCACTTGTGAGGGAAATAGTGGCTCCTGAATAAAAGGAAAAGGAGAAATAAGGTATCAAATCTGTAAAATGAATTTTTTGGGACTTTTCTCACCTTGCTGTGATTGTCTGAAAATTTCACTAAACCTGTATGTAATCTTGAGTATTCAGCAGAGATCTGTAGACTTAGTAAATGAGTTGCTCTTGCTTTCTAGATGCTGTACTTTCCCAGTACTTCTGGAAGGAGCACACACCCCAGGGTTATTCAAGACATGTTACTTCAAAAATAAAGTCAGGGGAAAATTGCTGCTCACAGAGTGAATTCCCAGCTCCGTTAAAATCCAAGGCAATTTTGCTTTTGTTCAGTATTTTCTGAAAAAGAGTCCCATTTAGGAAGCAACATCCCCCAGAAACTTACATTAAATGTATAAAATTATAGGGTAGGCTGAGTGCTAAACCTCAAGTTTAGAAACAAGCAAAAAGGGTAGCAGATAGCCAATACTTCCATGCCTCCCCAAAATCCTTTTTCTCACAATAGTGTGTGTTTTATTGAAACTGGCATAAACCACAACCTTGAATGGGCCTGTTACATGAAGTAGTTGAAATAAAAGGATATCTAGGGGTTGTTTTTTTTAATAGTCCTTTTTGGTAAAGTAATCCATTGTGCCATCCAGTTTTTTTCAGAGTGGATATTAAATGTTATCATATTTGAGGTGGGTCTCTGCATAGCAGCACTGTTGTGACTTTCTCCAGAATGTCCCAGTAGCACTGGGCTGTGACTTCTCAAATGTTTTTTAGCAAATTTACCCATCCTTAGGTTCAGAGCTGCTGGTAACATCCTCCCTGTATGGAAAGGGGAAGGGAAGGGAAGGACTTTGCTGGGAAATTCCATGAACTGATGTAATCACCTTTTCTTGTGATGTAGTCACACAACACTTTGAGAGGTGCTGGTGGGAGAAAGGCAGCCCTCACTCATGCTGTTGCCAAATTCTCCAAGAGGGAACTCCTACCCTGGTTTGGAGTAAACTGGCCCAGCAGTTCTTGTGGAGCTACATGTGATTCTGCAGTATATCAGACATTATCAGCTGATGGGCAAAATGACTTATCAATGTAAGAGTGGCTGTACTTTGACAGGTATTCAAACTGAAAGATCAATTTACATTTTCTGAAAGGAAGGAACATGCAGTAGATTAGTTTTCAAATGGTTTTTAGTACAAGAAATGAACCTATTTACATCAGTGATTTCTAAGGTTACATTTCTTTTTGCTATGTTTTTTTCTCCCCTTCTAGATGCAGTTCATATTTGCTAAGGACTCTGGACATTACATTGGAATAAGGAAGACTTGGAAGGCAATTTAAAAAAGATAGATATCCAAATCACTATCATAATCCTTCTGGCTCTTTGAAAATGAATAGTAGAGTGTTTCAGAGAGATGTTTATTGGAAAGATTAGTTTTATCATGAAATTGTTACTTCAGCACATGGTTTCAGATTGGCCATTACCTTAGAAAATTCACAGATGAAAACACAAGGAGAATTGCCAGTGAAAAAGTCCCAATGGCTGAGAGAATCTTTTTCTTGTGCACTTTTTCCCCCTTGTAGTTATATATTGGCTTCACCTGGGAGAAGTAAACAATCTTTAAGAAGTCAAGGATGGAAAAAATAAGCTCAAGCTCTACTGTAAATTTTGTATATCATCTCTTTTTTGGGGGGAAGGTAATTTTACTTATTTATTGATACTGCTAGGTAAATGTTGAAAAAACTCTAAATATTTATGAAAGAATGATTTTTTAAAAATAAACTCTCTTTAAACCTAGCTATAAATGTTTACATGGGAGCCTGGAAAAGATTCTTACCTTTTGAATGAATATATGACCAGGATGCAATGATCCTGTCAAAGGGAAGGCTTTAATGCCAAAGGCAAAGACAACTCCTGTGAAGATTGTTAATGCATTGACAGCCTTAACAGAGCTTTGTTACAGGTAACCCTTGGGAAAGAGCTCATCAACATCACCTAAAATCAGAAACTATCTGCCAGTTGAATGCTCTAAATAGGAGATCACCCTGTTTGCTTTCTTGCAGCATCATTTCACCACCTGCACAGTTTAGTTCTTGAAAAGACCCCAGCATGAGCATCTCT
>NW_005054304.1:6464331-6477951 GCF_000277835.1 Geospiza fortis
TTATAGTCCTTCCACATACATGGAAAACTCTGATGCCTATAGGGATGGACCTCGAAAAAAAAGGCATGAATGGGTATGTACTCATTTCCATTCCTGATATGGAGACACATCTTTTGGAAGAAAACTTCTAATGCTTTGGTCTTTCATTGTTGCATTTCATGCTCATTTACTCTCATTCCATTTCAATTTCATTTTGGACAATGTAGGGATTTTCTTGAGTTAAACCTAAATACCTCTCTCAGGAGTCTGTTCTCCCATGTTAAGAAAAAAAAAAGCATGTTAAAGGAAAGTGGGTTTAGAAGTTCGGAGTCATATAGTTAATTTCTGTGTCAGCATAGGGGGTTTTGTGATGAAAGGGTATTACTGAAATTTCAGCAGAGGGGGATGAAAGGAGAATGCCAGTGTCCCTTCAAATGTCTCGCACAGGTTGCATGAAAGCAGGATTATATCAGTCTCAGGATGCCAAGGTTTTACTTATAAAAATAAATTCTTCTAGAAAATATCCCAAGCTGGTGTCATGTTGTTGAGTGCAAATGGCTCCATTAGCAGTTAGTAGTGCTTGTACATATGTCCATCCATCTGCCTTATGACTTTGTATCTGAGGAAAGGGCTGTGAATTAGTTACTTATATAAAAGCCTGCTTTTAATGTGTGTAAAGAAAAGGATTGCAGGCAGTGATGATACACTTGGCTAAAAGTACTCATTGCTGTAGACACACTTGTCCCTGGGCAAGATGAATCAGAGTTAAGAGCAGGCCATAAAATGGATTTAACAGAATTATAGATGTGTTCTCTTTCAATTTTTTTTCTTTAGTCAATCCGACAATTTTCATATATTACCAGAGCACCTTTCAAATTGGCAAAGGAACTCTTTTCTTTGAGTGGGTTGGTCTCTTTGTCTTGCACAAGGCACCAAAGTATTCTCACTGGAGTGAGTAAAATGCTGCAAAAAGGCATTTGCAAATTCTCACTGCAGTTCTGTTGCAGCTCCTTTTGCCTAAACCTGAGCCTGCTTTTTGCCATAGGTAAAAATTTTGCTTTTGGCAGTGAGTCAAGTGTGAGATGATGCAGATTCAAATCTTAGTGGTACTTTGTGCCAAGTCTCTGCAAGAGCCTAGAATTTATAGTAGTAAACTACCATTGCAACTGTAGGACCAGAAGTACGTTCCTTGATAAGCAGGGGTTACTGTCGTGGGAACATGTTGTTTATTCATTTCTTACAATTTCTCTGTGGAGAAAATTTCAGTCTTCCATTCAGAGAGGAGAGATAAAGATATGTAAGACAGATGCAACTTCGATGTAACACATTGTGAGTAGCAAATGACTGCTTTGAAAATGTCTGAAATTCTGCATTGTGTGAAAAATCTTCCTTATAGCCATCTGACAAGCATGCATGGATTTGGGCCTGAAAATATATTGTGATTTCCAATGGTAACTGAGAGAAAGGAGATAAATTTACAGCTATTTTCTGTTCATAATGCTGACTAGCAGCCTGAGAGGGCACAGGCATGAGCCAGTTTGCTGCATGTGGTGGTTTATTTCCACAAAGTTTTTGTACCTACATCTCGATTCAGCTTCAATTCTGCAGTCCTCTTCAGGAGAATATCAGAACTGGAGCAAAAAAAAAAAAAAAAAAAAAAAAAAAAAAAAAAAAAAAAAAAAAAAAAAAAGCTATTGGACAGTCATTATTAATCAAGATAAACTATGTTTTCTTTCCAAAAGTTTCCCCTCATGCCCCATGCTTTTTGGAAACATAAACCTGCTGGGGAAATACCTTGCATACTCTCTTTCAGCAATTTCTGTTGATTCAGTTATGAAGTGGTTTTGCAGCAGTGGAGAAGACAAACAATTCTGTGGAAAGTGTTCTTGCCAGTGGTTATCTTGCCTGCATCCTTCCCTGTCTGGCACGGCCTTTGTCTTCATTTCCTAAACCAAATGGAGTTTGCCCTCGTCTCTTATGCCCAGCATTGCCAGATGGCAAACTTCTTTTGTTGTTTACTACATCTGTTTCTTCTCTGGTCATATCTCTCCAGCTGGCTGGCTAATCCAGCTGTTTGTAAGCTTTTCCATAAAGTGGAATTTATCTTGCTTTAGGAAACAAAATGGATAAATCTTCCCTTTTTGCAGGAATACAGGTTCATAACCTGTATTCATGGCAGCTTCATGCAACTCTGTCCAACCAGGAAGATGGTTCCTTGCTGTTCATCATCTTTTATCTGGTCTGTGGTCTTCCTTTTGAAAAAAATCAACAAAACAAAAAATCCCAAAAGTTGACCCAATTATGTAATGTTTTCCTCTTCTATTCTTTCTTAATTGCTCCTCCTAATGCGTTGCATCTCTCTTGTAAAAAAGGAAGAAAATTTAATGTGATGGAATGGATTTTGATAAACACAGCATTAAATTTAGTGTAGTTACTAAATATTGCAGTGCCTTTCAGGGAAGGTTTGTAGATCTCTTGATTTTTTCCTGACACTGGCCACAAATAAGATGTCTATTACTTGTAGCACCACAGAACTCCCTCCATCAGATCAATTCAAAATTGATTATATGAATCCAAGCCAAATATGATGTAACAGGCAAACTGCAGATAAAATGTGGAATGAGCATGCAGAATTGCAAACTGTGGCACTTAAATATCACAAATATGTTTACCTCTTCACTTGCTCTGTCCCCATGATGAAATATTTGCTTAGAATGCTTTCAGAAAACATGCTCTCCTCCCAATCCTAAATGTACTGGTTTTTATCATTTCACTCACCAGCAATTTGAACTAGTTAAAGCTTTTCTGATTGCAGCTGTGATGCTTCATATTGGCTTTGATTTCTGTAAAGGTGCTTCAGCTAGTCTGCGCTTCCCATGACTGACTGCAGCATCTCCTGGGCATCCAGGAAAGCCTGGACAGAAAATAGAGGCAGGGGTTTGGGGCCACAGCTTTGCTATCTGGCAGAGTTACAGGACCCATGGTGACCCCACAGGCCACCTAAATTGTAACATTTGTGCAGATTGGCCTTGTCCTGCCCGGGCAGCTGTGAGCCTGAAGCCCCAAAGCCTGTCTCCAGGTGAGCCCAGGGCAGTAAGGGTTTCAATGAACTGCAAAGCAAGAACTAAACTTGTGGGCTTTCCTTCCTGAGAAGAACTTCCCAATTCCCAGCATGGTAGCTATTTTTGGGTTGATTTCTGCTCTTCTTGATAATTTTCCAAGCAGCAGCTTTGAAAGCTTCTCTCCTGCTTTACAGAGGACCTTTTTTACAAAGTAGTATACAGACCAGGAATAAAACAAAGCACCAAAGACAAGATGATTGTATTCTGCTCAGCACTAGTTAATGATAGTAGTGATAATGATAATAATAATAATGACAATAATAGTGGCAATTTCAAATGAATTTATGTACATACTCATGCATGTAAGTTGGAATCTATTTCATGGCAACGCTTCTGGTAATATTTCAGAACTTGCATCTCTGGAAAGAAAAAACAAATTAATTTATTTAAATGTTCAGAAGTACAATTGTAACAGCATTTCTGCACTATTTGTCCCTAATGAGAACAAACTGTCATTGTCATCGTTTCCAGGCAACTACCAAGGAATGCTTAACCTTACATGGGGGTCTTGAAAACCACACATTATGCCAGGTAAAGCATGTCTGAAAAAAAACTAGCTCAAGAGATCACATAGGAACATTTTATTTAATCTCACTTTTAATTAGTTCTTTTTTCTTACTTTCAGGCCAATTATTTTTCTGTCAAAGACTTGCTTTCCTTAAGTAGGAAAATCAAATTAAACATGATTTTCACATTCTATTTTTAATATTTAACAAGCCAAGAAGTACTCTGGGCTACAGTGGTTACTGTGGGGTCATTTGGAAAGATTTTGACAGCTTGAAAGCATTCCCTCTTGATGGAAATGGGAAGAGCCAGTAAGAGAAGTATGATGGGCAGTTTTAGAGGCTTCCACTGAGACTGGAACCTCATTATGCATCATGCATACTGCAAATGTCCATCTCTCTTAACAGACTACAGCCTGAATAAATAAGAAATTGATGGAGAAATGAGGGTTCAGTAATGAGTGGCACAATGTGCAACAGGGCACCCTCCACCCAAGTCCCAACCAGCACCTCATGAACTGGGGGAGGTGGCAAAAATTAATCCAGTCTGGCAGTGAAATTGCTTTTCACTTATTAAGTGAAAAAGCATATACATGGCATTGAACTTTACTGTGCTTCACATCTGGCAGCATCTTAAACCAATTTTTGTGGTTATATTAGAATTTCATCATTATCACATTTTTTATCCATGTTTCTAAACAGTGCTTGATGACTAAATGGGAAAATAACTGGAATCTTTCTTTGGCAATTCACTGAAGTTTACATTTTCTCATCACAGCACTGTTCACTTTGAAAGCTCTTATTACTTGGTGTAAAGAGCAGATTAAGCTATAAAATAGAATGCAATGAACAAACTCTACCTGCTTTTTACAACCACAGTCCAAGGAGTCCAAGGTCCAGTGTGTTTTCTCACCCAGTTCCCTCAGCCTCCAGGGAATGTAGAGGAAAAGTGGAAAAAGGTTCATGAGAAAATATCCTTATTGATAGTCATGGATAAGTTATAATAATTGATGTACTTTTCTAGCAAGAGAAAAAATTCTAATGGAATCAAGTTTGCCAAATCTAAAGCCAAAGCAGCACTGCTTTCTTGACCTGTGCAGAGATGGGCTTAATTGCCTTATCTTTGCCAATACACAGATGAAATTCTTTTTTCTTCTAGCAAAAGCCAGCCATGTAAGGTCTACATGATATAGCCTAAATTGAGAAAGAGATTTGTCACTTTTTTGACAATAATTCACATGGACTCCAAGACAAATGTACTTCTGAGCAGTGACTCTGTGAACAATAAAGCAAACACTCTTGACTACCTACCAGCCCATCCATCTTTTTAAATCATGTCAGCAGGCTTCAAATTGTTCATTAAGCTTTATTGTTTCATAGAGAAGGAAATCATTTGTAGTGAAATACACTAAGCCATTGAACTTTGGAATTGTTTATTGCTTGGTCTTGATTTTTTGTACATTGCTGCTACATCATTTACCTATCATTTGCTTTGGATGACATGGTTTATCCTCTCTTCAAAACTCTCTGGATTGCATAGGTAAATTTGTAAACTGAACAGCTCAGGCCTTCTGCTTATAAAAGCATCCACCTTCTGTTTGTGAAATCTGCAAGAGTGCTATGTGTGTGATTTTGTTGTAAGCAAGGTGTGAGTTCTTTCTTCTCTCAAGAAAAAAACAGGTTTATGCAGCCCGATGTGAAGCTTGCTGGCTTTTGTCTGAACTGGAAGACTGATGAACAGACTTTCTGGAAAGTGAGAAGGTACAGGCAGCATAGCAGATGGATACAAAGTGGTTGAAGTGGCAAGTAAAATAGGCTTTGTGCCATAAATGACATCTTATGGTATAAGAACTACTCAGATAGGGGTCATTTCTATGTCATGAGGGAGAGAGAGGTGACTGCATCTGTGCTAAGTCTGCTGTAATTTCTGTTGTTATTGCTGTTATAAATGGGTGCCCTAATTAGAACTGAGGGAACTTATGGGCAGATATGAAAATGTGGTTACTATAGTTACCAGGTGCTCCAGCTCAGTCAGGAAATGTGGCTAATATAATGATAGCCCAAGGGTAAACACATGAGGTAAATGATGAACAAGCCCTCCTGCTTCAGGAGAAAATATTTTTCCTCACACTTTTTTTTGTCTTATTTGCCAAACTAACATTTACCACTACAATTCCTTTTCTGCCCTTCCCTTTCTTGCAATGGACTGGTTTAGGTTAGACTGTGAGGGGTTTTGGGGAAAGAAAGTGCAGAGTGAAGTAGCATTTAGAGGAAGGGTAAAGATCTATTTGCCTATCTGTCAAAGCTCTCTGCTAAAATCCCTCCCCATTCCTCTGTACATATGCTAGACAGCAAGGCAAAATACTTGTATTTTCACAAGTTCAGAAAGAAAACTTTTTTGGGTTTTTTTTTTGTTTGTTTGTTTGTTTATGACCCTAATTCCCTTGGTCTCATGACAGCCTGTGGTCAGGGAAGGAGGAGAAAAGCAGGGAGACATTGACAGGGAGAATCCCATGAGAAAAATGTCATCTCAGAGGGATCAAACCCCACAGGAATGACTGGAGTGGGCTCCTGCTCGGTGCTGCTTGCAGTCAGGGTCTGCACAGGTTGTCCCATTTGTTACAAGGAAAGGAAGAATAGGGAAGTCAGACTAATTTCTGCAGCAATTTCTCTGGAGTCAACAAGATGTCACTACTGATTGTTTTGACATAGATTTTTTGGTCCTGAGTAATTACCTGTCCTTTTAGAAAAAGAAAACACATGAGAAGACAGAAAATCAGAACAACTGAGGAGATTTGCTAAGGGAGCTGAGCCCCACCACCTCAAACAGTGCTGACCATGAGTTGTTCTCTGGCTTTGGAGGGGGAATGAAAAAGCCTGAAGGATCTATATCCTGCTCAACCAGAGATAAACTGCAATTACACTTATCAGTATCCAGCATGTTGCCTGATGTTATTGGTTGATGGAGACTAAAAAAATTATTGCTCCATGATTCCTTAGCTCTCTGTGACTGTAGGGCTGGACTCCAGTGACCCACACAAGAGCAGAGCCACAGCTGCAGCAATGAGAAGGTCAGTGTAAGGACTGCCACTGGCCATACAAGTTCCAGATCCTTTCTAGGGATTGCTGCAGGCTGGTGAACATACATTTTGAAGTTGGAGAATATTGCCTATCCAGTTTAGTCTCAGCTACCTTGCTGAAGGGCCTTAATCAGGCACCAAGAGTTCAGTCTTGAGCCTTGGAGAGAGACGGGAGCTCCAGAGCAGCTGGCTTCCTGCATCCTGGCATTCTGCCTCTCCCTCAGCAAAAAAATGCAAAAAAGGCTTTGAGTGTGATTGCCTCAGATAGGGTCTTTGTCACAGTCATTGCTGCCTTGATGAACCTGACCATCCTGAATGTTTTAAATTACTTTGGATGATGGATTTTATCCATTAGCAAGAAGGTGATATAGCAGCTCTGTCCCTGGCCTTCCCACAGGAGGATTTAAATGTGCTGAGCTGCAGGGTCTGGGCTTCAACATTAGTGGTACTTTATAGAATGAAGCAGAGTGCACATGAAAACATATCCAGTTAGGCAGTGTCTCCTTTCTACCCAGAGCTTTTTGGAGTGCTGTGCCGCTGCCAAATACAGTTGAATTAGGTTCTCAGTGGAAGTAACCAGGCAGAAATTACACATGAACCTACGTAGGCACATGAGATGCTGCTTTGCTGCAGGCATTGCTGTGGCTGCAAAGGGCTTCTCTGCTATAACCTCCTGTGCAGAGAGGACACTCAGCTCTTCCTCTTGGAACATGGTCCTTCACCCAGTGTCCTGGGGAATGAGTGGACACTTCATGGACTAATCAAGCTGCTGCTCCCTCTTGTGTGCTGCTTGCAGTGAGGCACAGGTTGCCCACAGCAGCTTGTCCTTCCTGCAGCAGGCTTACAGCTTTGCCCAAGCAAAAGAAATAGAAAATGCTTAGGAAAAAAAAAAAGGCTTTCCAAATGGCTAGGAAAGGAGGGAGAGAGCAGTTTACATAGGCACTAGTGATGACAATGAGGTTGCTTATACTTTTCTTGGGGTAGAAAAGATACCAGTGAAATTAAAAAGCCTTTAAAGATGCCTGCTGTTTTAATGTTACTTAGACTACTGCTTTGCTCTGGCATTGCATATTTCCCTCTCTTTGACTTTAGAAGCTGAAGAAAGCCTCAGTGCTCTGGGAGTTTGTGTTTGTCAGCATGGCATTCCTTGTGCAGTCATAGGGACACGAAGGGACAGACAACATTAATTCAGGTGTTTCCCTGCTCAGTGGAAGCTTTCCAAGCAGACCTTCAGGATTTGTCTTCTCTGGGCCTGTTTTTTCTTTGATCTCTATATGGCTTAAGAGAATGAGAATCCCATTCTACCCACTCTTCTGTCTTTTCTGGGTACCTCCTACACTCTCTATTAGTCAAGAACTTCATAGCTTATATGTTCATTTAAATTTTTGGTCAGGTTTAAAAATGTTCTGGTTTCCCCCGCACCCAAACTAAAGGAAATTTTAGTCTACTTGTTTATGTTGGGTTTCAATTTTGCAAAATGTTAACATTGACTCTTTTGAACTTCTTAGGTTCTTGAATGTAAATGAGTTCAGCAGCAGCATTGATACATGCATTTTGCAGGATGGATAGTGAGGGGACAAAATTCTTTAAAAATGCTCAAATAGAGAAATTGTGCTTGGCCACAGGAATTCTCAGTGATCCGTGCCCTTGTGACAGCACTGGAGAAATCCCATCTTCCTCCCCTCATTAAGACCAAGGGCAACTGCTATGTGCTGAATCTCTGAAAAAATGTGAAACTCAGTGCTTCAGACCTGCCTTTCTTTAAGAAGGTGATTACACAGACTTCCTCCCTCCACAAATTAATGTGTTAGAGATACTCTCCTCACAAAGCTGGTTTTCTTTTTGCTGCAAGAATACAGCACACAGCCTTTGCCTGGTGAAAAGCCTCTCCCTAATTGCCTAGGCTGGTTCCAGTGTTTGAATTTTGGATTGGGCAGGTGGCCTGAGCCAATTTTTTATGCTTTGACGTTTTAGCAAGGCCCAGCTGCCAGGCTGGGTGAGCTGTGAAAACAGTCTTCTGTAAGGCTTGGCTATTTATCTTAGCCACATCTTCAATGCCAAAACAGTCTAGGAGCATCTAGCTCTCCTGTGGTCTATCAGCCTTGAAATATAGCCATGGCTCAAACTAAGAGCCAACAAAACACTTTTCTTCTGTACAGTTTCTATACATTTACTCTTGCAGAATTTTTTTGGAAGAGCAGTTTACATATCAGCCTGAACAGCATTCTGTCTGTCTATTTTTCCCTTTGGAAGACAAAATCCAAGAACCCTTCAGTTTTTCAGGAGACAGAAAATGTGTTTTGTCTCTGATATCTGAGCTGGTAATCTAATACTGTGGGCAAAGTTTACTATTAGAAGTCAGTAAGACAGATTTGCAGCCTGACAAGTTTTCTGGGTTGGCTTGGAGTGCACGCTGACAAGCCTGATCACTGAAATTGGAAAAGTACATACCTCATTTTCACACCTCATGTTAGCACCAGGATAAACAAAACTAATTTTGAAAAGCAGTAGAGCTAGCTGGAAAATGAACTCCCAGCTCTAAAAGTGCTCAAATCTCAACACCTATTGTCATGTGGCTTCAGACAGAGATAAGGACACTGCAAAGTCCTCCTTCACATCTCCTAACATCTGCTTTTCCTCATGCTTTTTGGACCACATGGATTCTTCAGCTGGAAGATGGAATTCCTATTGAGCATTGATTTCAAAATCTAGCCGGTTCGTGCTGCAGATGTACTTAAAGATCAGTGATGTTGGAAAGCACTGTAGGTCTAGGATGTGGTTGTTTGGATGCGCAGAATTACAGTGACAGAGCCAAGAGCTGTGCAGGGCTCCTGTGGCCATGGTAAGGACTTTGTGCAATGTATGAACTGTTATGAGATTGAAAAGCAACATTCTTCCTTGCCTTCTGAAAAAATCTTGAAGAAATGAGTTCAGGGACACTCAGATATCCTTTTCTGCTGTCTCTCCTTTGATATATAATTTTAGAATTCTTTTGCCAATTTTAGAGTGCACAGAAGCAATTAAGCTCCTATGAGAAAGGCAGATGTCAAGAGAGTGAGATCCCATACTGATCCCACCAAAATAATACCCTGATTGCAGTGAAGCAGCCTTGTACAGCAGCATTGTGACAGTAAGAAAACTTACATTTATTAGACCTCAGTGAAGCCAGCTAACAAGGTGGAACTGTGCAGGAATACAAATTTTCAACGTTACTTCTCATTGAATAATGGCTTGTTTTCAAAAAAGATGATTAAAAAAAAAGACAAAACATCTTAATGGTATAAATATCACCTGGGACAGTGCAATAACATAAGGTGATGCGTTTGCATGAGCTATGAAATCAGACATTCGCTTACAGGTGCATCATAGAATTTCTCCTGAAACTTACCAAAGTACTTCACTTTCTGTTTGATAAGATGAATGACTCAGAGCTCTCTGTAATCAATAGCCAGTGGTGTGTAGCTGTGTATTGGGTTGTGCAGTTACTCCTCTGAACCACAAACCAGCTAACCTTCCCCTGTGTGTGCAAATCAGATTAAAATTCAGCAATATAGAAGCAATGATAGCAGACAAAGCAGCTGTAAAAGATTAGCCATCTCACTTGGAAATGGAGGAACTGGGAGAGGATTGGTAACTACCACCTATAGAGATTATTTTTATCAGATAGAGGTGTGGTTTTGGGTAGCTTCATGTATGTGATAAAAGGGCAGGAGAGTATGGGATGGTGATCCTTTAAGAATGGGACAGCATTTCAGTAGTTCAAGTTGTAGAAAGTAAATGGTGGATGGCATGTGAGGAAGTGAGAACTGTCAGGGGCTCCCATCAGCTGTGGCCAACATCTGCACTCATGGATTGAACAGTAGCAGAGAGCAGGTTTTGGTTCTCAGGCCAGCTGGCAGGACTTGACCTTGTCCACACTGTTAAAGTCCTTCAGCTGAGCTGCATGCCCACATGGAAGCTGCCTGTTGGACACAGTTCCTGGGTTGTGCTAATGGCAGAATTTGGGAAATGCTTTGCTGGCACAGGCAGCAGCTTGCTGGAGCTGAGCAGCAGATGTAGCATAGCTGACTGTCAGGCTTCTGTGCACAGAAGTGGTGTCTGGCATGGTGAGTTTGACTTGTGCAGCTTCAGTCCTACCCTTCTGTCTGTCCCTGGATTCTTGTGTTTACGGTCTGTTGTTTCAGAGGTCAGAATTATCATACATGCAGAAATTTGGTGAGGTGCAAGAAGCACTTAACGTCTGCAAGTGCCTTAAACTCTTCCCTGACTTTCTGAACCTGACTCAGGCAAATCCTCATTAGCCCTATTAATGACATGAGATGCCAGGGGAGCCATGAATTTGGTTTGCAGTAGTGACAGTCCCTGTTCTGTGAGTCAGACTTGTGTCACTGGGCTGTGACCCTTTGGAGCTGGCAGCCCCTCTGCCACTGGGGAAGGGTAAGTGCTGTAGGAAAGCTTACAGGTAGTATGGAATAGCATCATCAAGCAGATGGGTTCTGGCTGCCCCAGTCAAACAATTGTCTTTCAAGACATGTCCTAGATTTTAACCTATTGAACAAAAACACAACAAATCAAATGGAAAATGCATGGTTCACTGCTCTCAGTTTTGATAGCATCAGGAAGGTCAATCAGAGATTAATGTGTGTAACTGTTTTCTAAGCCTATCTTTAATGCTTTTAGCTTGGTTTCCAAAGGAAATAGGGTGTATGTAGTAATCCTCTTCAGGTTTTTCTTTTTTTCCTTCCCAGTCATTCTTAATCTGAACAAATCTGACAAGCATGTCAATTCTTAGAAGTTTTGTCTATCCAAGTATAGGAGAGAGTCTCTGTCAGTGAAGAAAGATGGTACTTCAGCTCAGGGAAAGATGAGCAGAGATTGCACAAGAAAGAGCCGTTCTATAAACACCCCAGCTGAAGGAAGAGCTGCTTCCTGAGTTTTCTCAATCAGCAAAGATCTGTAATAAAATAGGGCTTGAAAACTGCCTTTTGGTTACCCTCCATCACATCTCAGTCTTTTTTTCAGGGTAAACTTGGCAAATGGGACAAGGTTAATAAAAGCTGCTTTGGAAGGTGGGGCTGGTGTTTGCAGCTCTGCCTTGGTAGATAAGAGCAGTAGCTGCTTGGAAAGGAGGGTGATATCATCTGGCTTTGCTAACTAGTGGGAGCACTGCTGCATAAGCTGTAAAGAGATCCAGCTGCCTGGCCCTGCAAAATGCCATGTGCGCAGAAAGCTGTGCACACTGGAACTTCTTCTTAGTGGTAACAGACAAGAACAAGCATGTGATTTGCCTGGAATGAGATATTTTCATGCAGACTATTTTGAATGTGTCCTGTCATTTCTGTGACTTTTTGTGTTTAATTTAAAATAACAGCCTAAATGCAAGGTCAGGGTAACAGAGCTGCATGCAAAACCCCAGATAGCTTTCAGGGAGGGAGAAGGCAGTAGTCAAAGAAATTGTTTATAATCCTATTTTTTCTAAATTTTCTCTTCCTTTGTTTCTTTCCATGTATGTCTCAGCTTTTTCAGTGCCTCCCAACTGCCTTCTAGTTGTCTTTTTTTGTGAACCCTGTTGCTGCTCATTTTTTTATTTTTTTCTCCCCTCTCTTCCTCCCCATTAGTTTATTGTTCCAGATAAATCTCATGTATCTGTTTTCAGCCTTGTTGCTCCATTTAACTCTTGCCTGAGACTGTTCCTTTTCTTCCCCCACCCTGCTCTGTATTTTGTCACCTTTGTCTCTGCTGATTGTGTCAGAATTCAAACACCATGACTCAGGTGGTGGACAGCAGATATCCCTGGGCACTGAGGAGACCCTTCATTTGATGGCAACTAAAGACAAGCTTCAGTATCTGTATTCTGATTAAAACAGTGTTGCATCTTTCCCCATCGCAGCCTGACTTTTCTGCAGCCCTAAGGAGAGTGGAGAATTGGGTGTCATTAGGATTAGCTGTCTCAAACTGGAAAGAGCAGAGCTGAACTCTGCTGGAGCAGCACTGTGCATACCCAGTGTCTCTGGACACAAGCCACGTGTGTTTGCAGCGGCCTGAACCCAGGAATGCTAACGGTGCTGCCATCCACCAGAGGCAGTGGAAATGAGCACTTGCTCTCAGCTATTTCACCTTGCTATTATTTTGGACCATTGACTATGAATGAAGTTCGAGCTGAATTGAGCACAAATCACCTAGAGCTGCGTGTGAAAGACTCAGATGAATTAGCAGCAGAGCCTCCAGCCTCACACAGCTAAGTGAGCCATCATTGCATATCTGCCCCTCAATGCCAGCGCTGCTCCTCCTGCCTCCCTGTTGCTGCAGGACTTAGAGCACACAGCCTTGGCAAGGCTGGATTGCCACCCTGCGCTCAAACGCTGCCTGTACGGATTGCCCTCCTCTGGGGCACTTTGTAAGCGAGCAGAGCAACTGCTGACAGCTAATAGAGTTGTGACACCGGGGACTGATGTTTGCTCTGTCTCCAGCAACACTCATGGGGAGTCCCTTCTGCATTGTCCTTCACTGGACCTTTCTCTTTCACACCCAAGGAAGGCTCCTTCTGCTGGGTACTCAGCAGCGGGTGCAGGAAGGCTCTGAAATTACAGGATCAGCCATAAGGACTCCAGTAAAAAGAGATACTGGAGCTTGCATGGGAAATGTTAGAGGACTGCCTGGCTTCTCTTCCAGACCCTGGAGCTGTGTGGCTTTTTGTGTCTGTCAGTAATCGGGAGCAGGAAAGAGACTCTTCTCTCTAATTGTCCATCTAATTTTCTTTAATTGAGGAAATGGCTCTTTTTGTGGACATTTCTCTCCATTGGGCAGGTTAGAGGGACTGCTTTGGGCATCTCCTGCAGTGCTTGAATGACTGGGAGGAAAAGCGCCTCTGAATGCATGGCATTTATTCATTGCCTCCTCCTTGAGAGGGAGGTTAGTGTATCACAGCATGATTAA
>NW_005054304.1:6477972-6601575 GCF_000277835.1 Geospiza fortis
AGAGAAAGATGGGGAAGAAATTAAAATTTACTTCCCCAGGCCACATATATTTTTTTCCTCACTGCTGTCTTTCCTCCATCACAGAGCTCTGGCACTGTTGGCATGTACAATCTAATGGGTACACCCGGGCCAGCAGCGTGATGGATTTCAATGTCACAGAGAGACTACTGAGTGAAGCACATAGGGGAAAAAAAGAGAAAAGAAAAGATCCTTGGATTTCATTGCACAAATAAATGTCAGAATGAAACAGGTCTGGCACGACTGCAGCTCTCTGCTACCCAAAGTCAATCACACTGAAATGCTCATACAAGCAAGAAATACTGTACTGCTCTGGCACAGGTGAAATATTGGGTCTAGAATAAACCTTTTTGACCACTTCAATGCTGCCTAAAACTTAAGAATAGACTTAGCAGCACTTCAGTGGAGGCTGGAACTCTTCACCCAACCTTATAGCAAGGGTAATTAGTACTGCAGTTTGCCAGGCTAGGGTTGGAGGGGTGATGCTGAGCTGGGGGACCCCAGCTGAAGCTTTCCTCACCCCTTTGAGTGCTGTGCATTGAATACAAGAGGTGTGTGTCTTACACTGTGCCATCACCAACCCTCAGCCTATTTTTTTTTTGTGCAGCACAGATCCGTGTTACAGCTCGGACCTTGGAGATCAAGAGCAGGAGCACACCTCTCAAAGGAAAGGCAAAGGTGACTTGGCACCTCTGTGTGTTCCTGGCTGAAATGGAGGTAAGGGATGGTTGTAGAATGCAATTTAGCAATGTGTAGCAAATTCAGGTCATAAACATGTGACCACCTCCAGATACGCTGTTTGCGCTGCTGCTGTGTGTGACAGCAGCTCAGAGCAGCTCTTCTCAGTAAAGATTTAGCCTGGACTTACTTGACTCGGGAGATCAGCTATTGCTGTTTAATGACTTTTACTGAAAATCCAGTCAGTAGGAAAAGGCTGGGTTTGCTTTGCTTCATCCTTTTTCCTTACCACTTCCCACAGGCAGGCTCTCATATCATTTGGAGCAAAACACTGTCTCCTCAAGGTAAATGAAATAAAGTTTAGAAGTACCAAAGTCTTTCTTTGTGGAATAAATACCCATTAAGAACCACCAAAAATATTTTTGAGATTTTAATTATAGAATCATAGAACATTTGACTTGAAAGGGACCCACTAAGATAATTAAATTCCAACCCCCCAGCCCCGCACAGGACAACCCAAAATTCACACCATGTGCCTGAGAATATTGTGAAAATGCTTCTTGAGCTATGTCAGGCTTGGTGCTGTGATCCTGCCCTGGGGAGCCTGTTCCAATGCCCAGCCACCTTCTGGGTGAAGATTCTTTTCCTAATATCCAGTCTAAACCTCCCTTCACACAACTTCAGGCCATTCCCTCAGGTCCTGTCACTGTAACCACAGAGCAGAGATCACTGCCTGCCCCTCCTTTTCCCCTCCTGAGGACTTAGTAACTGCAGTGACATCTCTCCTCAGTCTCCTCATCTCCAGGCTGAACAGACCAAGTGACCTCAGCCAGTCCTTGTATGGCTTTTCCTTCAGGCCTTTCACCATCTTCATTGCCCTCCTATGGACAATCTCTGATAGTTTAATACCATTCTTACATTGTGGCACCCAGAACTGCCCCTAGCACTCAAGGTGAGGCCATCCCAGAGCAGAGCAGGACAATCCCCTCCCTTGCCCAGCTGGTGATGCTGAGCCTGATGCCCCCAGGACACATCAAGGCTGGAAGAGATCACCAAGTCCAAGGCTTTAAGTACAGAAGTGCAACTGTGCCCTCAGCATTGCCACTGTAGCCCTTGAACCACTAAATCACATCACTCAGTGCCAGATCCAGGCACCTCTTAAACATCCTCTGGAGAGCCTCTCTGCCTATTAGTGATAATATTGCTTGTTACAGCACAGTCTCCTGTGCTTGTAGAGATTTTCCAGAACCTGCAAAAAGCACAAAGCAGCAACATATTCACTAAGCATCCTGGCAGAGGGTACAGACTTGTGATCAGGTCTAGATAGCAAAGATGTTTTCTTCCTTCATTAGTCTCTCCATTTCTGCAGGCACTACAAGGTGGCTTAGCACATCCACTGTTGTGGGGAAATAGTCTAATCTTTATTTGCCAAAATGATAGCTTGAAACCAGAAGCTAGCCCAAGAGGCATCATGTCAATTGAACAAATAATCCTGACAGTTTCCATGGCTCCTGCTAGGTTTTTCTTATTTAAAATAATAATAATAAAGCTGAAAGCAAGCACTGAATCTTTGTGTAACCCAGTGAGGGCACAGACAGTAAAATTGCTTTATATGTGTCCCTCTCTTGCCCTTATCTTTCTGCAAAGTATCAGCAAAAAAAAAAAAAAAAAAAAAACAACAGAAAAAAAAACAAGAGGAAAGCAACAAATACTTTATAGACCATATCAAGTAACACAGGGTCATGATGCTGTTTCTCTCACTGATGCCAGGCTGCAATGAAAGGTGAGGGCTGTGTCCTGTATGTGGCTTTTGAGCTGCTACTTGAAAATTTGGTTTAGTTAATGTGGTGCAGATGTTTGGAGTTACTTGTACAGTAATGCCCTTGGGAGCTGTTTCATATAGAATAGTACAGTATAAAATCCAGTCATTAACCATATGGGATGGAAATCCCAGCTCTTAAGTGTCATTAGTGC
Source organism: Geospiza fortis (assembly GCF_000277835.1). Lineage (NCBI taxonomy): Eukaryota > Metazoa > Chordata > Aves > Passeriformes > Thraupidae > Geospiza > Geospiza fortis. Next base: position 6,480,643 of record NW_005054304.1, read on the forward strand.
CAAACCTTAATGTAGAACAAAACTGTATGAATAACATTCTTTGGCTGTTTGGTTTTTTTTCTTCTGGTTTACAGGACAAAAATAGGAAACAAGGTAATTAAAACCTCTGGTTCTTATTGAAAGAAAAGACAACCCCAGGGTGTTGAAAGAACTTTATTTAACCTAAATAACTGATTTTTTTTCAGTTTTAAACACATAATTTATCTCAAAATTGAAATTCTGATTGCAGTGATAGAAGCATTGAGTGGAAAACAACCTCCTGACTCTTTAAATGGGACTTAAAAAATGGACACTTGAAGAACTCACTCCTATCTTCTTACTCCTGTCTCTAGTTTCAGTCAGCACCATCATGAATTTGCCATGTTGACTGTATGGGACACCTGAGAGGGCCTGGCATTTTTAGGAAAAGTGTGGTGTATCACAGAAGGCATCCTTTCAAAAGGGCTTGTGATCACCTGGTTATACTTTAAAAGTAATAATCTTCTCAGTTTCTTTGACTGTACATTTATTGTTCTTGTTCTTTCCTTTCAAAGATAAAAATCCATTAATAACATGTACACACTATATGGGGACAGAGAAATAGCTTCCCATGAGGTCTTGAAATCCTTCATAAAGTGTTTGCCCTCAAGCTGTCTGGTGCGTTTTGCTGGGATTATTCTTTGCTGTCTGTAACATCATTGCTGCCGAGTCCCTGGATGCCTCAAACGTGGCACTCTGGGACATGACAGGAGAGGGGATATTTCATGCTTTACTGCAAGCTGTTTTGGTGTGAAAAGAAATGGGCCAGATTTACCTATTTCTAGCATTTTATGATCCTCTGCATAGGAAAAGAGGTTGATGACAGCACAGATCAAGAGAAAAATATGTTCCTCAGGAGTGCATCTCTTCAACATTGGGCAAGAGCAGGATTGAGGACATTTCCATGGACTTGGTAACAAATTAACTTCAGAGGACAGACATGTTTTGCCTATATTTCTGTTCTGCATCAGTGGAGGAACTTTGAAGATGGTTTGGTTATTTGTTTTAAAATCTGAATTGGGACAGAAGTTACTCTGGCATAAACATCGAGCTGGGAGTTTTTAGGATTGTCCCTTATATTTCTTCTATTTCCTGAACAACTTTTAGCAGAGATGTCAACTGCTTCTGTGGCAAAAAGCACAAAATTAGGACATGACAATGCTTAATTTGCAGCTGATCTAAAGTGTCTCCTTCATTTCTGATAATGAAAGTCAGTGAGTTTTCCCACATCTTTGGTATCATTAGGTAATTCTTAGTGCCCTGGGAAGCAGGCTTCCAACCAGTAATCCTCTAGAAATAGTGAGGTTCAGTTTGTCACCTGGATGTAGCTCTAGCAGTAGCTTCTTTGCTTTTTTTCTTTTTTTTTTGGTGAGAAGCTGGCATCTTCACCTGTGGAGAAAAAACTCTGAAAATTTTCCAGAATGGCAGTGCAGAAAGGAATCAAACTTGCAGTTGGTGCTTACAGACAAATATCAGTACAGCAACCTCTGTTTCACTGGTGGCAAATGAAAGGTAAATATTGTAAGTGATGGGTTTGTTTGAATGGCTGAAATGAAACTTTGCTCTGACTCTCCAATGTGTCTTAATTTTCAAGCAGAGGAGACCATGGCCCACCCTGAGAAGTGCACCAAAAGAAACTTAGGAGGCTGCAAGGAAAGCCAGCCTCAAAAGTGTGGATTGGGCACTCCCAGGTCCCTTCCACAAAGAGAACCAGTAATCAGAAGGTGCTGCAAGTGTTTGAGGGGAGGGATTGTCTGTGGGCATCATACTCCTGCCTTTGTTGGGTCCAGTGCTGATCTGTAGCTGCTACAACCTTACAAAATTCTTCCAGCAGCACTAGAGCAGTTGGAGTGGCTTTGAAAGGAGATGGTGGAGCATTAGTGTCTTTGTTTGGCATGTGTCTGTGGAACAGCTTGCATCCACAACCAAATCATTTCATTTACTTGCTTTCAGTCCATGTTCTCATCTCTTTAAAATGGGCACTATAATGCTGTCTCATTATGCACAGACTTTATGAGAGAGGTTCAGTAATCATTATGAAAAGGTCAGATGCTTCTGTGAAGGGCACCTATAAATGAGTCTATAAATAAATAGTCTGGAAGCCTTTAGGAGAGGCTAACAACTTATTTATCTTTTATCCTGCTGGTTGCAGGGGACGTATAAAAGCAAGAGCATACTGCTAATTAGTTTAATGCTGGAATTTTTGTTGGGGGCACTGAGAGACTGCTGGGTGTAGCAGTTGGCTGGATGTGACACCTGACCAGCACTTGGCTCATACTAATGCACACTGTGGCTCCATGAGATCTGTGCTGAGCCTCACTGGGGACTGTGTTTCTTAATTGGGAAAGGATTGTGTTTATTGAGATGATACTCACTGCTAAATATATCATCAGCAACTCTGTGGCACTGTTTTTTTCCACTTGGCTTAGGGGAGAAAAGCGACTCTTAGTAATGCTTTTTATTGACTAGTCTGAGTGCTGCTGGTTGTTTGGTTAGCATTCAAAAATGTCAGCTCTGGACTTGAAGCTGTCTAGCAAAAAGCTGGTTGCATTCCACACTCCAGTGATGTTTAAGCCAGGTAGTAAGAAACACCTCATTTGCCTTAAGGTTCTTTCTTAAAACCTCCTGATCTGCCTGTATACCAATGGGATGGATACTTTTGTTTGCCACCTGCCTGTGCAACAGGCTTTGGCTGCAACAGAGAGGTCCAGGGTGGAGCACAAAGACAATTCTGTGGGGTGGCAAGAGATGGGGGAAGTCCTGAGGTGACTGAGGGGATGCCTCTTCGCAAGGCTTGTCCCTTGGGGGCAGCTTGTTTAATTACTTCAGTATTGCTTAGCTTTTTGTCACATGAGGTGCAGCACTTCCAGCTGCAGAGAAGCGGACAGTTTCAGTGTGGAGGTTTTCAGAGCCTCTGGCACACAATCCTTAACACACAGCTCCTTAGGAGACCCATCCAACTCCTTGATCTCTGGCTGCAGACTGAAGCACAGAAAAAACACTTGAACTTGACTGTAGGACAAAGAGTGCCCCCTTCCTTTTCTCTCTGACTGAGGAGACTGGACTTACAAAGGGTGTTTTCAGTCCCAAATCATTTTGGTGCTTCTGAACCCAATCTGCTCCAGGCTGCAAATCTGCTTAGTCCTCTGACTCTTCCCTGTGTCACATGGTTTAATGGCAGGTAGAGAGAAGAAGGAAGTTATTCATTGCCCTACCCTTATCTCTCCTCTGAAAGAATTGAGGCAGGCTGCATGTTTATTTTAAATCTGGTTTAAATATTCAAGTTCAAAGACTGGCCTTTTCCCTTGACAGCCTGATCCCAGCTGGGTTTGCTTTTATCAGCAGTCTGAATGGAATAGGGCTCAAACACTGTGGCTTCATGACAGACAGTCTCATTTCTCTCTGCTGGGCTTGCACAGGATGGTACTGGGTGTTACACTCTTTGCAGGTGGGATTTTAATGATTGCAACCTTTCCCCTGTTGCAGCCCTTCCTTTCAGAGAGGTGGGAAACACATGCATCTGTCCGAGAAAGAGCAAAGACTGCTTAAAAAGGGAGATGCCTTGATGCACTAGGGAAAAAAAAATGAAGCTGCAAACTTTGTTCCTCAGTGCAAGATGACCCATCTCAGGAAGGCAGATTTGGTAAGCGGTTCTTTCTGTCTTCAGACCACTGTCTCTTTTGAGTATCTCAGCCTACAAAATGTTCTCCTACTCTGGCATTTGCACTAGTTTGATTAGGTTGGAGAGAAGTGCAGGGCAGCCCCTTTCTCTGATGGCACCTTTAGACACTTCAGCCCAAGAAACAGGAGTACACTCTCTACAAAAACATGAAGGCAGTGCTGCAGCAGAGATGCAGCTGAAGAGCACCTGCATTCAGGAAGGTTCCCAGCTGGTGCTAGAGGAAGGAATTAAGCAATGTGTTAGCACATTGCAGATTAATCAAACCTCTGTCTGGCCCTCCTGAGCACCCAGGGCAAGCTTATGGTTGGGGCTCCATTTTCCAGAGGGGCATTGCCTGAATTGAGGTGTCTGTATGTATTAATTGATGTATTAATTGAGCCACATGGGAGCTGTTCCATTGGCACACCCAGCAGAGCAGTTTTATTCAGTGTCAGGTACAGCAATATCTGCCGGATTCCTCACTTTGCTAGAAGAACACAGGGGTGAAAAGAGCCTAAGCTTGGGCCCTGGAAAGCTGGGCAGTGCCTTCTGTGTGTTGCCTTTCAGTGAGATAAAGGACTGCATCTTCAGACCCCATCTCCATCTTGAGAATCATCTGGTTGTTTGACCTCTTTCCTTTTCCCTGGAGGTCTTCTCTTCTCCTCCAATCCCTCTGCCCCAACCTAAGGTGCTTTCTCACAAGAGATGTCTCCATTTTACTTCATGCCAGCCTTCTGAAGATTGTTGAGCTGTGTATGAGGTAGGGCAAGCTAAAGAAGAGCAGAGATGGAGACTTTCCCCATAAATACATCACCAGGTTCCTCAGACTCTTACAGCAGTTCTCTCCTCCCTTTCTCACAGGATGTTGTCTCTTTCTCCTGCAGCTTATTCTTAGCCCAGAGGAAGAAGAAACTTTTCTTTGCAACTTTAATCATCACTGAGGAGCATTGGATGGAGTGAAACAATACATTTGCTGGAGGGAAACAATACATTTTTGCAAGCAAAGTAAAAGGTGCTCTGATGACCACTAGAATAGACTTTCCTTTCAAGCAGAACAAAACATTTTTGTCAACCTGAGGCTGCTTTACTTTGGGATCTCTAATGACGGGGTTTATAGTCTTTGCTAGCTAAAATATTGTCAGTTCTTCAGGCTCACTTTCAGGCATTAGTTTATGTGTAAATGAGAGTTTTGCCAACAAAACTTCACACCATATAAAAGTATATGGAGCCAGGGTTAGACAGGACACAGAATTACCTAGACTTTCATTTACAGTGTGTTAAAGTTGTAAGGATCATTCATTCAAGCCCAAATTTTTGCTATTTTCATTACTGCCCAGGTGCCCTCCTGGAAAATTTTCACCTAAGAATTTCACCTAAAAAGCTACTGAGTTAATATAGGTGTATTTAATTTTTCTCCTTAGTAAGCTAGTGAAATAAGAGAAGTTCCCTCAACATCTTTCCTGTGTGAAGTTTTTTTTCCTGTCATACCAGCAAGACACTTCATCACTCTTGGTTTATGCTTCCCCCTTTTGAAACAGGCATTAAAGGGTTGGCTCACTAGGCAGATTTGTAGCAAGGATAAATTCAGCTATACACATGAAGATGGCAGATATTGAAAAAGGAAGTGCCATCCCAGATCAGTATCTCACTGTCCAAGCTGTGGGCTGGCTATGGGAGTTGCCAAGCTGCTCCCAACAGCCAAAGTATCTTTAAATAAATGATAATATTTTTTTGTCTCAAGTTAAAAGAGGATCAATTTGGTGCTTTCTGGCATTTATATTTGCAGCCCTTTCAATTTTTAAGAAGGAGGTTTGTTTTTTTTTTTACATTTGCTAATGGAGAAGAAGTGGGGGTATTTGTTCTACAAGTGCCTGCTCTAGATGGAATATTTCATCTCTATTTATATTTCTTCTTTCTACAATGGGCACGGATATTTTTGTCTCATTATTCATAGACTTCAGAGGATTAGATAAGCAATAATGGTGAACAGGCCAGATCTCTTATTTAGGGGTTCCAGATCAACAAGGCAATGAATGAATAGGACAAACAGATTTAGCCAAGGCTTACAGTGTATTAACTTCATCTCAATTCTCATTAATTTGGTGTCGAGCTTGTCTTATAGTCTGCTGCAGTCATACTGTATATAAAAATCTGCTCTCAAAAGCAAGTTGGTAGTTTCTGGGATTTATTAATATTGATGGCTGAATGAGGCTCCCAAGTGTGTCATGACATTTCACACTGGAAAAGAAGAAAGTTGCAGCAGCTGTGCAGCATCCCAAGATCCCTTGCCACCAGCCTTTTTTCCTCTACTGTTCAGCCTTTCTTTTCCACCCTACTGAGGACAAAGATGTCTTTATTTTTTTCATGAGTTTGAACCTGCTTGGGAAATAAACATTCTGCATACATAAAGGCTAATAGCTAACTGTTAGTTTTAGGCTATTCTGGTTAAAAACTCATTTCCTACATGTGATTTTATGCTGTGCCCTCAGGCATGGTCAGAGGTTATGCTCTTCCATGTCTTGGATGGAAGTGTCAGAGCTGTAATGGCTAGTTCTGTGAATTAGCTGATCAAATTCTTTCTCAGTCCTGGAAGTAAACAATAGGTAGGTCTTGTGTCTCTAAGTGAAGCACACACCTTTCTCTCTCTGCAAAGATCATCAGGTTTAAGAGAACAAAAGAGAAGGTATTTGCATGTATCTTGCATACTTACTGAAATAGAAGTGACTCTGTTCTTACAAGCAGAGGTGTAGAGAGGAATCCAGGCTATTGATTTTTGAACCAAGCCCTTTTGTTCCAAGGGAGAAAGTAATTCATTCTTACATTAGACTGTGGTTACATTAGATATTGGAAATTTGTATAGCAAGACAAAAAGAATTGCTGCCCTAAAACTTATATAAGTCTGCATCTTCCCTGGCAAAATCCCTGGGTAGCTGCAGAATTGGTGACATCTCATCAGCTCTGAGCAGGAATTGTCCCAAAAGAGGGTTCTTGAGTGCTTTGTCATGCAAGTTTGCAGTTTGGACAAGAGCAGCTGAACACTGGTCACTGTCTGACAACTGCCTGAGCTGCAGCTTTCTCCTGTAATGAGCAAGTCAGAGTGTTTTGTATTTTTGTGTTTATGTGTGTGTGTGTCTCAACAGCTCTTGCTACATTGCCTTGCTGCGGAAATCTGCTGTTACAACAAATGCTGTGCTAACTGGTGATGAGATGTTTTAGGAAGCAGCTCTGCATGTACTATGATAAATGAACAGAAGGGCTATTTCATAGTGCTTCTTGGAGAGAAAAGAGAAGTCCTGTTTCCCCTCATTGTCTCTATTTTTGAAAACGGTTGTCTTTATTTCTTCTTAGTTTGCTGTTTCATTGGGTTTTTTTGTTGTAGTCATTGTGGTTCGGGTTTTTTGTTGGTTTTGGGGTTTTTGTTGTTGTGGTTTTTTTGGGGGTTTTTGTTTGTTTTTTGTTTTGCTTTGTTTTTTGTTTTTCTCACTGCTAGACCACCAGAGCAGCCCCATATTTGGGAAATTTTCCCAGAATATGTTGACACGACCAGCTTGCTGTCTGTCAGCGTCCACAGCTGCTCTGCTGGGAAGGGAAAGGGACCTGCTTATTATTCACTGATGGTTTGTTGAATGCTTAGAGGCAATGATTCCCAATTTTCTCTTCACCTAACTCCTTCATTTATTCTTCTGGGGAGAAGGCAATACTGTTTGGGAGATACAAAGGAGATATAATGGGGTAGAGTTGGGATAGTTCTTTCCTTAAGGTAATTCCCGCCCTATTGTAAGAGATACATTTTCACGTTGGGTGAATGGGGAAGAGATTTCACACTCCTTAGCAGTGTGGACTGCACAAGCTTAATATCTGTGGCTGACAAAATAATGGTCTGGTTTTGTCTCCTCCTATAAAAAATACAGTCTGGATCCAGAGAGAGAAGAGAGTGGCATTTGTTGCCCCTTCTTGCCTTCTTGTCACACATCTGTGTGCTTGTATGCTCGTGTCTGTCCCCACTTAATTACAATTAAACCCACTGCTGGATGCAACCCAAGAGTCTCCTGCGTGCTCCTGTGAATTTCATGAAAATAGGTGTCAAGATGGAAAACAACTGCTTTGCTGAGGGAAGGCCTTCCAAATTCATGCTGTGTCAGACTTTGGGGAAAGCACATTGTGGAACTTCTCAGGTCATAGCATACATTAGCTCTGTTGAACTCAAACACCTACCTGTTGGGAGTGTTTGGTTTTCAGACTGCCAACAAACCTCGAAAATCAATTAGTCGTGCAGCTTTACTTGCAGTACATATTTTCCTGCTGTTCACAGGTAGGAGCTATTTTATATTATCCCTAATTAGTTTTACATTCAGCTTTCCCTGCTGGCTAAGGCAGGCATTGCTTTGTGTACAGGAATTAGATCCCAGGTACCTTCTGAGTTTTTCCAACCTGCTGTAAACCTCCCTGAATATCAGCAATGCTATTTATTTGTGTCTGGCACACTTGATGGAGAACAAGAAAGTCTGACAACTGCTCATTCTCTCCAAAACCTTTGGCATTGCACTGGGGGGTAAGTATAAATCCACTTCTTCCTGTGGCCAGAGCTTAATATTTCTTAGATTCAAATGGGTCTTCACAGTTCATGTCAGAAAGCAGGAAAATGTGTTTAATACATTGTATTTATACCTACTGGTGTGTGCACATGCATTTCAATCTGTTGTAAGATTGATCCAGGACTTTACATTTCTTAATGTCAAGCATTTTCCTTGGTTGTGGAGAAGGGAAAACCTTCTGTGGTGTGTAAACTGTGGCTGTTTCTCAATAGGGAAGTGATGCAAGGCTGGGGCCTAATTTTCCAGCAGTTATCATGGCACTGAAGTTTGGATAAGCCAAGCAAAATCCACCATCCTGTGGGTATGTTATTTGCAGACAATTGTTCTGCTAAGGAAGATGGCATAGAGAATGCTGCCACTTATTTTGATGTTTTTCCCAAAACCTCACCCACTAGTTTCTTTATTTACCAGGCTCTTATGGTTTCTCAGTGTTAAAGAGGATCCTCCTCATCATCTCTCACTCTCCTCCTGCCGCTTGCTCTGTTTGTTCCTCCTCTCCCCACGTCTTTTTTGCCCTCAGAAAACTGTCCTCAGTTTTCTGTTCCTAATTCCATCTCTCTGCAAGGGTTCCCTGGGAAGGAGATGGCACATTTTGAGGCTTGGGCTAAGCTGCCCAGCGGCTGCCCAGTTGCTTGGCAGGGCACAGGACATGGGGAATTGCTGAACTCTTCTACTCAGCCCTGATTTTCACAATTTGCTCCATTTCATCTGAGAGATTTCTACCCTCCCTTCCAACTCAGTTGAAACCAGGCAAGCAACTCAAATGCTGTTAAGAGGAACCTTTCAGATGGGCACAGTGCAGCCATGCAAACACACACACTTAGAAAACCAGGGCCAGAAACATGCTGTTCCACATAAAGAGTAAGAGCATAATAGGCTGATCTCAGCCCAGCAGAGTGAGCACATTCAGGGTGGTGTGTGAGAGCAAAATTGGAAGCTCTGCCTCTATCTCTGCCCTGTCCAGTAGCTATCCTAGAAGCAGATGATTTGGTAATTTCATTCTTACAACTTCAGCTCCCCTAAATGACCTTTAAAATTTATTTGCTTCATTTACTTAGGTTTTAAGAGATTATGCTTAAGTAATGCTTTGCCACATTTAATTTTTTGTTGCATTTAAATTTAGTGTGTAATGATTGTCTATATTAAATAATAGTGCCAACATCTGAAATTATTAATCAACAAGAGATGGCAGATAATGCATGTTAAGTTCTCTCTGTATTTTGGATCATTTATCTCCCAGGTAACATAAGAAGAATGTTAAATCCTGCTGGAACACACTCCTCAGCTGATGTAAATCGCCAAATGTACAGCAGCTGAATTTCTGGCCCATTATGTTTTCTATGAAAGATTTCTTTGCCTTTTGAGAATTAATTATCCATGATTCTTTTACTTTTCTTGTTTTCTGCCTTTGCAGGTGCTGCTAATTTTCTCAATTTCTTCCAGAAATGGGAAAATTTATCTATATTAGGAAATGTGATCTTCCTTTCTTCAGTAAGCTACATTTTCATTTTTGGCATCCATATTTAAATCCTAATGCACATAGAGATGTGAATGATGTGGGTTTTACTGCTGACAGTTTTAAATCCTACCATGCATCAGCTGTGTAGACAGCTTAACCCTTTGTTGCTCTAGCAGAAGACCATGAATTATTGTGCAAAAGCTGCCCATGTCACACACTGCACAGATGTCTCTGTCAACAAACTGCCCCCATCTTCAAGTCCCAGAATTAAATCAGGTAATAAATGATGCAGCAAGGCTGGATGCTGGAGAGGGGATAAAGGCAAGGCCCAGAGTCCTTTACCCCCCAGCTCACTGGCACCGGCAGATGCTCCAAAAGCTCCCACCCAAAGGAACCCAGTAGAAGAGGTTCCTTTCCCCTTCCCTGATTCCCCTTTCAGAAAAGCTCAGGGTGAAGCCCACGATTTCTGAGCTCTGGAATGACTTTCCACATCCTGCTGCTGTATGTGAGGGGCATTTCAAACACAAGTGGGTTATATGCCAGGGCAAGGAATATTCCATGGTGCTCCAGAGGAATTCATCACTGGTGACCTGCATCCAGCAGTCATGATTGGAGCCACAGCCATGGGAGAAACCCCTCTCTCCATGAGCCTGTGTGTGCTATTTGCCACCTTCAGTATTTGCCTCAGGAGCTGCAGCCTGCCTAGAACAGGGGAGAGGGTTAATGCTTCTGTCTCTGCAAGAGTTTAATTGGAAGGGAATTGTCTTTGACTTAATTTTCTCTCTTGTCTCCACTCAAGCCTGGTGGATCAAAAGAAAAGCAAATTGAAAGATAATATTTTGGATGTGCCCAATTTCAGAGTTGAACATGAATAATCTTTCATGCCTCTGACTCAATGTCTGTATCATTTTTGTCACGAAAGTCTTGAAACAATGAGTATTTCTTGTGTGACAAAAAGAATTTACTTTTCATCAAGAGAGGAAACCTGAGTGATGCTCTCACAGTACTAGAACGCAGCTACTAATTACCTCATGTTATCAAACTTTACATTATCCTTTAGATTAAAATACCATATGTTTTATTTTATAATGAGAGGGCAAAGAACCAGTTACTACAAAATATTAAGCTACTGCATGTCGGGTGGCACTATATAGCAGGGTTTATTCACACAGAAATTCAATTGGCTGATTATTAGATTAATGGTTAATGCAATTTAATATAAAACCCTTCTCTTTTTTTCTTTCATCTTCCTTTCTTTCATTGTTATTTTGAATTATAGCACTAGGAAAGTATTTTTCAAGTGGTTAACTTAAGTTTTCTTTCCAACATCTCTTTATTTGTGAAGAAATGAATTCAAAGATCCTGTTTTCTTTTTAGTGTTTGTGAGAATGAAGGATAGTTGTGCCTGCACTACAAGAAGGGTGATTTAGGTAAATGTCTCTGAGGCAGCTTGAGTCAATTTAGCTTAGACTTGCCCTAAAATTCTCTATTGCTTTGCTGAAAACCTTCCCAAGAGAAAAGATTTACTCTTGCTGAGCTGTATTGGAGAAGAAGGTAGTTTTGTTGGTGTCCTACATTATGGCTGACAAAAAAGGTAGAGAAAAATGCTACATTGAACCACATCAATGGGGAGGAGAAAATATTTACTCAGATTCTCTCCACATATTCAGTCTAGGGGTGATGGATGTCAGTTGTCTTCTCTAAAATTCACATCAGACTTACCCAAGAAATCTATAAGGATTTTTTTTATTGATGGTTTTCCAAGAATTCCTCATTTTCAAAACACACACAAGAGATTTTTCCATAACTTTTTGAGTTGTGGCAGATAATACAGCCCTACATTTTGGCTGACACATTGCTGGAATAAATGCCCAGGTCTACATTCAGCTCTATCTTGGGAAGGCCTAAGTATAAATTTATAGATGGAAAAGTAACCCAAAAAACCCCACCTACTTCTCTGCCATTCAGACCATACTGTCCTGAGAATGTGCTCCAGATCTGCGCCATGGAACACAGGGGAAGGCAAAGTCCTGAGACAGAACAAAGGGAGAAGATGCAAGGGTAAATGCTGTTTTTCCATTACCATGGCACTTATTCATAGACTGGGAGAAATAAGTTGTGCCTGCTCTTGGAACTGAGCCATTCCTTTGCTCATGCAGAGACATCTCTCAAGCCAGCTGTGCTGCCTCTGAGTTCCTTGTTATCAACTCTTACAAGTGTGGGGGAGAGCAACAAAATCATGACAATGATAAATGCTGCTTCTTTACACACTCACACAGTGCCAGCCTGGTTTGTGGTCCAAAAGCCCCACTGTGGTCTGGCTCTGAGTAAACAGAGTTATTAGCAGTCATGAGAGGCTGCAAGGTTGGAGGCTGGAGCTGACCGGTTGTTGCAGAAAAACAACAGATTCCTCCTCTTCTTCTTTTTTTTTCTTTTTTTCTCTTTTTTTCCTGGGCTCCTTTTATTGCTGAATCTTTCACACTCCAGAGAAGAGCACTGTTGTTGTCTGGTGGCCAAAAGCAAAATCACATAAAGGGGGAAGAGAAAGGCCAGTAAAACAAAGAGTAAAACAAAGCTGTCTCTCGCCACCAGCTCGTTAACAAATGCAGCAAGAGATCCCATAGTGCCACCAGGTAGTGCCCCTGGGCTGGCACGGTGCCCATCTGTGCCATCTGCTCAGTATCAAACCTTCCTCTGCTTCCCATCACGCAGAACCTGCTGCAGCCAGGCACTGCTTCCCTGCTGAAATGGCTGCGGCACACAGCCAGCCCAGGTTAGCAGCTCCATAGCTTGTGCTACAAAAAAAGGGGAAGGGGAAGAAGAGTGTGCATTGCACCTTTGTATTTTCACAGTTCTGTGAAATAATCACACTCATCATTGTGAGTGTAATTGGACATTTTTCTAGCTGTTTACAATAGGTCAGTGTCCTGCTTCCTATGTGCCATCTCACTGCAATGGCTCTTTTTGTTTGCTGAGTACAACTTTAGGTGCAGGTTAGTAAAACAGCTACAATGGAGTCATTGATGTGATTATTGGGTTGAAGGAGAACAATAAATGAAAATATGTTGTGTATATTATGAGATGCAGGACTCAAAATGACTGTCATATAAAAGTGGGAATGAAATAGGTCTCTTTTTTGGGACCCAAAAAAAGGCAGTAGTAAAAAGCTCAGTATTTTACTCCATGTCAGATGATTTCTCTTCTATCTGAACTGGCACATTTCCTAGAACAATATTATTTAAGGAAATAGCTGGCCCATCATAATGCTTTCCTTTCGCTGTGTATCACCCGCACAGCATTTTGCTGTGATCAGAAAGGTAGAGCATGAGAACAGAGGGAAGCTTGAAGGAAGAGTCACTCCATGCCTCTAAACAACAATGCAGCAGTTCCAAGGGAAGTAATGGAAGTGTAAGAGAAACTCACTAATAATTTAAGCATTGACATATTCAGTGAGAGAAAGTACATCCCAACTATCATAATTTCTTTCAGGTTTTACAAGGCCACATCATGAGTACTTCAAATCAATGAGAATGTTTAGGCCTATGTCTGAGATTACAGTAAAGCCATCTAATTTCCACAGTGCAAGGAACTCCCAACAAATTTTGTAAAATCCGTAAGTCTAGAAGTCTTGCATGTGAACAAAATCATGTTGTTCTACTCTTAAAAATTGAAAATACAAGATGGTACAACATGTTTTGAAATGTCATAGGACTGTCCACTTGGATGAGATGCTGCTAAAAAATCCTGTTAGGGTTAGAAAATAAGGTTTTAGTTCAACTCCTGCTGGCCTGTGTTAAAGAAGAGTTTGATTTAAAGGCCCTTCTGTCTAAAAAACCCAGCCACAGAAGAATTTAATTTCCAGTCTCAGAAGCCTGGGTCCTTTGGAGAACTCTCACCTCTGGCATTTTACCTTTTGGGGTTTTTTTCTGCTAGCAAAGTTGGGAATCTTGGAAACACATCAAAATTAAAAGAGGATGGGCAAAAGAGGTGTTATGCCAGGAATAGTGCAAGTTTTACATGATTTTACTTTTAGACTGCTTTTCTTTCAACTTGAATGGGCTCACTATACTTCACAGCACTTGCAAGAATAGCTCATGCATTGATATGTGATGTTGGGTTTGAAGTGTTAGGCAGACACCCTAATAAATAGTGTGATATTTAAAGAGGATGAAGTGACACCTAGTGAGTTATTAACTTTTATTTTGTGCATTTTGCCATCTGTCTTTCCTGCTATGCTTCTTGTGTTCTCAAATGCAGATCCAGTAGTTTAGCCGATTTTGTACTGAAGCAGCTCTGATGGACCAAAACCAAAGTTTTCAAGGCAGAGTTGCCAAATTTGCCAATGCTGATCTGGAAGTCAAATACCCAGGTGTTTTGAAGAGTGAAAATGCTGAAAAGTGAGTATCTCACTGACAGTTTTGAGTCCTTTTCAAAACCTAGCTTTCATTTTGCCACCTCTCCCCGAGATCCTTCGAAAAATACAATTCTAAATGTGTATGTTGAGCATTTAAAAATTGGTCTTTGGATTCTTTTTGGAAACAACTCTGCAGCTCTTTTGAACAGAGTTAAGGTAATTACTGCATCCCCTGAACTCTACTGACATGGTGCAGATAGGAAAAAAAAAGCCATCAATGCTTTGCATCAACATTTAATTGCATTTGACTAAAGCACACATTTGCTGGAAGCATGTACTCCAAAAACCATGCAGATGTAATTTTAAAAATGTTGAAATGAATTGGCTTGAGCTTTTTACTTTTGCTAAAATATGAGTCAATGCTTTTACATTTAAAAAACCTCATTTCTGTTTCAAGAGATCTTTTTGAGACTGTAACCAAAGCCAAATAACAGCTGTGCCACACAAGCACGGGAAAGAAACTCTTGTTTTTCCCCCCAAAATACATGGAAAACCCATAGTTTCTGATCTTGCTACAGCTGATTTACTACAGTTTTAACTTGGCAATCTAAAGTCATGTGCCAGAGATTTATGATGCTTCACTTTTACCAAAATTCCTTCTCTTATGTAGCTTGGTATCATTTAAAGTTGGGTTCGCTATGTTTTTCCAGAGCAGGGTGACAAGATCAGAATCCCCTTGACTTTGCTGTGGCAGCTGCTGCTTGGGCTGCACACCCAGCTGAGGAAGCAGCACAGGAAAGGGTGCTCAGAGTAGTTCCTGCAGCTGAAGAAAGAGCCTACGCCAAACTCAGGACTCGCCTGTGGATCACCACATTGCTTTTGGAGGAGATTTTTAAGGAGCTGTGGGACTTCAGACTCGAAGGATTATATCATGATGAAATCAGGTATTGCAGTTACTGTGGAGAGGCACAGCATTTGGTCTGGGCTAACAGAAATAGTTCGCTCCTTTTCTGAGGAAAATGTCTCTTCAGCCTGACTTAAAGCATTCAGTTCAATGTCCATCAAGTGTTTCAGGTTGTTCATTTGGGGGTTGCCACTTTAGATTTTGCCCTTTTCACTTGCCACCTCCAGACATTTCTTTTTGAACCCACTGGCAGGCAGTGCTCCATGATGTCTGATTTTTCCCTTTCTCTTTCCCAGGCAAAACTGCTCATCAGATGACCAGAATTTGCAGTTTCCATCTGCCCCAAGCTGGACTTTGGGCTAGAGGAGTAGCTGCAGGCTGCTGGTCTCCTAAGAAGCACAGGGCTTGGGGTCTATCTGTGCCACAGCACCAAGAGTTCATTTATCTCTCTCTGGTAAGTACATGCAATGTGGACACACACGTAGCTCTTATGTAATCCTCCTTTAGGGGAACATCTAAGGCTCCTCTCCAAAGCCTTGAGGCTTTGTGTTGGGTGAGCACATCCCATAACAATCCTGGTCTGTGCTGGAAATAATCATACGGTAAATTTTGCTCAGGGTTTCCGCTAGTTTTGCTGGATAAGGTAGATGGTGTTGTGTGGAGGGCGTGCAGCCTGAGCAGAGTTGTGTGGGAGCACTTGGGCTGACCTGTTCTAACTTCAGAGCTGTGCACAGAATTAAATGCAGCAGGGAGAACTGCAGGGCTCCTTCTCCTGAATGACAGAAATCCTTCTTGACAGACACAGGGAAGCTGGAATTGCTGTATGGCCCCCTATACCAATACAATGCCATTTCTGACATTCAAACAACAGTTTAATTTTTCTGGGGAGAAAATGTCTCTAAAATTTCTGGGGAAAAAGTGAAGGAAACCTTCAGCAAACTGCAGATGGAAAGCTTATATTTATGTAAAATGGAAACATGCTGCGAATCATTGGAGAAAACCTATATTTTCTTGCCAATTATAACAATATTAGGTAGCAGTGATGGTTTCCAAGGCAACCTGGACACGGGTGCATTCATGTGGAGTGTGTGTGACTACCTGCTTTGTCAAGCAATGGATGCATGTCAGAAGGTGGTGTGTGGGGGGAGTACAGATCATTTCATCAATCTACACTACAAAAACTATTTAAAAGCAGAGGGTTTGGGTTTTTGGTTTTTTAGTTGTATGTCTGATTGTGCTGAGCATTTCCATGCTTTTCTAGAATAGGCAAGACATAGGAATAGGCAAATATGTGGGAGCCAGGCTGAAGACACCTGGCTGGTGGGGTGTCCAGAGGGGTGTTGCAGGAGGTCTTCTGGGCACAAATTAGTGTGAAGTCTGTTCATACATTCTCTGTAGATGTAAACAAATGTACAGCATCTTCCCCCAAAAAATTTCCTTCTTCCTTTTGCCTGAAATGACACCAGCCTGTATTTCCCAAGGTGTTAAACCAAAGGAGCTCTTCCAACACCTTGGGTTTCTTGCCTTCAATTGCACTGCTTGGTACCATCTTCTTTTTTTCTGCCCCTCATTCCTCTCCAACACATCTTTATTTGGTGTATTGAAGCTTTCCTGGCCTCTCCAGCTGTCCTGGGAAGACAGAGAGCAACAAACAGTGTGGTCCTTCCATATGTTTTCTTCAAACTCTTGTTTCCTCTGAAGAGCCATTGCAGTTAAATATTGTGTGAGGACCCTGCTGTCAGTCTCCAGGGAATTCACTGCCTTGTCTTTGGCCTTTTAAAAACTTCCAAGAACTGCACATTTAGTTTATTTAGAAAGATACCATCAGGGCTGCCCAATACCTGATATAGCTGTCAGGAAAATTAAAAAAAACCAGCCTCATAGCCACCCAAGGGAACTGAGAAAGCAAGGTGGGTCGTGTTCATCAGCCTTGACTGCTTTACAGATTGCTAAGGCAGTTGTGACACAGCCATGATGTAGAGTCCATCCCTCGCTTTAGCCAGTCAGGTAAACTGAGCCTGCAGGTCTGAGCTGGCATCACTGGGAGCAGGGAAAATCACCAGGGGATGCAGCTGTAGCCTGAGATTTGGCTGAAAATTTCCACTGTTCTTCAGTAGCAGTCCCCTTTCCAAATTCATTTTGCTTCAGGAAAAGGCTGAGAGGATTCCCAACCACCTTTCTCTAAACCAAAACTGTTGTGGTATTGAGCTCACTGTAACTTTGCGGCTTCCCCTGGGAATTAAAAACAGTCATGTGAGGTGTTCAGTGAGCAGTTACTCATTGAAAAATGCCAGTGTGATGCCTGCTGGCTCCTACCACACTGAAACTCTGCTAATGTGCACAGCCACGTTCCTTCCTCAGCGCTGCTTGCAGAGTAGCCACGGCAGCTGCTGTGTGCAGGGAATGGCAATCAGGCCCTCAGCACCCAGAAGTAAGCTTGAGTGAGAAATTAAGATGCTGGGAATTTCTGCTTAAATTATTTCACCTAACCGTTGCCTTTTACAGTGGATTACAAAATGCCCTCTGTGCATGGAGATGCGGATGTTCACACACATCTAACTCAGCTCAAGAGCTCACACTTGTGTGCAGTGAGAGCCCACCCAGCTGAGCAAGCTGGGAAAATGTAACCATCCACCTTCCCAGAGATCCTCCTCTGCACTGGCTGTCCCGAAATTGTAGGCATAAGCCTGTTTTTTCCTTTGGTCCTGGGCAAGGGAAGATAAAACTTGGAAAGAGACAGCCCAGATTGTGTCCTTTCAGTACCCAAAAGGGGCCTGCAGGAAAGCTGGAGAAGGACTTTCTGCCATGGCATGTTGTGGTAAGAGAAAGAGAAATGGATTTAAGCTGAAAGAGGATAGGTTAGATTGGATATTAGAAGAAATTTGTGGTGGGGTGGTGAGGCAGTGGAATTGGGTCTCAGTGACCCAGTGGAATTGGGTCTCAGAGAAGCAATGTCCAGGTGCCCCATCCCTGGTCATTGATGGAAGGCATCCAAAGGTGGCAGTAGCTATTAAGCACTAAATATGTTATTGAATACTTTGGCCCGAATAATTCAGGTGCCCTTAACACCTGAGTCTTGTGTTTAAGCCTCTCAGCCCCCTTAGGGTTCCACATTATTTGGTATTTTGGGTTCCAGAGAAAGACACATCAAGCTCTTGCCTTTAGAGGCAAAATCAAACAGAGAATTGAATTTCCCTTCCTTTTTACAATATGGGACACTTGACAGAGCTACAGAAATCCCATTTGAAAAACGATAGCTGTTGATTTTCTGCTTGCTGAGAATTATTAGTATTTTTTCTATCCTGCAAAACCAGCCATTAAATCAGCAAAATGCTTTGGCATTAGAACCATTTGGAATGTAAAAAATACTGCTGCTTCTTGTTGAGCTGCACATGTTCAGTTGCAAAGTTAAGGGAAAATCTAAAAGTACGAATAATGATCTTTATTTGAAAGACATTTTACAAGTAAACATACTACAATTGTAGCTACAAATCAGATAATTGCTGAATATACCCAGGAGTATAAAATTAAAAACAATAAAATCAAATTTAAGTCCAAACAAATAAGAGGGGAATTTTAAGTAGAAGTTTCATATTATTGATTTTTTTATGGACCATTTCTTTATCTCTAAAACCTCAAATACCACATAGTGGTCTCTAATCATCTATGTTATAATATTTAAATGAGCATATGCTTTAACATAAAGTGGTTTACAGTCAGTTTTTCTATTACTGGATAAGAAATGTATCCATGAAACATAAAAAGGTCAACTACTTCAGTGAAATAACTTTTAAAAATAATACAGTTTTACAGCCATACATAAATATATATATATTTTATTATGTCAAAGAATATGAAAGAATATAGCTCTGTGTTAAACTGCAAGTCTTTCAAGGAGGATACATTAGCATTAAACTGGGATGTATGATCACTGAAATACATTATTTCTGCTTTGGACTTTACATTTCCAAGAGAAAGGTTTTCCTTCTCCCTGCTTCCCAACTTTTTTCTCCACTCATAAGAGTTTTTCAAAGTACTAATATGTCTTGTCACAATGTATTTTAGTAATGACTAATAAGACATTTGGGGCTGTGCTGGCTCCCTGCATTGTGTCCAACTCAGTGGCCCAGCTCTGCCACACCAGGACACCCCAGCTGGTCTGATCATGTTTTGGGAGGCTGCTGGCAGCTGGGATGGGGAGCAAAGCTGAGGTGCAGCCACAAGGCAGGTGACAGAGAGGGTCTGGAAATATCCCAAGATGGGAAATAGCCAATATCCCAAGATGGGAAATAGCCAAGATGGGACTTGGACTGAGAGGAGCATGCAAAGAGACGGTGCTGAGATTGATGGATGTGGAACAATCATCACAACTCCCTGAGAAGGCAAAAGGAAAGGGAGAAGAGACCAGAAAATATATTTTGTATATGTATTTGGCCCTCCTATCAGCCTGTGACAAAATATGGCTTGGTGTGAGCCGATCCTCAGAAAAGTTCCAAATCCCTGAATGGGTTTTGTAACTTCTGACAAGTCTATAGCAGCCCAGATATCTCTGCTGAGCTGCCAGCTAGTTCCTCCTGTGCAGGCTGCCAGCATGTCCCCCCCTTGACTGTGGGACCCCAGGAATACAGGTTCCCAAATCATCCACTGTTCCACTGTTAACTAATATCTCTAGGCCATACCCAACCTAAGTTTAATGCAACTAATTAAAAGGATAAGCTTGTTTCTGAGGAGCAGCTGTTCAGAGTTTGGAGGTAGAAGAAAGGTAAAAAGCATTCCCATTCCCTTCACGTCCTTCCTCTGAAGCAATCAATAAGTTTAATTAGAGTGGTTAGGAATGAACTATGAAAGCAGCAAAGTTAGTATCAGATAAATTAGGGAAATATTGGGACAGGAGAAATATTTGTGACATTTTTAAAAGAAATCTGACGTAGGTAATTGCCAGTGCTGCTTGTTGTGGAGGGGAGGAGTGCGTGCATCAGGGCCTCGCAGCAGTGGAAGGAAAGTCTATTATAATCCATCCATTTCACACACTGTAACTGCAGTCTCCATAAGTAATTGGAGGGGAGTGTGGTGAAACACCCATGCCACCCTGCTTGAAAATACTGGTGTTCTCTTGCTGATTACCCCCAAAGTCCATGGGCAACATACAGGTTTGGTATAATGCAGTATGACATAATCCTCCTGTGTGCAAGTCATTGCACTTTGCACGTACACTTCTTTCTGGTACAGAAAGAAATCTGTTCAAAATAAGCCACATCTCTTCCATTCCCTCTTGCAGCTGTTCTGGACTGTGCATCTTAAAAATGCTTAAATACATATTTTTAGGGAGATCCTCCCTCAAATGATGGGCACAATTCTAAGATGTGGAGGTTCTACAGTAGGGATCCTTTATAACTGCAGTCATTGCCTTCCTGAAGAAAGAATTTTAAGAAAAACACTTTATTTCTAAGTCAGATTTTGTTGCTGGTGGGACTGTTCATACTTTTGACGTTATGCATGTTCTTAAGAGACTTTGCTCATTTTGGGTCAAAGTGATAGAGACAGAGCTGAGAGAAGCATTCATAGCAAATATCTTTGTGAAAAATGCTATAGATCTGTTGATACCAGAATGTTTTGTATCCTTTTAGTTATTTTGGTGTAGTGAAAACATCTGTTATTTTGTCTGAGGCACTGAGCTTAAAAATTTTATTAGCTGAAACATCTGAACTTCCATTTAAAATTGCTCCTTGCAACAATATTTTTTGTATTCAATTGAGACACTTCAAAACAAAACACCTTGCATTTTGGTGTTTTTTTCTGAAAGGATAGAGTTCATTGAGTGTGGAGGAGAGAAAAGATTGGATTGTTCAGTCCAAAGGAGAGAACATGATGGAGGATATCTTTCCAAATAGATAAAAGGCTGATGCAGTAAGGAAGGCAATAAATCTGCTCTCCCTGTTCAGGGTGGTCACAAGAAGAAATAATGGGACTTTAATAGCAGAGGAAAACAACCCAAAACATCAAGCTAAGCATTAAGAAAATATTCTACTGGTAAGGCTATAGCTCTTGGAGAATTCTGCCTGACTGGAGATCTCCACCAAACAATCTCAAACCTGGGTTTGAGGTAAAGCACCCTCAGGATAACAGAAAGGACTTGTTCTGCCTGAGGGCTGGATAATCTCTGAAGTGTCTCCAAGGCTCGGGATTCTCTGATGCTGAGGGCAGTTTTTTTAAAGATAAAGCACTACTAATATGGAAGGAGTCTGGTAAGAGAGTGTAGATGCAGCAAGTAGACTCTCAAAGAGAGTTTCCTTTGGACAGCAGTGGCTTTGGCAGGCTGGTGTGGCTGTCCCCAGGCCTTGCACGTGCCTTGCCTGAATGTGGTCTGCGTGTTCACAGGCACAGATGGGGCTGGCAGAGGCAAAATAGCTCTTTTAATCCTTCTAAGAAATCACAAATTAAGATGTGATTATAGAACTGTTAAAAAGGAATTACCAGAGAGGAATTTCCAGATGGTCATGCAGAATTACTATTGAAGAGTGAACAGCAAGGTTGAGTTATTTATCCAAGTGCAGTTCTTTCTTCTCTTTGTTTCGGGTTGGAGAGTTCCATTCTGTCTTCCAGTCCATGTAATAATTTCTTATTCAGTCCAGTTACAACTACCTTTCTGCCTGCTAGTTCCATTTTCTTGTCCAGTGCTGATAATAATCTTTTAAACCTAATTCCTCAAGAATATAAAATGATGGGCTCAGTTTCTTCCCTGCTGTGGAAAATAACCTTGAGACTTTTTTGGCTGGTGCAAAGCTTATTTGACTGGGTGTAAGGGATGCTTTGGTACTGCTCTGTGGAGCAGCATGCCATTCTGCATGATAGGGTATCAGAGCAAATCACTGCTGATAACCTTCTAGGTTAATTGCTGTGCAAAGAGTGCCTTGAGTCAACACATTATGTTTAATCCCAGAACACACTCTGGCTGTCTCTTTACTGCAACTCTATGGGTCTTCCAATTGTTATTTATGCATGATAGGTGACACTTATTTCAAAGCCACCTAAGTGACTTAGACACAGTACTTTAAATGTTTTGCAGGAGCTCATCCCTGTAGATGGTTCTGGCATAATATACATGCCAAATGTTTCTACATATTCCAGCTAATGCATAGATAATTCCCTACTCCTTTTCCTTATCAAAACTTCTAAATCCTTATTTGTTCTAGCTACATTTTTTAAAAGTCTTTTAAGTGAGCATTGCACCTGAGTCTCAGAGGTCACCATGAGATCCTGACAGAAATTCTCATCAAACTGGAGGTTTCTGTATTTGATAAAGTGTCCAAAAGCTCTGTTTATTCCACATGGCCCTCTGGGAAATGATCCCAGGGATGGAGAGAGATTTCAGTCAAATCAGTGGAAAGATTCTCGGTGTCACTCCTTTGGCTAAGACCCATAGAAACTCCAGAAATCAAAAGCCTTGCACAGCACAGGACTCGTGGCTGCTGAGGATTAGGCTGTATTGCAGTTTTACTAAGGAAAATTTCTCAAGGTGTTTCACAGGAACTGGATTCACATTCTTATTGAATTTTGTGGCAAATTAGATTTTGCTACTTCTGAAAAAATGTACCTTTATGATCTAACAGGATCAATGCTATTGTGGTCCTGAAAGGCACACTTCTAACACAGCATCGAGTTTCCCTAGGTTTAAATAATGCAAAATAATGTACTGAAAAGTAGGGCTGAGCAGGCGCTTGTTCGCAAATTCACTGACCAATCATGTGACAAGAGGAACTCTGGTAGCTTGCTCAATACTTCACTATTCATACTGCATGTGCTCAGTCTCTTCTTTCATTAGGTCTTGCACTTCCAAATCACAACATTTTTCACAACCAACTATTTAAGTATTCTTGCCATGACACATTGCAAGGAAAGGCGGCTTCTGTTTCTCTTTTAATCTCTTACCCAAGAAATTGTGCCTCTGCAATGCTCTTTCATTTATTACTGTATCACTCACAGCTTCATTTTTTTGTTTTCTCACACCTCCTTGTCTGCAGTATTCCATCCATAGTAATCAAGGGTGTGACTGAATTTACATCACCTTGTAATACGGGGAGTGGAGTAAGGAAGGAAGACAGTGCTGCACACACCCTGTTGATCTCAGAAAAATGGTCTGTGTACACAGCATGCAGTTAGTTCAGCTGTAGTAAAAACCAAAGAAAATGCTGTTTTCTTACATTGCAGTCAGCTAGAAGCTATTATAAAAACTTCCACTATTGGCATCAAAATAAATCTTGGCTTCCAGATAAAGCAGTATAAGTTTTCTTTGCAGGTTCATAGAGTAGCTCCCAATTTACATCTTATATACAGAATCTGTGGAAGGAATGCGTATTACCTTTTTCATCAAAGTGTTGATCTTTGCTTTGTAGCCTGTGAGGCTTTCCATCGCTTCTTTATTGCTTTCAAGGCTGGCAGTGTGCTCACAGTGAGGACTGCTAAAAGTTATTTTTTCCTTAATCCTTCTCCATCACATGCTTGGACCTAGAGTCTAAACCTAGCTTATAGACTTTAAAGTTAACCTTAAGCATTCATGAAAGAAACTTACTGCAAATATAGCAGTGGCCTCTGTAGCTTCTTTGTTTATAATTTTAAATTTTATGGTTTTTTGGAGGGGATTTAAAACAAAATATCATTTGAAGTCATAAAATGCACATCTGTGAAAGGAGGCATGCAGCTCAAAATACAAGGTAGACACAGAAGTAAACAGCTCTGGGAACGAAATGCTCTCAAAGTACCCTTGCCATGTAGAATGACTCACCTGCTAAACTCATACTTATCAGCTCACACAAATGAGTAGATAGGTTTCAGTAAAATGCAGGACTTTCCTGATAAATTGCAACTATTTCCATGGAAATGATAAGGATTTTGCTACTTGGGCTATTTCTGTGGATCTGTTGTGTCACTGCTATATACTCTTTTCAAGTTGCACTTGTTCAAAAGATTGTATCAGCTGGAAATCATGATTTCTAGTTTGAGGAAAGTTTTTTGTGGAAAACCTTTGCTGATCCAGATCACATCTTGTTATAATACAGCTCTTTTACCTAACTTAGACTTGCTTGCACTTTAGGCCAGGGTTGAGATTATCCTTTAAAGGATAGGTTTGCATTCTAATCTTATGAGAAGAAGGAAAAGATTAGAGGGTGGCATTCACTGGCAAATTAGGAACATTCTTCATTTGTGCTCCTTGTACTGCAGGCACTGAAGGTTTAGCTGCTGATATATCCCAGGACTTTGCTGTCCACATTCTGGTTTAGAGCAGTTTTGTGACTGCTCTGACCCTCCTGTGATGACACTTAATAGACATTAACCTTCTTGGGAGGGAACGGACCACGCTCAGGTATCTGGGCTCCTTGTTACATAATGCCTCTAAGCTTAGCTTTACAGAGGCAGGAATGACCGTGAATTAGTGCTAAATGAAACAGGGAAGAGAGGAAAGACAAGTGTTTTTTGTGTGTGGATATGTCTTCTGGGGAATGACCTACAGAGAAACTGTGCAGTGAAAGGAGTATTTGATAATGACTAACACTCAGTGAGCAGTCAAATCCAATGAAGATATGCCTTAGAAATCAGCTGTGCTACATAAAAGAGAGGTGCAGAAAATTACCAATGCATTCCTCAATATAATAAGTACTTTTTAACAGAATAGGCAGAAGATGATGCTGCGCAAGGACCTATCTTTCATTGCTTTAGTTTTATAATGAGACCACAGCAACTACCTTTTGTCACGAGCAAAAAAAAAAGTGCTTTCTTTGAACATAAGTGCTAGTAGTTGCATAATATGAAACTTACTGATGCATATAATGGTAGCACTGGGCCGTCTGAGCACAATGTACGCTTTAAAATTCATCTCTGCACAGATCAGCAAGCACATGCAGATTCTCCCATGTTGACAAAAGCAGTGCACTTCTTTAGGAGAAGCCAAACTTCCAAAGCCTGGCAGCTGGAGTTTGCAGGCTTGTTGTTCCGTTATTAACTCTCTAAGCCTCAGGGAAGGGGTAATGGATGAGATGATCCCAAGAGGTCCATCCCAGACCTACTTTGTTTGGTTTCATGGTTCCTAACCAAGCAAGCAATAAGCACAAGCGTTCTCTGAAATGAGCAGAGGGAAAGCGATGTGTATTAGTTATGCAAGATACTCTGTTCAGCTCCAAGCTGTGTAGTCCATTCCAGAGCTCAGCAAAGAACAGGTGCAAGGAGCCACAGCCACAAACACAGTGCTTGGAGGGACCCTGTGACCCCCAGTGATGCTGAATGTACTTTGAGGAAAGCCACAAGACTGTAAAGAATGGATTTCAAGGCAGTGACTTTGAGCAGAACAAGACTGTTAGGGAGAACCTTTCCCAAGAGTCCTGAAGTGAGCAGACCTTGCCAACACTGCTCATCAAAATCTTATTTATTTTCAGCAAGAAAAAGTGGCATTTTACAGTCATGCCAAAATCACACAGCCAATATTGTAAATACCAGAAATTTGAATCCCAATGGCAGAAACATACTGGGTTTCCCTGTTGCTGACTTATGTGCTGTGATCCTTTGGGAAGTGTGGGTCTGGGGGGAGAGGTCAAGCTCCCACCCAGGGCAAGGCCAGCACTGCATCCAACCATGTTTGCTTGGGGCTTTGTCCATTTAGGACTTGAAAGCCCCTGAAGTCTGAGATTCCTGTTCTTACCTGTCCTCCCAGTGAGTGCAATTCAATCCATTATCTGCTCTCAGGACTGGGGTTGCCAGAGATTAACCAAGCCTGGCTAGACTGTAGCTGTATCTCACCTCTTTGCCGACCTTTTGCTGCTCCAGTTGTCATCTTCAACCACCGCTTGCAGCTTGCCTGAAAGAGACTTTTCTTGCATATTTGGTGGTTTCAAATAAAAGCTCACTTTCCCCCCATCTTTTTATAGAAAAGGAAGGGCACATTTTTTAGAATAAAATCTGTCCCAGTCTTTTTGCAGTCCTTTGACTACAACAATGCATTTCTGGGTTTCTCCCTTTGCCTTCTTCCAACAAATCAAGCAAGTCTTCAGCTCAAATTTTAAATGGAACCCAGATGATTTGTAGGGATTTTGTTATGCATTGTAGAACATTTGTACTTTTATGAGCTCAGGTCAGAATTTTCCTTGTGTCTAGAAGAATCAGCTATCTTTCCCCATCACCTTTCAGGGGCTTTCAGGCATACAATAAAATACTCCGAGTGATTTAGGTACCTACTGAAAGTCATTCAGAGAGAAGACCTATTGCACTTTTAAAAATAAGTCTTTCTTCAATGTGTTAAAAATCCCAGCTGCGACAGCTGTGGTGATAATGTGTTAAGTTGAACTCTGCCTTTTTGTAAAACAGGATCGTTTTTCTCTGTCTTCTGGCAGATATGCAATCCAGAAAAACAAGTCATTAAAAGATTCATTTGTAAGGATAAACAGAATTGACGAATAAAGCTATTTTTTGAAACTAGGCTGAAAAAGTATTTTTTTCTTGAGAGGTGATGATAGATTTCAAAGCTCAGTCCATGCTACCTAATGCCTACACCACAATTCTTTCCCCAATTAGCTGTTTGTAAGGCAGTGACATCTTCCACTTGTCACATTATAGACTTTATTCAAATGAAATACCTGAAAGAAAAACCTCCAACCTGTCCAGTACTACCGAGAAGAATTCTATTATGTAAATCTACTTCCATATTTTGGGAACAAATGATAGGCAGGACATGAAATGGAAAAATAAATTATACGCACACAAGTAAAAGATCAGTCAGGCAATGTACTGAGGTATCATTAGGGCTGATGAATCACTATTATCATTATAAAAATAACATATAATGCTTCAAATCCTGCATCGTGGCTGACTTCTTTGCTGATGAATATTTATGCAGTTTCTTTTGTTTCTTTGTGTGTCTAACAGATGCCAAGCTAAGTTCAATAGACAAATTGCATCTCTGTGAACTGTCACAGCCTTGTCCTTGTTTTTTCTAGCAAACTGAAGTTAAATAGGAAAATAGAATAAATAAACAGAGGTCAGAACCTCCATCTCTGTACAAGATTCAATCAACTGATAAATAATGTGAAAGCATTCAGATCAAAGAAGGAATGAAATTTAAATATTCTTTATTTGAAATAAACCCTTGCATATCTGCACTCTGAGGATCATAAGTTACCTAACCAATGTGTGCATCATAACCTAATTAGCCACATACTTCTACTAAATTTCTCAATATTCCTTGTGTCTGTGTTCCTTACCTTCAGTGCAGGATGGGAGAATTATTATAAGTGTATGGGGTTTATTAGCAAATAAGGCTTATAAACAAATAAAAAAATTACAAGGAGGAAAACAAAGATGGCTAGATAATGATGTTTGGAGACACAAAATCTGAGGTTAACAACTTTACAACCTTTTTCAATTGGTAATAAATCAGTTCAATTAACTCAGTGTCTTAGCATAATCTTGTTCCCAACCAAACTTTTATTTTAGCACAGTAGTCTTTATGGCAGGTGATTTTTTTTTTTTTTTTTTTTTTTTTTTTTTTGCTGTGCCTCCAGATGTACAGTCCTATTGATTTGCTTTGCAAGCTTTCTGTATAAGGTAGAATCAATGGAGCACTGTCACCCAAACAACTCTGAAGTAGAATTTATAGATTTGGGGAAATGACTTAATTGCTGGAGTGATGTTGGTATCTAAGCCTGCCCACTTACACTTGTGCAACTACTGTGCATTATCCAAGTCCCAGGCATCAAATATGTAACAGTATATACAAGTAACTGGAAAATAATGTAAATACTTCTGGAATGTCATCACTTTTGTGAGGCATTACACAGAATTTAACTGATGCTTACACAGGGATACCATCTCTGAATTTCGTCCTTAATTCTTCTAGAACAGCCTTAAGTCTTTTGACATCTCTTAAGATGCACGAGGCTTCCCACAGCTAACTCTGGATATATGAAAGCAGAGTTTGCCATTTAAAACAATAAGAGGCAGAATTAGGTAAAGGATTTTCTCCTCTCTCAGTGCCAACCACTTCTTTCTGTCTTCATGTGGAAAGTCTCTGCAAAAGCAGCATGCGGGATTTGGTAGTGATTCAAAGGGCTAAAGAGATACATGCCTTCCAACAAGCATATAGCTCAGCATCACCTCACTGAGTGACATATTGCAAAGATCATAGGTCTGCTTTGATAAGTAGAAACTCACATAAAAGTTGATTCTCCCTCATCAGCTTGATTGTTGCAGTTCCCATCAGTACAAGTCCCACAAATCACTGTGATTACTTACTGCCCAGCCTCTTCTCCAAGGTCTTGTAGTCCCTCTGTTCCAACTTTTTCAGGAGGTGAACTTGCTGATATTTAAAAATGACAAGACTGCAACCAAGCAGTGAGCATGTTTTGAGGGGACAGGGAGATTCTTCCTTTGTTTTGTTTGGGTTTTTTTGATCTGTTCTGTTTTGCCTGGTAGTGCAACACTCTACATCTTTTGGGCAGCTTTGTCCAGGAAATTTTTTATATATTCACAGAAATCATCACCTGCCATACCCAGCTATACAGAAGGTACTGAGCCTTACTCTGAACACCTCCTACTTCTGTGCTTGGCTGCTGCCAGGGTGTTTTCCTGTGATGCCTTTGCCAAGGGATCCAACAATGTGTAACACCACACCATTTTCTAGCACTTCCAACTCCTGAAGACAGCATTGGGTCTGGAATCAGAGGAGTGTTATTTACAAGGAAATCTTTGTACATACCTGCATGATACTGTCTTTAGCCAGTGTCTCTTCAGTGGCAGTTAAAGTCATTTGATTCACTTGCTTGACCAGTTTCTAATTGGATATAATGAAGCAATGTGAGATCACTGTACACACTCCCTCCAGCGCCACTCAATTATTCTTTGCATCTCTGTGATGAGATCAGCAGGACAATTTCGTGCATGCTGGGCTTTCTGTGCAGCAGAAAGTCCCACCCAGCTAATGAGGCTTTACTGCCATTCCAGCACCATCACATTTTTATTCAATTCTCCTTAGATTTACACTTCATATTCATATTCCCCTCTGCAAGTACCACATGAGAATATCAGCTTCTTAATGCAAAACAATACATGATCTGGTGGTGTGCATTACACATGTATACTTTTTGCTAAAAATCAGCTGTGCATTAAATGGATGGTATTTCTATTTAAAACAGCCAGCATGATCTGAACAGATACACTGTGAGCTGGTTGCCTAGGCAACAAAATTCATCAAATTAGAGGGGTCTGTAACAGAAGATGTTTATCTAGCTTTAATTTTGGGGCCTGGTTTCTAAAAATCTTAATTGACTCCTTTCAAATGTATTTTATCTAGTGATAATGCTACATTTCAAGGACCAACTAGGACAGATCCATCTACTGTATCTGTGATACAAATGATAGATATTAAGCACATAAAATAGAGACAAAGATTAAAGGGTAACTTATTTCACAGTTTGGCAATTGTTTAGATTATTGAACTTTGCCTCTTGGCTGCTAGGTTCCCCATATATTTGTTTATTCACTTCATTCATATAAAGCATCAAAAGTTATATTTGTCAATTTGACAGCAACTAGGCTATCAGCTATCAAAATTCTTGACCTTGTTTTTATTAAGTTCTATATTTTCTATCATGTTTTCTGTAAGTCTCCCTGAAGCATGCTTCTCTCGCCGCATAACTCAGCACCATGGACAGAGGTTCTCCCTAATCCTGGAAATGCTGTTGGACCTATTATCAAGGTATTGTAGACATTTTTGTTTTGCTTCACTCTTTTTTTTTTTTTTTTTTTGCTAAATGGGATGGGCTTTTGGCTTTTGCTCTCAGTAAAGTATGAATGCAGTCTCCCTTAATAACCCCCATCCCCCAATGGATGCAGAAGTAGGGTTCCAGGTTAGCATGGCTTTGCAGCAAGGGTTTTAGGGCTTGGTGCTCCCACACTGGGAGCTGTGGTTCCATGACAGAGCAGCTGTGCCACTCACAGAGCTTGAATCAGTGTCTTAGGGGTGACATCAAAGTCAGCTGTGAAGGGTGACGCTGCAGGGCACAGCTGTTCCATCAGTGTGGATGTGGGGATGTATCACCATCATATTTTCTGGAAAAATCCCCTTGCCCAGGATTCTTCTCCTGGGAAGCTGAGAAGCCTCAGAGAAAACAGAAAACAAATTCTTATCTCATTTGCTTCTCTTATGTTTTGCTGCTTTGAAATGTGTTTGGAGATTGTTTATCCAACTGGTGATTGTTTAATTGGTTTCATGTGAATTGTTTTGACTTAATGACCAATCACGGTCAGGCTGTGTTGGGGCTCTGGAAAGAGTCACGAGTTTTCATTATTATCTTTTAGCCTTCTGTCTGTATCCTTTCTCTATTCTTTAGTATAGTTTAGTATAGTATTCTTTTTTATAAAATAGTATCATAAAATAATAAATTAGCCTTCTAAGAACATGGAGTCAGATTCATCATTCCTTCTTGCCACGGGGCACCCCGCAAATACAAGAGGGGTGGCTGTACAACTGAGGGGATGCTGCAACACCAAGCTGGGGAGAACCATTTCAGGTATTCCAGCATCACTTCCCTAGGAGTTCAGCACCCATAGCTGGAGGGAAAATCCCAAAATGCTTATCTCCCATTAGTCATTACCTAACTGAGTAGATAGTCTAAAATATTCTGTGGTAGGTAACTTCCGTTGTTCTTACAGCATCAGAGACTTCTGAAAAGCCAAGCAGGTCATGGCAGCATGGGTCCATCCTGCAGGTCTGTGGCAGCTGGTAAATTGCTTTCAGAGGAGACTGTGTGTGCAAAGTGTCCCCATTCAGGATCTCTTGGGAACCAAGTTTTCTGGCTTTCCAGGGATTTCAAAAGGAATTAAAATTAATAGGAGGTAAGCGTTCAGATTTCTTAAGAAGTTTTAAAGCCAAAGCCTTAATGTTTCTGTAGGTGGTTTTTTCCAAAGTGCTTGAGAAATCTGAGAGCAGGAGGCTCCCTGCAAGGCAGCAGGACTGCACTCCTCAATCCCTTTAGGGAGAGGATTGTGGGCTGCTTACCCAAGACAGGTAGAAAACATCTCCCTAAAGAAATTCTCCACCTTGTGTTTCCTTTCTGCTCACCTGGATTATACTGATCTGCACTGAAAGCAAATGTAGGACTGGGAATCAATCACACATAAGTTGCTTCTGCTGTCCGAATTTAAGTATTTCTTAGTCCTTGTCTGGAGCTGTGGTTTAGGGGGAGGCATGTGCAGTTTTCTGAATTTTAACTTTGGGAGGAAAGAATTTGGTGTTCATGTGGTCTGGACAGCAGAAACTTTGCACAGATTATGGTGATATTACTTTTGTTTTGCCTCTCTTCCAAAATTAAATCTCAAATCAATTAAATTAATTAAATGCCAGATTAATACTGATTTCCCCACTGTAGATTGAAATTTCTCAGCACTTTGTTTCTAGAGCAGATATTCTTGCTTTTCAGCACTGTTTTTCACAGATGTTTTTAAAAACCTTTGGTAAGTGTATCTTTAATGCAACACATGGAAACAGTCTTGTGCACTCATGCTTGTGTATTCAGGAAATAGAAATTAAACTGATTTGAGGAAATCTGGTGAAAACGACCTATCAAATGTACTAAAGTTTCAGTGCAAAATGCAGGCAGCAAAATATTTTCTGCTCAGCTGAGTTTGCCTCATGCTTTTCTTGCTGAGCACCATTTGCTTCCTCTCCTGAGGACAAGATCTTTCTCGCTTTCATTAGGCTTCTCTAAAAATTCAGACAACACCATTTGCTGTTCTCTGCAGATAGATTTTGGCCTTTAAAAGCTCAGTCTTGCTGTATGATTATGCAAGTACTACTGAATATTATGATTCTGGGTTTTTATTCTTAACTGTCCATCAATTTTTAGTACCTGAAAATCTCAGTGGTTTAGACAAGAGAGAGATGTCAGATTCAGCTCAAAGGAGCTGCCATGATAGCAGCCTGTCACTAGGACCACTCAGTGACTCAAAATAAGATGCTTTGTTCCTAAGCCTTCTTTTGTGTGTAGCTCTGGACATGTATTGTGATGAGTTCAGCTTAGACAGATGTGTTTGCAGGTTCTGTCTTGTTCTTACAGTAAACAGGAAAGATGGAAAAATGTACAACTAATTGCCAGTGGGGTAATGAATTCCCTCATACTTTGACAGAGCCTGTTAATGAAGTTGTGGTCCTGTGGGTTGTTTAACTAATTCTGCTGGGAAAAGGGTAGCCACATACCAGAAGGGTAGAGACCCGTACCATGCTACTCAGGATTAAAAAGAAAAACTCTGGCTTACGTTGATACACAATAAACACAAAATATAAAGTCTTAATTAGCTAAAATATTTTACTGCAAACTTCCTCTTTTTAAAAAATTATTATTACTATTATTATTTCTTTGGTGTTTGAGGTTTTAAGACACTTTTAAAGATGAAAATGAACATTTGGAAACGAAGAGACATTTGGAATTGAAGTATTTGTTTAAAGAAAACAAAACAGAACAAAACATCAAGAAAAACAACAAAAACTCAAAAAGAAACCCAGCAAAAGCAACCAAAAAAAGGCTCAACCCAACATTTCAACCTGAGATGTCTAGATTGTTACTATCCTGTACCTTATTCCTTCCCTAGACCTTCACTGACATGAGGAGTGAAAACAAACTGAAAGGTTCTTTTTCCAAAAAAAATACTGTAGTATTACCAGGTGGCCACTTTTTTTTTTCTCCCAAAGCATTCTTTGATAGAAAAAAAGTCTTTGCTTTGTGCTTATCTAAGAGCATGTGACATTCATCTGAATTGCAGGTGAGCTCACAGAGGACTACAGATCTTCTGCTATCAGCAAAAAACACCTTTTGAGTTAGCTCTGCACTGGAATAGCTGAAATCCTCTTCAGCTGAAGGCAGTGGCAGCACAGCCCTTTATAAGAAAAACAAACAAACTGAAATCAGTCTGTGGGGCATTTACTAAATCACATAGCCAGAATTCATGTATAGAGTATTTTAAGCCAGTAAAATCTGCTTGTGGGAAATACATCTGGGAGCAAAATTACTTAGGATTTCTCTGTGTCATTTTACTTTGCTTTAATTTTTGAGTTAAATTTGGAATAGCTTAATACTTTTTTCTGAAATGTGATAGGGCACAGAATCTAATAACTGGAGAGTGGCACAAAACCTTGGATTGGAGGCAAGAAGCACATAGAGGTGACTTCTGAACCCTTGCTCCTTCCATGGCTTATCTCACCCAGTATGATATATGCTTACTTGCTCTTAATGACAGTGAAAGTGGAAGTGGAAAGTGCTAATGGTGCTACTTTTTTTTTTTTTTTTTTTTTTTTTTTTTTTTTTTTTTTTTTGTCTCTGGTGAGAGGAAGTTTATGTCAATCCATTATTTGGCAGTGCTGGATGGTTCTGTTGAAATCACAGCTGGCTGGCCTTTTCCTGCAGTAGCAAATAGACCAGTCTGGCTATCACATCACTGTTTTGTGTCTCCTGCTGGTATTGCCTGTCTCAGGACCCACATCATCCACTGTGGTTGAGCAGGTTAGTCATCTCCATCTCATCTCCGTGCTGGCTGAAGTGCAGACCCAGACATTTCTGTGCACAAAAGGCCCAAACCAGGTCCCATCTTCCAACTTCATTTCTAGTGTCTACTGCCACTGGTTTGGCAGATTGTCCTTTTTTTTGAGCCTGACACTGAAAACATGCCCTTACAAAGTCCCAGTGGTGTGCTCAGCACCCTCCACAGCTGTTAAGGAAGTGCAGCAATGGAAGGCAGAGCTTCTTTACACAGACACCCCGCCCTCCTTCTTCTGCAGTCAGCTTTTCCCATTCTTTTTCCACAACCCAAGTCACCCAACAGGCTGACAACCTGCCAACAGGTCATATTGCCTCCCAGAAAACACCTTATTTCCCTTCATATCTTTAGAAGACTAAGACATTTCTTGAGAATTTTAGGAAAGATACCTACAAGATGGTGGCCTGCAGTGATCCCAGCACAGCCAAAAAAAGGAAACAAGAAGTTTGTCCTGCAGATTTGGTGTCTTGAAGGAATATGAATGACCCAGTCCAAGAAGTTTTCTAAATCCATACAGGGATCACTTTAATCATCTGCAAAATCACCTGCAGAACAGCTTAGAAATAATTTCTTATGTTATATATTTATTCTGTAGTTATTGCCTGAGGAAGAACCACTTCACAAACTTTATGGTCAACATAAGTTAAGCCTGGCTGACCAGAGAAGGGTCTTTTCAACTTCCATGAGTAGCCAGCTCACAGAAATTTTGTCTGTTCACCTGAATGGGGATAATACCTTTGAAGTCCATTTGTACAAAGGGAAATAGCTGTATTTCAGGCAGGTAAATCACAGTTAATGTTCTTTGAGGGATTCTGCATTGGGAAGCCTTACTGAAGGCAGTTGGATCTAGGAATATTTGCAGTGTTGATCTGTTTTCACAAGAGTCAAACCTACTTCTTGCATTTCAGGGATTTTCAAATGTTTGTTCTGTATTTCTTTAAGTTGCCTGAGTCCTATGAGGGCTTAGGTCACTCCATCCTGCTCACCAGAATAGGGCACAGGGGTTTATGACCTCATGTGCCCCAGTGGCATCTGTTATCTTTCATTGTTATATGTTTTGCTTTCTTTGCCCATTTCTATGGCAGCTTTTGACAATGTCCCTTCTATTATGCAGTTAAGCATAACTTAAAAAAAAAAAACCTGTTAAATTTTCAACAGGGTCAGATGTCAGGCTTTTTTGAACGAGATTGAACATTTGGCTGGCAAAGCTCATCTTGGCAAAGCAGAGAAAAATTCCTTTGTGGGGAAGCTTTTTCTAAAATGTACAATACATCCTGTGACTGTGGGTGATAGCGTCTCTGCACTGCATCCCCAGCATGAAGTACAGGCAGGATGACAGCAGCAGAAAAAAATCAGCCACCAGTCTGGACTACCTGCATCCTTCTAGGCAATTGCACTTCTCTCATTGTACTGCTCCATGGGTTTCTCTGCAGGAGCAAGGCACACTAGCGAACTTGTCCTCCTGGTGAAACAACAAAGGGAGCTTTTCTTCTCATCTTGCTTTATTTAATTAGAAGAATCCAGAGCTAATAACACCTGAATCCTGCACAAAAAATGCAGTGGTAAAAGACAGTATCCACAGGGCCCATGTCATGCCCATCTGCTCCCCAGCAATTATGATATCTGTGGTGAGCCACTCAGACAGTCACTGCACAGCTGAGAATGACAGTATTGTAGAAAAAGTCTTGTAAAAATTGCTGGTGTCGTAGTCAGTTCTTCTCCACCACCTTGAGAGAAGCTGAAGTTGCCAGGCACTAACTATATTCAAGAGCTGAACTCCTCAGTCCTTAAGTGTAGGACTAAATTACTCATGGGGAGGGGTCTTCCGAAAGTCTGGTCTGACCAGTTTTGCTTCTCTGGAAATGAGATGGGGCTCTGACCTTGTATTTGCAGTCAGGAAAGAATGAAAGAAGGGGCTCCTGTGCACAAAGCCTGCAAATGAGATCAAAGAGGATTCAGAGATCAAAACTTAACAGGAATTTGGGGAAGAGCAAACAGCAGGTTTTCTTTAAAAATTCAGATATGTAGAATGAAGATCAGCAGTTTCAGAAGATACCATGTTTATCACTGATACACTCCATTTATTTTTGTCTTCTGCCCTAGGAAATGACAGTGTTCTCAATGATGGGCAGGCCCATGAGCACACCTTGAAACCAGTGGATGAATGGAGGGACACACGCGTGCATTGTTTACACCTCGTAGTACCGAGAGATGAGTGATGGGCCAAGATCTAGACCATGCCTCCCCAGGGGTGGGAGCTGAGGTCTGTGCCTGGGGCATCCCTGCCAAGACACACAACACGTGCCCCCAGCTGGCCCCTGTGAGCTGGGAGAAGCAGGGGGGTTGCACTGGGGCAGGTGCTGCCTTTGCAGCTGAGATGGAATTCATAGGGAGAGGAAATGCAGGAGGCCTTATTTCAAAGCAGTCCCTCCCTCTGTTGCTTTGAGGGAAGCAGAGCAGCTGTCAGGAGGAATATCCCTATTCCATATGGCTGTACTATGTAAATATAGCGCTGTAAACAAAGACCTGCCAGGGAATTAATCCCAGGATGACAAAAAATACATGGACACACTTTTGCTGGCTCTTCTACCACTCAGAGAAGTGAGTAATAAAGGCTGAATTATCTATTTTAAAGAGATTCATTCATATTTTGCATTAAAGTATTCATATTTATATAAAAAATAAACCTCATTCCTCCTCCCCTTTTTAAATCGCAGCCATATTCTGTTGCTTCTAGAGGAAGTTTGTGTTTGTTTCAGTGCTTTGAAATTAATTTTATATTCAAATAAATTCTTCCTCATTTAGGAACCCTTGAATTTTTGAAAACCATAGGGACCTGAAGGGTGTTGGAAAGTCCATTTGTTCAAAATAGTTCCATGGTGAAGATTTGAAAGCATTTAGGAACTGTTTTGATAATCCCTCTACTGAGCTACTTTATAACTTCAGACTCTAAAATACTTCCCTGATTCTGGCCTAAATCACTTCAAAAACAGAATTTAGACACTTAAATCATTAGGAGAAAAAAATTCTACCAGCAGCATATAAGTCCTTCTGAGAGAATGACGACAGTGTCTTTGGTGGCAAGTCCAGAGAAGCTGCTTGTCAGACAAGAAAGCAAGTTTTGCTAGCAAGAAAATCCCCTCAGCTTTGAAAATTAAACTGCTGTGATACTCTACAAGTCATATGCTCATTGCAGCAGCCTGTCATCACATTTCAACACCTTGTTCAGGTCTCTCACACCAGAAAGCAGTTGCCTTCATAAACCAGAAGACTGTCTAGGTTTGAAAAGACAGGTGTCTGCTAAGGAATGTAGGAACCTCCCTTGAAATGGAAAATGTAAACCCCGTCCCTCTGAATTATTATAATTTTGAAATTAAGGGGCTCTCAGGCAAAGATATAGGAATAGTAATAACAGTTCTTTACTAGGAAAATTAGAAACACAAATCCAATAGTACAAAAAACCCCAAACTACTGACAGAGTCAGAATATGACCTGACAGCCTGTCGGTCAGGGTGTTGGTAGCAGTCTGATTAAATGGTGGCTGCAGTCCTCCTGGAGTGATAGATGTGGTTCTGTTTAAGCAGCGATGCTGTAGAAGGGTGGAGTTTTCCTCTGAGGGTCCAGTGGTGGTGTAGATGGGCCTGGTCTTCCTCTGGGAATCCAGTGGAGAAGAAAGCTGCACTTTGAGGAATCCAATGGGAAAAGGCTGCCTGTGGTGTTCCAGATCTCAGATTATATCCAGGCACGAATGCTTGGCTTCTCCCCCTGGGTGGAGCATCTCACAATGGGATGGTGTAATTTTTATCAGTCATGCAGTGACACTCAGTGGCCCATTAACAGAAGATATCCCACTGGAGGAAGATAGGTTGTGGAAGAGATAAAGAAAACTGCCCAACTAACAGAAGGTAACTGCCCCACCTCCAACAGATGGGGATAGAATACATACCCCCAGCCACATCTTGTAGCCTAAGACAAGGACACATAGGCATCTCTCCAGAAAGAGCAAAGCACGGCAAATTCCTTCTGTGTCATACCTCATACAGCAAAATCAAGAAAGAGTTTTAAAGTGGTTCACAAAAAACAGAAGCAAAAATAATTGGTGTAGACATGTTAGATGACCTACCTAATTACACAGTAAATTGGTAATGCCTTTGTGGGCACACATGGGAGAGGAGTTAAATATAGATCCTGACTTATCTTCAACATGAGAGTGTGGTTGGATATTTTTTTTTTAGTCCAACAGATTTGGACTACGACAAACGTGTCACCTTGTGATTCTGCATATGCCCTGCACTAGGTAATACCTAGAAATAGTTTAGACCCTCATTTTGTCTAAACCCGGATGCCTATTGTCACAGGGCTGGCAGATGGGAAATGTGACCTGTTGGAGGTAATTGTTTTTCTGGAGAGGAGCCCACTGCCTGTCTGGGCAGGAACATTTCTACCCTTGGTCTGCAGTCTCCCAAAGGGGTTAGATCATAGAATCATACAATATGCTAAGTTTAAAAGGACCCATCAAGATCATCAAATCCAATTCCTAGCCATGTTTAGAACCATCCCCTAGTCACACCATGTGCTTGAGACCACTGTGCAAATGCTTCTTGAACTCTGTCAGGGTTGGTGCTGTGACCACTTCCCTGTGGAGTCTGTTAGTCTGTTGTAGTGCCCAGACACCCTATAGGTGAAAAATCTTTTCCTAATATCCAGCCTAAACCTCCCCCAACACAAGTTCAGTCCATTCCCTCAGTCCTGTCACCGCTCACCAGAGAGAAGAGATCAGTGCCTGCCCCTCCTCTTCCCCTCATCATAATCTGCAATGGAGTTTACCAGCACCTGCAATTACATGGTCCTCGCTTACCTCAGAGACAGTGCAAGAAATGCAAGCTGTGCACCAATCCTAACTGTGCTGGGAGCCAGGTCCTCACTTCTGTTGTGCATGGGGTGACTCTCTCCTTTGTTTGACCAGTGGATTTGGTATGATTGTCTTTTCATTGTGGCAGGCACCTCACTGCAGAACAGCTTTCCAAACTGAGAATGGAAATGGCATGTTTCATTTCAGGGCTTAGGGTCACCACTTCTTTCTGCCCCATCTTCCTTGGATTGGGAGAGTTTCTTTATACTGTAGGTTGTGATAAAATCTTGTGGATGTTATATTTTTGCTCTCTCTGCCAGTAGCATTCCTCTAGCAGACAGAGGTCCCATTTCTTCTTCTCATGAACCTTTTCAAAGAGAGGAAAGGGTATTGATCTTTCTGGATTTTTCTTGAAGCTTCAGTCAGCTGTCAGCAGGTGTGGCACCCAGGCAAAGTACTCTCTTCTTCTTCTTGGCTGCCAAGATCCTCATTCTGCAGCCTTCCAGTCCACTTGGTGGGCTCTCAGTGAAAGCAGCTGCTTGTAGGGCTGTAATTAGTAACTCTTCACCAGCCTCTTGCCCCACTGCTGCTTCTTAGATCATTTTCGTGGGGCACAGTTTTGCTGAGATTATCTCCTCAGCAGCAGTGCTAGGGGCACCAAAAATGTTCCAATTTTGAAGAGTGACATCAGTAACTTTGGACATCTGTTATGATATCTACTGAGATTTTGGGGGGAGGGGAGAAATAGCTAAGCCTAATAACAGCAAACATTTAAGAAATAAGGTTCTGACTAACTCATTGAGTTTTCCTGGGGGATTATTATTTTAAGATAGTTAAAATAAGAAAAGAAATCTTGGTGGTAGTTTGGCCCCAAAAAAGATCTACTATGAAGACAGTGCGATGGATGTGTTTCATAGAATGAATATCAAACACTTTAATGTATTTGCTAGAGTGAATAGATAGAATTTCAACTACTTCTTGAAGTTGAAATACTGATCCTAAATATGCTTGAAAGTAGGCAGAGTCTAACTGACTACAGCCCAAGAGGCAGGAGAATTCGGAAGTCCATGTAACTTCAGCCAAAAGATGTTAGTATTACTGCTTCATGCATTTTAACATGAACTCAAGTTTTAGTTTTTTGAGATCCTCAAAGCAAAATATGGGAAGAGGTCACCGTAAACTTATCTGCAGCTTGACAGGCAGTGTCTGTGTCCACCACTCCATCTGCTTAACCTTCCTGAGAAGCTGATGTTCATCTTTGGACTTCAGTTAATGGTTTTGTTTTACCGAGAAAGAAACCTGGATCAGTAGCATTCACGGGACTGCCAAATGAAAATGGAATTCAAAAATGCTGACAGTTGCTCTAATAATCAACATTCTGCTTTGAAATATTCTTGACACTTCCTTTTCAAATTAATTTGAGAAACATTTTATATGCAAAAGTCTTAAGGAGGTTTTCCTGACCCTGGTGTTTGAAGATTGTCCTTTTTATGCAGAAAGCTGAAGGGAGCTCCTGAGAAAAGAACTTATAGCAATTCTCATATTTAGTACTTTGACTATATCCTAAATATGCATTATGTAGGTGAAGGTTTTTTATT
The DNA here is from genome assembly GCF_000277835.1 of Geospiza fortis. Taxonomy (NCBI): domain Eukaryota; kingdom Metazoa; phylum Chordata; class Aves; order Passeriformes; family Thraupidae; genus Geospiza; species Geospiza fortis. The sequence goes on from NW_005054304.1 coordinate 6,520,654, forward strand.
TTGTTTTCTTTGGTTTTGTTGTAGTTTCCTTACAGTTCATCCACACTCCAAAAAGAAATTTGTTGAGACTCAGACAGGAGGAAGTCCTGCTTCTTTTCATGTTTGTCAGGACTACAAAGTGGTCTTGGCCCTGGCATGAGAAAGCTTGAATTATATGGGATTTTTGGTGAGTATCAGGCCTTCCTATTTGAGTTTCTGGGCTGCTGGGGATTCAGTGTATCCAATACTCCTTAAGTGGAAGGTTTTGATTTAGTGTTTTCTAACCTGTGACCTGTGCCAACCATACTCAAGTTCCTCCAACTATATCTGACTTCAGGCTTACAAACCAGACCTGAACACAAGCTGGTAAAGAGACCTTTGTAAGCTCAAAGTCAAGTACTGAGGCTTTTGAAAAGCATCCTAGTTTCATCAGGCCCTGTTGGTTTCTCTCCCCCACAAGGCAGATGTTACTCCCCATTTACAGCAGGCTGCAAGGTGACAGCTGTGGAGCTGAAAGGCCTGAGCGCGACTCACTCTTGGGAGGTTTCTGTGCCTTGCTGCTGCCAGGCTGCACAGACCAACGTTTGGCACAGTGGATAACCCAGAGTATCTTGTTTTATCCCCGAGGGTGCAGCGCTGACTGTTCCTCTTCTGTTCACAGATTCCCACAGCTTCAGTCACTGGTGGAGTCTCTGCTCTGCCCACATAGGTACGGTGTGGGTGGCAACTTCAAACAGATCCTACTGCAAAGATGACACACTACATATTTTAATGACTGTCTTGCTCAAAGGATGGGAAAATAACGGCCAGCATGCAGAAAAGGAATAGAATAATTTCATATTTTTACAATCTCCTCGTTAGTCATTTCATAACACTTTTCCATAAAGTTACATGCCCACATACTACACATTTAGGTTTTTTGACATCTCTAATTGAGGAATCTTTTTTGTCTGCCAAGTACTGCTTTTAATCTGTTTTTACATACTCCTTTTACCTCTTTAAGGACCATTAATTTCTGTAATATTTTTCTGAAAGCCATGAAACTATAGTTCTCACTTCTGAAATTTCAAAGATAGCTTAATGATAACAAATTATACTTTACCAGATTGCATGTGGGAAACATTTGGCGTTAATTGAATTACTTGTTTCTTCCAACTCAAGTATCATTTGCCAATACATATAATTATATCTAGAGAAACTTATATACATTCTTTACAAATTGTACATAAATATACTTAAGATCAGGTAATTTTGATCATATTTAACAGTGGGCAGAAAACAGCTTCTCTTTTGTGGACTCTGAGACACCCTTGAATTTATAACTTATTTTCATATTTTCTGTAACTTCAGTCATAGTCATGAACTAAGTATTATGCTTTTTCTTCCTCATATAAATATGTAATTGAAATAATTAAAGTTAGGCAGAAAGAATCTGATAATTTTTTTTTGTGGGGGAATTAACTACTTGCTCTCCTGTGCTGCTTATGGAAGACATTTAAAAATAACATGAAACTGGTGTTAATGACCACCTTACTTTCCCAGCTTAGAACATTTTCCTCCATAGGAGTTGGATGTTAACAGCAGAGTCAGTAGTGGGTTAATTATTTTATTTGGTTTATTAGATATTATTCTTAGGCTCAGATTTTTGTCATCCTTTGTCCCTTCACAGGGAAGGTTTTAACCCAAGATCTATAATCCTGTGCCATAGCGTCAGCCTCAGGAAACAGATGCAACAGTTAAGCCACAGTCATAGACAAGGTACAATTATTCTCTACTGTTTCATTGGTTTTGGCCAGGGTAGAGTTAATTTTCTTCACAGAACCTTATACAGACTAGGTTCACCTGCTTCTTTTAAAATGTTGTCTTGTAATCCTCTGCAATGAACCAGAGAGCCCCTCCAAAGTTGTGGAAAGTACTTGGGTTTAGAGCATTTTCCTAGCAGTTGATGGAGACTTACTGAATCACTTTGTAAGACCATCTGTTCCTGAAATTTGAACTCTTTGTCAGTGTCTTCATTTGTTTCGTGATTTAGGAAGCTGTTTTTTGTTGTCAGAGGGGGTTTTCCAATTAAAAATACTATCAGTTTTATGAACTTGCAGTCTTTTTCTACTTTTTAGCTGGGCTTCCTGGGCTCTTCTCTGGTTCTCGTTATTGTGATTAGCCTCTGCAGCAGGCCATCATTACTAATTAGAATTAGCAGAGGAGCTCTCATGGGTTCTACTTGCACATCCAGCTTCACCCTCTTAGTTATACCTGTAAAAATGCTGTAGCAGTTCATGCTCTAGTTGAGTAATGATTTGAATGGCATTTTTTACGTCTCCCTAAAGTTTCTCTATCAATACCAATATCTTACACTACCCAACAGCCTCAGTTCAAGTCAACTTTTAAGTTCCCTAAATGTGAAACTGTAAACTGAAAAGCTGAGAAGTAACAGAGTTACTGCTATTCCTTGCTGCTTTGCTGATCTTATTAATTTTAATGATACTGGAAAGTCACACTGGTAAGGGCAACAGTACCTATAAAAATGAAACACACCACTCATATTCCTGCATCTTTAGCATGTATGCTTGATGCAGAGGCAAAAGACCTGGTTCTGGGGAACTGCCAGTGCACTGTGTGATCCTGCCTGGCTCCTACCACCTTCATGGGGGTGGGAATGCAGCTCCTGCTTGTTCTGTGCCACGGGGGGCTCTTGATATGGCTGTAAATAAATTGCTGCCATCACTTGTTTATAAGTAGCATAGTTTAATATTGAATATGTGTTGAATAATCAGCGTACAAGTATATAAATAATAATGAATTACTAGTTTATAAATATTGTCTGATTATTAAACACTTAATAATTACTTAATAAGCACAGAAAATATTGTGTAAGTATAACATATCAAGTGGAAAATGCTGTTTGGCTGCTTCCTGCAAAAATGCCTTCTCTTCCAGGGGCACAGGAGCTAGTTCGGTCTTGGGTTCATCTGTGGTGAGTGAGGACAATTGGGCCAGTAACACTGTTCCCCCAAATCTCCAAGCAGGCACCATACATCTGCTGGCACACATCATTTCTACCCTTGGAAAGAGATGGGGAGAGACTGGCCCAGGGTTCCTTGAATCTCTGAGGAAGAAGCCAGGCTGCTTGTGCAGAGGACAGTGCTGCTGCTTCCTCTGCTCCTGGCTGGGGACAGCCCTGCCCATCCTTAAGCTAATTAAAGCTTCTACTCGTTATAGCAGTGTGGGTTTTGACAAGGTCATAAATCAATCACTGTCCTAGGAATATGAACTGCCATAATTGTGCACTGTCTAAACATGAACTAATGACTTAATGACAATTCCAGCTTTTGTACACGCAATGAATTAAGAGCTGGACATATAAAAACAGTGTGAACACTGTCTTTTCCCCCAGAGACTCTTTCAGACATTGAGTTCTGCCTGATGCATGCTGGCCTCTGAAATTTGGGACCAACATGACTGAGCCCCCACCTGAGGCAGGAGTCTCTGTCCCCTGCCCACCTCCCGCCTGCCTGGAACCCAGCACCTTCCCTCTCCCACTCCTGCTCAGAACCAGATCAGTCAATCTCAATTGCTGAGCCCAAACACACAGGACTTGGTCTCTGCTCCAAGCCCCAACCCACCCCCAGGAACCCTTTTCCCAGCCCCAAACACACAAGCCATTTTTTCTGTTTTAAAGCCCCCAAAACAGCCTCATCAGCCTGTTCTCAAGTCTGGAAAACCCAAAACTTAGTCTCCATTTCCAAATACAGGAAACACAGGACTAATTCTCTGGGTCTGATGACTCTTGGTCTTGAGGCCCAAGAACACATCTTCCTTTGAGATGGAAGAAGCCCAAAGCACATGATTTGCCCTCCTTTCCTGGAGTGAGATGAGCTGGGGTTTTGCAGCCCTAAAACAGCCCCCCCTGCCTGAGCCCATGTCTGTAAAACAGGATTTAGAATAGGTGGCACTGCCCTGGGCTGGACCAGCTAGTCTGGTTTCAGCCAGGATGTCACCTCCCCCATTCCAAGAGCTGCTCAGCTCAGTGGGTGCCATATAATGCCTTCATATCTGGGAACTGATATTTCTGAGAGTAAAAATTTGGAGTAAACGCAACCATAATAATCTGTTCCCACATCTAGGGCAGGCCAGAAGGTTCCCTCAGGGGCAAATGTAACATCAGAAGCCCTGGATCGGGCACTGAAGGTGTCAGAGCTTCAGTGAGAGCACAAAGACATGTTGGGAAGTGCAATTTCACTGGAAAGCACACCGCTGTGTGCATAGAGCATTCACAAATTAAAAATATTGAGCAAGGAGGAAGAGCAAAACAAAGAGAAGCCCAGAGAACTCCCTAACATCATGTTAGTGTCTCTTTTTCTATGGTCAGGATTTTGCACAGGAGGGTGGACATGTGGAGGACACACACATTGTTATCTGCTTCTGTCAGTGTGCCTGAAGGACAGGCACAAAGCCTCCTGCACTGCTTAGCTGGAACAAGTGCCAGGAGAAAAGGGGAGTCCCGTGCACAAAAGCCAAGCCTCTGGCCTCAGCCAATGGTAAAGGAAAAATCCAGAGGTGAGCAAAGGCCAGAATATCACCCAGCCTGGCACTGCAGCTGGTAAAACCTAGGCTGGACAGAGCCTTCCTTGCCCTGGAGCTGTCTGGGTTCAGTTTTCATCTGTCCTTCCTGATTTGGGGCAGTGACTAATTCTCTTGACTTTGGAAGACCTCTTCACTGACTGTGGTGTTTTGGGAAGCAAAGGGAGATGGCTGTCTCTCCCAGAACTGTTCAAGGAATATATGGGAAGATACTCCAAAAAGCCATGAACTTTTGTCCAAACATGCTCTAATTTAACTTTATTTTTCTCCCAGGAGGACCACCTGCTCTCAGGCAGCAAAGGGCAGCAGCCCTGCAGGGCTCTTCCACACCCTTAGAGCCCCTAATTGTCCTCAGCTGGGCCTGCCTACTGCTATTTAAGCTGCAGCTGAGGAGCATCATCTGTTATTGCTTCTCCTGCTTGGCTGCTGGAGGAGTGGGGCTTCCTCTTCGAGGCTGACTTCATCTTTGAGGCTGGCTTCATGGCCACTGTCCTGCATCACACTGTGTGCTGGACCAATACGTGTACGAGGACAGGATGATCGTCTTCCTGGTGGAATGCAGAAGTGAAATACTGCAGGAGGTAAGAGGCCCTTTTTTGGTTTTTTTGACTGTGGATTTTTTTCTTTCTTGCTGATGAAAAGCTTTTACTGAGGTGGGATAACCTGGCTGCTGTTGTCACAGGGCTTTGCCTTGTCAACTTGTGGGCAATTTGCTTTAGTGAAACTGTTCTTCTGGCCTCAAGTGTGTTAAACTGACAAGATAATGTAAATTAGCCTTAATTTGTCCTTTCTGGTGGCCCAGGAAGCAAATTTTCCTTTTGGCAATTCCTGCAATTTCAAGTATGGAATGTCTTCTTATGCAAGCAGCTGGGATTTTTGGTAGCCTTGACCAAATTGGGAAAGATTTGCATGGTACAACCAGCAACTGGAATCTCAGTGTGTGGAACAACAGTTCATCAGCTGGGGTAAAGGGCTTTTATGAGTACGCAGTGCTCACTTCTGTGCCTGATTTTTCTCTCTCCTATGGAAATTTATGTGAGGAGAAGGTAATAGTAGACTTCTCAAAAAAGTCCTGTGTGACCTGTATTTCCCTGCCCCTTTACCAAGGTTGAGGAATATCAGAGCTATTGAAGCTTTGGGGTAGTGAAAATTTGAAAGGTGCAACCTGTCTGCAGACTAAAAGCTGTATTATTTATTTCAGAATTAAAACAGAGCATGTGTTTTAGGTGATACAAACAGAGAGCTTTTGAGAGCAGCAAAGCTTAGGTTTGGTTCTGAAGAGAAAATCCCTTCATTTAACAAATGGCTGTCATAACTTTCACTGGAGGATTTAATATCAAGCAAAGGCTCTTGCAAAGCCTTTAAGGTGGTCTGTCATGAACACCAAGATTGCAGTTCTGTTTTTGTAAATAATAATAACCTCATTGGTTAAGACATCTATTTCTTGCTTGACTTCCCACCTGCCAGTTTGTCCTTAAAACCTGAATAAAAGTCCCCCTGCCAAGAAGGAAGACCAAAAGATGCATTTAATTATGTGTTTATGAAGGTAGTGCTTAGTGTGAGCTGTGTTTTCAGAGTTTTGAAACAAGGGTGAGAAGCATATTGTCATATTTGCTGAGCATTAGTCTTGCAGTCTTGAAATCCAAAATAAGTTAGGATTTTGAAGCTGTTTCATAACTGGAAGGGAGCATGGTTGGAAGAATCAACTGCTGTGTCTGGCAGGAGGGCTCTTGCTTTAAGTCAGATGAGTTTCCTGCCTGCATTGCTGAGAGTTGCTGTGTGAAATTTCATGGGCTCCTTGTGTTTGATCCCAGGATGTGCTGTTGCCAAAGTCTGTAGAGACACTGGCTGCACTGTCCTTCCTGTGAGTGAGAAACAGTGTCAGGGGGTCTCTTCTTCACTTCTCGTGAAGTATTTGATGTCAAAGATCTGCACAGACATGGACAGTGAGATGGTAAAGGAACAGCTGTAGAGACTAAAGGAAGAAATGTTGTCTCTGCTGCTGTTTAGCATTAATAACACCCCAATCCAGTTATGTCTCATGTATACAATAAGGTGCCAGATGCCCACATTATCCTGGAGTAAGGGAGGCATAAAGGGTGCAGGTTTGGAAGTGGTGAACAGGCATTGGTTTTACATTATGCTGCTCACTGCTTCCTGGCTGTCTGGGCTGCCTGCAGAATACTTTCTGCAAAAAGTGCAATATTAAACTTTGAGTGGACAACTGAGTGTAATTTATAGTGTTTTCACATCCCCTTCATTTTTGGTTCACATAAAATGTCTTGTTTATTTTCCTGATTATTCATTTCAACTGTACATATGATTAAAAATAATGAATGTTATTAATTTTTATCATTAGTACCATCATTACGCCTACTCATATCCTTTGATATTATTGCAAAAATTATCTTTAATAGTTTTAATAGGAGCTATTCCCCAGGCTAATGAGGATATAAATCAAAGTATTAAACAGGGTAGAAAGTAAAGTTGTGGACTTTATTCTGAAATTGAACCCCCTCTGTGCAGTGGATGCCTTCAGATTTTGCTCAGAAGAATATTTATATACGTCTCTTCCATGTACTTGGATGAGATGGGGTTTAAATTTGACTGACATCAATTAGACTGTCTGTGGCAACAGGGAGACAAATTCAAAGGTAGGAGAAGGAGTAGCAAGGATGTTGCTGCACTCTGTTCTTGCAGAGGTCAGGAGGTCTCTTGCCCCTGGCTGTAACAAGGCAAGGTAGAGTGAGTACTCCAGGGAATCCCACCTGAAGGACTTAAGCAAGTACAGAGCAAGAAGCAAGTAGATACCAGTCATTAAATTCCACAGGAGCATGCAGAAAAATTCTGTCTAATTACTAGGCTTCCATCTGTTAAAGTTGAGACATGGCAAAAAAGAATAAATAATCTCTGTAGTATTCTTCCAAAGGATGTCTTCTAAACGTCGGGATCCATTTCTGCCCTCTTATTGTCCTCTGTTTCTTTGCTGTTTGTAGCAGCGTGCAGCCTAGAAAGGATGGGGTGTTGGCAAGGGATCAGAAAGTCAGGCTGGTTTCCTCTGCTTTTTTGTTTTATTGAGTGTTTCACCCATTAATTTTTGCAAGGCCTTTTTTTTTCTTTGCTGTAAATATTGAACTAAAGATCATTTCACACAGCACAACACTCTTGCCAATATGAGCAAAAGCAATATAGCAGATAATGCTTTGGCATGTTCTCTGTGTTTCTAAAATTTCCTGTTTAGACTCGAATTCCTGGCTTTAAGAGGATTGCAGTCTATTTGCTACAGAGCCTGCCAATAAAAGCTTTTCAGATACCTATTTTAAACTAATTGTTGCTAGTTTTGTCACAGTTTTTGGGGCCAAGGACATTGCTGCACTTTGTGGGGAAATCTGTTAATGAATTGAATGAAGCTGCTAGAAAGCAAAAGCCAAGTGCAAAGAAAACAGAGTTGTGCCACCCAGCCTATTGCTGGCTGAACACTGAGCAATTGGGGCTTTCGGGGCTTCAATAGCATTCTTCTGGCTGCATCTCTGAGGTGCTGGTGTTCTCCTCCATTCTGTGGTGAATCCCTTCCCCAGGAGGACGGGAGCGAAAGGCTGTCAAAGGGTAAAAATGTGTATAACCCTTGCTCTAAATAAGTGCTAGAAGACAGCAGCTAACTGGACTTCAGTCTGATCCAGAACACATCCTCACAGTTTCTTGCTCCTGGACTTTGAAGACAATTTGTTCATCAGCAATTTAGGTACCAGCCTTCAGATAGGCCACTGAGAAAATTGCCTGAGCCTGGAGAACTGGAGCTGGATCCCATCCAGACCGGCTACCAGCAGTGCTAGGAGGCAAGAGGCTATTGCAGGGGGGATCCCCAGAGCTGTGACTTGGCTAGAGTCATGTTGCAAGCCTGCTGCAGTCAATTTGAACCTGGGTCTGTGGTGTCCTGAGGCAGCACAGGAAGTGCCCCCTGGTCCTTTCAGTCTGCCACTCCCTGTATTGCTCCATGAGAAGTGCTCCCCTTGCACTGGGATAAGGCACGTGGGGGATAAATGCTTTCTGCTTGGTTTCAGTAATGGGCTGTAATTGAGGCAGGCTTGAAAATCTTATTTTTAATGTTGCACAACACTTCTGTGTTGTTGGTGGTGCTTTTTTGCAAGAGGAGATGAAAACTGTAGAAGGAAATGGCGGGGAATTACAGATGCATTTTTGCTTTGCCCTTAGTAAATGAGGTCTTCAGTGTCAGTCATCTTTCAAACTGCTTGATTGTGTATAATCGTGTGTCTGCCTGGGAGCATCTCCCATTTGAATAGCAACAGCTCCCTCTGTCTGCCTCCTTCTGTGGGCTGTTGTACTTTAACAGATGATGCCATTTTCTTGCTTCCTGCCCGCTGAAACTCCTGCTCTCCAGGTGTGTTTGCAGATAAATGGGTTGACTTCGAGAGGGTTTGAGACTTCCTCTGTATATTTTTAGGAGTGGCTGTAAACTTTTTGCTGTTACTTCCACTACCAGTTTATGAATGGAACAACTATTAAAAAAACTCAAAAGTGGAGTAGAAGATGCAGTGGCTGCATTAGTGGGAGTGACTCTTTCCTGTTGAAAGTGAGCTTTGAACAACCTGTGAGTTACTGTCACATTGAACACATCTCTGGAGATTTGAAGCACCTCTTCCAAAGTGCTGCTATTGTCTGTGTAACAAACGTGCACGGAACTGATCTGTGAAAAGCCAGTCACACACACTTAAGGACATGGTAGTAGCTCAGTGCTAACGATGCTGCTACATTCATTTCAGCAAACTGTTACTGTAGTACAGCTGCAGCTCCAGCAAACCATTTGCCCTGTGATGAGGAGCCAGCATGCCATTAAAGGCATGCTATTAACATTTCCTAGCTCTCGTCTCACTCTGACATTTGTCCTGTGTGAGGCTTTTTGATCACAATCTCAGCGGCAGACTTTGCTGTATGTAGCACTTCAAGGTTTCATAAAGCTGCCTATAAAGGATACATCATATCTCATCTGGTATTTGCTGCAATAGATAGAGGAGAAACAACCTGCCTGAACTTTGTTTTGGATTAAAATATTGTGTCCAAGAGCTTCCTTTCATTTTTAGGTTTTTTTCAATGTGTGAAAATAGGGCTCCAACTTTAAAGCACAGAACAGATGATAACTCAATGCAGCTCTACTGCTAGGAGGACATTTGCAATGCTTTAGGGGGCAGAGATTATTCAGATGACAAGCCAAAAATTCTAGTTTTCCACCACAGGAAATGTCCTCTACAGAGTTTGTGGGAGATGTAGTCCAGCAAGAACGCTCTGGATTTAGGTGGCACATACAGGTCCTTTAGGCTGGCTGTGCTTCCCTGTGATGTTTTGCTGGAGTATTTCTGAATTAGTGGAGCTCTAGAGTTTCAGTGTTTGATAGATTGTCCTCTTAATATTGAATTCTCAACTGGATGGAGGAACACATTTTTCTTTTAGGTTGCTGTTGCCTCCTTAGTGAATTGGAATGAGGTACTTTTTGAAGAGTGTACCCCAAGAACTCAGATTAAAAAAAAATCATAAAAGCAACCAAACCAATGCAGCCATTAAAAAAAAACAAGCCATCACCAGTTTGCTGATACTCCTGTATTCTGCTTTTCAAGTGAATTACCAAGGTTGTCTTGGCATGTGTGTGCATGGCCAGAGGTGTAAGAAAAGTGGCAATGAATTTGGAGTTGTGTTTCATGGCATGGCTCAAATAAGTGCCTGGACTTCAGAAAAATCTCCTACAATTTGCCCAAAGAAAGCAGCATATGGTGACTGCAAGATGAGATGCTTATATGTAGGAGGTGATGCTGCTGCCAGTGGTGTTGATAACAGACCTGCAAGGGTTAAAGCAAGGGGAGATGGATGAACAGCCCCTTGTTAATGGCACAGTGATGGCTGTGGGGCTAGGTGGGCTGTCCTATGCTTAGTTCTGTGTTTTCAAAGCCAGCAGCTCAATGACAACTGCTATTCTGCATGCAGAGTAACTCAGTCTGTGGGGAGTCCTGTTTTTTTTCTGGTCACAAATGACCTCAAGTCACAGCATTGGTTGTGTGAAGCTTGGTATGTTTTTGAGAGCAAAGAGCACATGTTATAGGGGGAAAGATACTTTGCTGATGTGTACCAGTCAGGTGAATCTACCCAGATAGATTGCAAAGATGAATTTAGGGTACAGCCATGTTCTCTGTGTTGTACTGCAAAGGCACATGTCTGGTATCCTCTTCCTGTTGTGTTTGCATTGCTTGCACGAGTGCCCACTTGTTGCCAAGGCCAGCTGGCTGGCCTTTGGGATCAGTGCTCCCAGAGCACAGCCTTGCTGCCTGAAAAACCTGGAGAGGCAGCCAAGAGACACTGAAGTCTGTGTACTTGGGCCTTGGGTGCCCAAGTCTTCAAAGCCCAGGGGGAACATTTCCAAATTTAATTGGTATTTTGGATCTCTCCTGAAGTATTTGAGTAATTAGAGCTGTACTGTTTGGGTGGGAAAAGATTGGGCTTGTTTTTCAGGTCAGTGAAAACCATATGAACAATTCCAAGGGCAAATCAATGTAATTCCTGGCTGGTTTGGCTCTCAGAGTTTTGAGGGCCATTTCTGTTGGCCAGAGTGAGAAAGGGTTTTAAGATCCCTTTCACGTGCCTCGAACTTTGTTGTGGCACTGAAACTCTCCACGCACACCGCCAAAGCAGGAATAGAGCTGGTTCTGACCGCGCATCTTCTGTCTGAGGGATGGAGGGGAGAAATGTTTCCCTTATGCCCATTTCATGGTGAGTATAAGGGAGCTAGGATGAACCCATCTGTCCCTTAGAAAATGCTTCTGCAGTGAAGGAGGACCAAGGGCACTTGAAGGGAAAAGAGGCATGTCCAGGGACAATGTCTGAGCTGGCCTTTGAAGGCATCTCCTGGCTGGTGGCACCAGCACCCAGCTCTGTGGCACAAAGGTGGCAGGCAGCAATCCAAGCTTGTCAGCTGCTGCAGCTAGCAGGGAGGAATTGGGCCAGCACACAGTCTGTCTGTCCCCCACCTCTGGGAAACACCCAGTGTTTGAATTCCAGCCCTATGTACCGGGAGCATAATCATCAAATGAGGTTTAAACTGAAGGATTAGCCAGAAGCCTTAACCAGGCTCTGGTTATTCCATGAGTGCTGCTGCTGCTCCTGGCTTGCTGTTTACTCATCTGCACCTGCAGTGTTGAAAGCTGTACAGAAATCCTGTTCAGCCTGAGCCAAAAAGTATAGCTAGGCTTTGTGTGTACTGAGGGCTTTATAAAGGTCATGAATTGAGCTTTTGTGCCAACCTTTTTGTGATTTACTTCTCATTGTTTCTCTTTCTCCAGGAATTCCTCCTCTGAATTGCCATCTGCCAGCTCTTTTAACAGGGAGTTCTGTGTTGTAGATTTTCTATTAGCACGAGTCTTACTGCCTTTGTGCAGGAAAGCTGGATCACTGTGGAGGCATCCATGTGTTGCTGAATCTACTGAAGTCATGATGAAGGGTGATTTGGTTTTTGGAGGGGAAAGAACCACTAGTTCCCAATAGTCTGCAGCACTGGGTGTAACAAAATTGCTGGGCAGCAAGAAAACCTAGGGTGTGAGTGAGATTTGTTGGTCCAAGCACAAAATAATTTGGTTTTACTATCAGTTTTATGGTTTAGGTCTGTGAGGGATTCATTCAGACTCATTCATAAGCCTTCTATTACCAGCTCTGAGTATATTTTTAACTGCTTTCACTGTAATTCTGTGGAAAAGGATTAGGCACAAAAGACCAGTTGCAAAGATGCTTCCTGTGGTCCCTGTAACTGGGGTTTGCTGCTGTGCTCAGACCTGCAGGATGCTGCTGCAATAGGCTAACATGGTTCTGTCTCTCACTTTGGTGACAAACACTATAAATTCTCTCTTTAGGATGTTTTTATTAGTCATGGAGTTATGACATGTGCAGCCTTCCATGTGTATGTCTTTTAAATAGTCACAGTGACTGTGGCACACTATCAGCATTGAAAATTCTTCATGCTTCTACTCTTGAAAGCAACCAGCATCCCCTTTTTGTAAAGCAATGTGAGGAAGCTTCCTCTCTTGAAACTCAGTCAGGTTTTGGTTTAGGAGCTGTTATGAACTGATTGCAAATAGAAGACAGCAGTTTCTACAACTTGTGCTTTCTAGCATGGCAGAAAAGCAAAGACCAGGCTGTGCAAAGCAGGAATCTAGGGAAGGATTAGTTTGCCCATCTGTGGGACAAGTGTGTAAGAAATGGTTTAAGCTCCCTCTGGTATAAGTGAGTTACCTATGAGAAGGGTTTGATTTCTTTAAAATAACCAACTTAACCTAGATGCCTGACTTTTAGCCATTTAGCATTGGGTGATATGATTATCATCTGCATATCTGTATTAAGATACAAGCTGTTGATTTTTTTCCCCTCAGTTTTCCATTTTTAAAGCATTACAAGATTTCAAAGTATATTCTAGCAAAAGCAGAACTATGAGTGTGAGGTGTCCACTGGCTTATTCCTTCCTAATGCCAGAGCCCACTTTGCACATGGAAGCCTGAGAATATTGGTGAATTCTGGGTTGTGCTGCACCTCAAGAAAATACTGACTGTTCATATATTTGAATATTAAAATGCAAGTCACATATTATTAAATAATGACAGGTGTCTGCACAAGGTAATCCTCAGGGAAAATGTGTTTCACTCCTTGAATGTCAATAAACCTCACTTTATGCATGGAGGTTTGATGAATAAATGAAACCTTGATTTAATTCTGACAGGTGGCATCTCATTTAGTGCTTCTCCACAAAGAGCCAGATCCCTTTGCCCTTTTTATCTCCTGAGGTCTCTGAATTCCAGTTTGTCCCTTGTTTCCTTTCACGCAGCTGTTTTGAGGCGTGAGTTAATATGGTGCTATCTAAAGGTGAGTCCCTCCGATTCACGGCACAAAAAATAGGCTGCGTCTCAGGAGGCTGTGTTCAGCTCAGAGGAAGAACTGCATTTTGGAGGTGGTATTTATTAGGCAATCTAGTATCATAGAAAATTGGAGGGCAACAAAATAAAACCCAAAAAACCTGTAAATAACAGGGGACCAATGAAGGCTTCTGCTGACATCGCTGAGCTTGACCTTGTGTCCTTAAAATGAGCATGAGGAGCCAGGCACAGTTTTGAGATCTCCAGTTTTAAAATTAGTTTTAATAGGACACAACAGGTAGATTAGAAGAATACAATGCTATAAATTTTAAAAGATTAATTGTAAAGGTTGAGACAAATTAAATGAAGCTTTGTAGACAAGTAAGGCCCATAGTAAAGATGTTTTGTTTCTTGGGTTTGGTGTGGAGTCTTTGGCTGTTTTTATTTCTTCCAGTTAACACTGCTTTATTCTTCTGGGGTAAAACTGAAGCTGAATCACAACCTTGCCAGGTTCCCAAGAACTGCAAGTTGTAGCTGGCAGAGTTTTCCATACCAATTTTCACATTATTTCCCCTTTACCATCATAGCTAAAACTCTTCACTTTCCAAGGAAGAAGAACCTTTGTGGGGCTCAGGTTTTAATGCATAATTCAACCTTCAAAGTCCAAAACAAGCATGCAGAAATCAAAGGCTTGACATGAAGTAATTTATTTGATTCTGCAAATAGCAGTGCAATGGTTTTTCCATTGAAGAGGCTGTATTGCCTTTAGGATTTACTGTAATCAAGGCAGTCATTTGCTGCATATTGATAATTCAGCTACTGCCTCTCTGAAAAAAAGTAATTCACTAACTGCTGTATAACAATTTTGTCAGGAGTTTCCCCCCAGCAGCCTACATGCTTTTCTCAGAGTGTTTTTCTTTCAGTTTTACATATGTTAATATATATTATTTTTCTTTTGCATAAGATTCCCAGCAGTAAGTGTCATTCTTCTGCTGGGAAGCAGTATTTCTACTTTAGACAGTCACAAACCCACAAATCCTGCAAAGGCAGGAGCAGGGCACTATGCACACAGCTAGACCACTAAGCAGGCTTCTTCCTGTGCTTGCTGAGTAAGACTGGATGGGAGTGGAGAGACTACATGAGGCTGACAGCTGGGCAGAGCCACCTGCCTTGAAAATAAAGTCCTGGGTTTAGCAATTGTGATACCATCTACCCAAGTCCCTGTAACTAAGGCCTGGATTTTACACATTACACTCTGTGGATTTCCACCCTCCTCAGAATTCTTATCTAAATGTTATTTTCTACAATTTCTGTCCCAGGTGTATTGCTGTGCATGTCAGATTGTGTCTTGATTCCAGTTTTGCCAGCTATAATGCTGTCCCACAGGTTCAGGTGTAAGTGCTGGCCTTGCAGCACACAAATTTATAACTGAAGCAGGAACTGACTGTGCTAACCTTGCCTCCTAGTCTGCAGGTCCAGCTAATCCTGGCCCTAAGGTGCCATGCTTATCTTAAACCACTTCTTGGACATAGTCTAGTGTCTGCAGTCATAACTGTTGTTGTAGGGGCCCTGTGGGGCTCAAGTGAGGCCATGGCATAGATGATAAGCAGTATCACCTTTTTCCAAGCCCCATCTTCAAATTTTGTGTGATTTCTGGGAAGAATAGAACTTGGAAAAAAGGATAGAATAGAAAAAGAATAGAATTTGGACCCAGCAGTAAACAGCCAAGACCCAGGCACTGCAGCAGTGGGGAGTGCTGGAGTTGGTCTTTGCAGGTCTGAGGTGCGCGCAGCAAAGCAGGGCAAGGCTCCATCACAGCCCAGCAGACTGGCTGTGGTACTGTGTTTAAAAGGGCACCCTGCATAAAAGGGCTCCATGTTCCTGCCTGAGACTGACATGTACCTTTGGTGTCCTGCCTGGTCTGTGGAGAGACAGCAGGGACGTGTTCTGCCACCTCTCCTGTCTGAGGCAGGTGAATCCATGGCGGAATTCATAGACGTGCCGAGGCGGAGTCCTCAGTCAGTTATAAATCATTGATGCTTTCTCAGTCCTCTGCTTCTCAGACTTCAATAATTTCATTGTTCCAGCTGAACAGGAGTTTTACCTTGTTAAATTCAGGGAGTGCCACTAATGGCAGCAGTCTTTTATCCTGTCCTTCTCATTTTCTGACAGACCCATAATGAATGATTAATCTCGGTGTGCTGCAAAGGGTTCAACTACCTGTTTCTTTTATCTGTAATAAAATATATGCTGTTTGACTGATTGTACAGTATTTGTATTTGGGTTTTTGTTCCATTTAATCTCTTTTATACTGTGAACCTACTTAAAAAGCTGTACTGTAACTCTGGAAAAATAATTTTTTTCCCCTATTGTCCTTTTTATTTTTAAAGAACTGATTTCACTATTTTTTAAAGCGCATCAGTGTGGGGGCCTTTACCACCCATCCATGCTAACATTCAAGTTTATTGATTCTAAATGCATATATTTCACTAGCCTTTGTGATTATTATCAAAAATCAACGCAGACAGAAACACCTCTAATTTACAAGCCCAGGTTGCCATGGAGGCATCACATTAAAAATCAAATTTCCCCTCTCTATTCATGGTCTAGAGCAGATTCTCCAGGTGTGTAAATTACTACAGCTCTGTGTGGCTGTGGTCTTCCATAGCAGCACACTTTCTGACGTGGATGAATAATGGAATCATGTCAGTACCTCAATAATTCAAGTGCATGGAAACACTGGGTCCATTGATTAGTTCTTTTTCTTGAAGTTATTAAAAAAAAAAATCACTGTTCTTTTTGGGTTGAAATACTGAAAGCACAGTAAGATGGAAAATGAGTTGTACAGAAACATCTTCATAGGAGGCCTGATTGCTGTTAGGCCAAGAGCGGGTATCTTAATTTACTAATGTATCATTCATGTCAAAATAAGCTTGTAATTTTATGTTGTAAATTCAATACTTGCTATTTAATATTGCATAAACTGTATTGCTAGTTCTCAGTACTAGACTTACCATAATAGCTGTATTCCAACATACAGTTGCCTGGATAGTTTGAAAGTCTAGTGGATTTCTTGCAGCAATTTAACAAAGTCATTGCTGGCAGACTTGCCACAGTGTAGTTTGCCACAGGTTAACTCTTTGGGGAACTAGAGCCTTACAGGTGGCCCTGAAATCCCAGTGATTTTATGCAAAGATAATTCTGCAACTTGCTTGAAACTTCATGTCCTCAGCAAATGAGACAAAGTGGTCACAGGTCTTTAACTCATTGGGTTACCTCCCTGGCACAGGGCCTAGCTGTGTGTTATTTTGTTTTTCTGCCTTGTTGAACTGCTGTCTTGTAAGCTGGGGGAATTTAGGCCATGAAATGTGTGGTGATCTTTTTCGTAATGGTGGTGTGAACTTTTGTTTGTAGCAACTCCCCTGCTGTCCATGTAACTACCCTTGGCATTAGTGATGATTTTCAGAAACCTGCAGCTGATGAAATGCTGAGCTAATGTACATTTTTCCATCACTTATGTTCAGATAGTACAGATGACCTCAGAGGTATCTACTCATTTTATGGGCACCCTACCTCTGAAGTCATTAGTGCTTAATTTTCACTGCTGCTTGCACTCAACAATGTTAGTAGTGGCTTCATGAATTACTAATGTGGTGCTTAAAGGTGAAAAGTAAAGACCTCATCAAATTCTGGATATTTGCATATACATTGCAGATAATTAAGTATCTGAGAGGCAATGCTTTTTTCTTCTCTCCCCCTCTGCTGTTAGGGTGTTCAATAAGAGAAGCCATTTAGTATCTCTTGCCTGCTGAGGATTAACCTTTGTTTAATGCTGTCCAGTCCTATCTGGTGTATCACATGCTGCATTAACCCTCATTTGCAAAGCAGCTTCCTGGGTTCTGTGGTGTTTACACTGGCAAGATCCAAGAGGTAATTACAGGGCTCCTTTGAAAGAAATTAAGTGCTGCAGATGAAGTCTTTCCCAGTAAATCAGAAATCACATATCCAGTTTGGTTTAAGAACTCAGGGAGACCCTCTATTTCTTTTCCCTCTGAAACTCTTCTCCATCAAATCAAAAGCAGTTCTTCAAAGCACTGAAGTGTATTCTTAGCATTACACTCTTGAATTCAATAAGACACTTCTGCCTTTACTAAGCAGACATGTTTTTAAACAAAGCACTTAAACACATGCTTAATTAGTTATTGAGACAAGAGGCATGGTGTATGTATTCTGCTCCCATTTTAAAAAGGGAATTTCTTTCTGCAGTATATATGACCTCTTTAAGAAATGTAATTTTAACTTGAGTGATGTTTTTTTTTCTTTTTCAATTGCATTTCAATTCAGTTTAGACAAAAATAATCTTTAAGAGTAAGCCAAAAGTTTAAATGCCTGTTTTGCCCAATCCCTTTTGAAAACCTGTTTAGACGTGCAGCCTCTTCAAAGTAAATAATTGTGCCAGAAGCTATGTTCATCAGGAAATGGTTTTTAGTATCACCTGCAGAAACCAAATCACAGATGTTTCAATCAAGGATGACTTTTTTTTTTAAGAAAGGCTTTTAATTGCCTGCTCTGCAGTATCACATGCTTGCTTGTAATTTAGTGCCTTATCCAGTGGAAAGTCACAGGGATTAGTTTTCTTCTGGAATACAGAAATGATTAGAAAACTTAAAATCTGTATAAAATTCCATGCTATTTTCAGAATACCAAAACCATTTAAAATTACGTTTAAATTATTATCATTCTTATAATCACATTCTAAACATTTTTTCTGAAGTCTTTTGGGTTTTTTCAAGTTTTTCTCTTTATTAAGGACTGATACTCTGGTGTACATGAGCACTACAAAAATCATTACTTGAAAGAGGAACTGTGAGAGATTTTATCTCTTTTACATCTGAGCTGACTGCTTTAGGGACAGAACTGTGAGGTTCTCCATCTGTCCAGTGACAGGTAACAGAACATACACTGTGTAGGCTCTGTGGACATTATGGTCACCCCTCACGGGTTCCAGTGTCATGGTGAAAATCACTTTTTAGTAACATGAACAATGCATTCTGAGTAAAACTGATTGTTCAGAGCTTCAGCAGAAACTGGTCCTGACCTGTGCTTATTTGTGACAGATGCTAGAGAGAAAATTCTCAGATGCAGGTACACGTTCACCTGGCTGAACTTGATAAGAGACTGAATCATATGTTCCTGAATCTGTAGCAATGAAGTTCAAACTTGCTCACAGAGTAATTTAGGGGCATTGATTGCCAGTGTTGAATGGACACTGTGCATCATTTGGAAAAGCTTCCACCTCTGATTCATCTAGCCGTGTTTGAACTATCAGCCAGAGCCATAGGGGATTTGAATGTCTTTTAGCTAGTTAAAACATGAGCCTGGCAATAAAGCCTGCTACAGACCTGGAGTGTAAAGTCCATCAAATGCAGAGGTGTTTGTGTTCCTTCCTAACTGCTCTTGAAGACTCAAAACAGAGCTCCATTGCTCTTCCAATGATATATGGTTATCTTCATTATTTTTGTTATAAGTCATGCAAATACCACTTTGCGTTATAGACAAATGATATTCCTGAAAGACATGATTGGCTGGAAATACTTCACACTTGTGTAGAAGTTGTCAAAACAACTTCATCGTTAAGAGAATGCTTAACTTAATTTTCCTCCTTCCAATCTGTGTAGACATTTCTAAACTCCCCTCCTGTTTGAAGCAGAAATAATTAATTTTTCACTTATTCATATGAGGACGTAGGTCTGCATTTGGCAAGACTTCCTTTTGTGATGGACAATATCAAGGTGATTCAATCCTATGAAAAAATTAGGATTGGAAAATAGCAATTAGCAATTGAAAGAGGAACTTTGACCTTGCTTTCACATTCTCGTATTCCCCAGGATAGCTCTCAATTGCAGGTGCAGAGGTGACCTAGCACCTCTTTGTAGGATGCTGCAAGACCTTCAGTCACCCCTGTATCTGTACCTCTTGCACCATCTTTGGGAAGCAAAGCAGGACCATTATCCCAAATCATTTGTCCAGGATCACAGAGGAGGTGAATGGTGGAGCAGGACCTGAGCCCATGCCAGCACTGTAATCTCTCTGCCTTATCACTGCCTATGCTTAAATGACTTTAGAGGCTGACAGCAATACCTTTGGAATGCTGCTGTGCTGTGGAGGATTTGTCCATTGTCCAGTGCACAATCCAACTACTTGTGCAAAATGCCCCAAAGCCCAAAATGTTCTTGATTGTGATCAATGTGGACTTAGAAAGTGCTGAAATCAATAGACTGTCAACACCTGTTTAATGGTAAGCAGGTGCTTAAATGTAGTGTTGCACAGGAGGGAATGGTGATAAAAGCTGCTGGATTCTGGTGTTGTGTTTGGCAGCAAGAAATTTAAAAATCAAGAGGAACATATATTTTATCAGTTAGTAGATATGGCTGTGCTGCAGTATCAGGGAATATGTTAAATCATGGCCAACAAGCTGTCCAGCTCCTACCCATACCCTGTGCTTGGATAATGAACAACAAGTTCAGTCTCATGAGTTTAGAGGCTGTATCTTTAACATAGAATTCACTTAAACTGTTGTGGAGAGTGTTGGATGCAGACCGAAGAGAAAGGAACATCTCAGCTCCAATCCTCTTTTTCAGAGGCACATCAGCACATAGTATGTTTTTCCATCATATTCAAGTAGATGATCATTATCCAGCTTGCAGTAAACATCTGAATTGATCTAGACAGTTGTGCAATGACTTGATACTTAATCAGTGTGGACTTGACCTTTACAAAAGCAATTTTGAAAGTCAGATGCCATCTTCCTTCTAGTTTCTATTCCTCTGCAACAAGGCTACCCTTCACTTGGTTGTTTACCTTGAAACAGTTTGCCAGAAATCAGAGCTGCTTTGCTTAGCCACATAAGGCTCTGGCTTTAAACTCTGAAGTGTTACAAAACTCTTACCAACTTACCTTTATCACAAAAAATAAACTCCAAGAGACGTCAGGATTTCTGTGTTCCAGCTCCCATATTAGGGATGCCATTTGCCAACTAGGACAAAACCTGAAAGTGAGTATTCACGGACTCAGGTTTGGTTTGGAGGCAAAAGGGCCTCCTGTCTGAAGCATTTTGAGAGATACCTACTTATCAGCAAAGCTCTGCAGGGGAAGGGAAGGATGCAGTAACTGTCCCATCAAAGATCTTACTTTTTTTGAGGGGGGCCTTATCTAAAACAGCTTCAGGCTACTCAAAATTTTATAACCTTTCAAAACCTTACAGCCAGCTGTAAAGCAAGAGCTCCTCTTGTTAAACAGCCAGCAAATCAAGGTATGAAGCAAAGGACATGCAGTAGCAAAGGATATAAGAAATGTGCCTCTTCTGCTGCATTTATCTTTAACAAGAGGATGCCTAAAAGTTGTAGCTTTCTTTTATCTTTCACAACGATTTACCAGAACATGTGGTACTAAGTCTTTAATGCTGTTGCTTTATGTAAGCCAAAATGTTAAGTTTATTTCCATTTTCATTCATCTTGATTTGAAAAACCTAACTCTATATTAAATAAGAGTATTATTTTGGAAGTTTGTTTGGAGTTTGGGTTGTTTTGGTTTTTGAGGTTTTTTTTAAATCCAAGCAGTACTGATTATATCACTAGAGTATTTTGAATTCTTTTTCAACCTCATATTTGCTTTATATAGCCATGTAGCTTGGTGTTTGACAAGATTTTTTTTTCTCCTTTCATCTTTTTATGGAGATAATCAGTACTGCATTGTAACCAGCATCAGAACTTCATTGCAACAAATCTTCTGTGCTTGTTCAATGAAATGCAAAATGCAGTGTGGAACTTAAAGCCTTTGTCTGACCCCGGGGTCCATTTGTGCCCAAGTGAAGTTGACGCTTTGGCCTGTGGTTGCATGGTAGATGATGCTCTGCAGGATCTGAGTCTTGAAGATGAGGCAGCATGAGCTGCTGTAAGCAATTTCCCTGGCCCTTTGGTGCTGGCACAGGGCTGTGGAAGAGCAAGGGCAGTTGACTAGAGGATGGGACTGGCCCACCCTGGGTTTGTGATGCTTCTTTGGCATATACTGGGATCAGTCACTGTAGACTCAAAGGGAAATACTTACATATCCCCACTCTTCCTCATCTCAGCTTTTACAATGATCTGCCATGGTGGTCTTGGTTGATATCTGTGACCAAGATCTATTGATTTTACTCAAGTGATGGTAACTTATGTTACCCACATTCCAGCACGATAAAATTTCACTCTGAAGGCCAGTCCTTCCTATCTGTCTGTTACACAGCTTGTGAGATCTCCTAAAACGCAGCAGTTTCCATTCCTGACCACAGGTGCTATTTCTGGCACATGCATGTTGAAATGTTGTTTATTCTATGACAGCATGCCTGTCCTCTTGACTCTGAAACACAGTTTGCTTATGAGGAATAACCCAACTGGTTGTAGCCAGGCCACAGAAATACTTCTGGCTACATAAGTTAGACACGTAGAAAGGTCCGGATTTTAACTTGTTTTTCTTCACTGGTGAGGAGAAAAAAAAAAGAAGAAAGCACAACACAAAAACCAAATTAATTGGCCCTGCACTGCACAGAAAGAATGATTAATCTCCTGCATTCAGAAGCATCTGTCTACTACTTCTGCTTGAATTCCTCAAAAGGCTAAGAGTGTTTCTAATGGTCATTTAAATAATAAATGCCACCACAATCATTAAGGGTGTATCAGTCGTTCTTTTTCTGCTCTGGTGCTTGTTGTATTCTATTAATATTTATTGAATTCCAGGAAATTCATCCTGAGCTAGTGGTCCACATTTCTTTTCAAGGTCACCAAATATAAATATTTTATTTATCTAATTTAGAAAAACTACCTTAGATGTGATGCAGCAAGCATGACAAGAGTATGAATTAGTGGAAAGCTTCCCTCAGGAAATGTATCCAGGTACCAGTAGTAACGGATAATTGTAAGTCCAATAGCTTCTCTCCTAGCAGGTAATAAAGATACATAATGGCAATACAAGCCCTCACCTGAAGGTGTGCATATGGCAGTAACAGTTAGTAGCACAAAAGACTATTTCCTGCCAGAGCATTGGAAACATCCAAATCTTTTTCTGGTATTTGGGCCCTAAATAAGCTTATTAGAATGTCACCTTCAAATTTTGACATGGATATGCATGTGAGCTACGTGACAGATTTTCAGCAGCCCTTTGGGAATGAATATGCCTAAATCTGTCAGATGCTTGATGTTGTCTTGTGCTGGCTAAAAAGCCATGCCATCATATGAGTGGCCAGAGTAGCTCATTTTGAGTATTGAGTGGGTTTTCCTGCCCCTGACAGTCTACTGTTTTCTCTTCAGACAGGGCTGTATTGCCTGCTTGCTGTACATGTGTAGTCCAGGAGAGTCCTCTTTATCATCCTCTTTATCAGTTATGAGATGAAGAGAAGATTCTGATGATATTTTGGATACTGAATGTTCCATGCCCTTTTCTGCTGCACATTTGACTTCGGCACTCTTGGACTCTGTCACCTTTGTGTTCCCTGGAGATAGAAAAATTCCTCTTATGATGATTTCATTTTAAGTAAGCATCATCTTCCCTTCTTCAAAAAGAAGGTGATATGATGTAGGGGGTACATTTTAGAAATTGATAATTGCATTCTTGCAACTGCTGGCTATAAGAAAATAATGTTTCAAAAAGGAAAAAGCCAGTAGATTGTTTACCTCCTCAAAATGTTTATGAAAGAACAGTTCCCCCAAATTGAGTATTGAGCTGTCAAGACTCAAAGAAAACAAATGAAGTGGCATTTAATTTAATTGAATATTGTGCTTGTGGGTTTTTGTTTCTGTATTCAATTTTTAGTGCTTTGTAGCCTTTTGCTACAGCTAAGGTTAAAATTAAATGTTTGCTGCTATTGTCTAGAAATATCATAGACAAAGCACAGGCTTCTAAAGAAATGGGTGATGAAAAACTTGTGGGGTTTAGCAGTAGTGGGTTTTAAATAATACACACACAGCATTTAAGGGAAGATGCTACAGGAGAATTTGTTACAGAAAGGAAAGGCAGTAACTCTGGAGCTTTAAGTGTTGTGTGACCTGTGCTGCTTCCTGACCTTCCAGGTAAGCATTCCTAGGGCCTGTTTGCCTGGCAAGGTTTTGTTAGTGAGTGGACAGAGCCAATGCCAGCCAGCTCCAGGATGGACCTGCCAGCTGGCCGAGGCCAAGGCCACCAGCCCAGTGGTCACACCTCTGGGTAATGTATTTAGGAAGGAGGAACAAAAACAACCCCTGCACAACAGCACCTGCAGGCAGGGGAAACTGAGATTTGATACCAACAGCTCTGCAGACACCAGGTCAGGTGGAGGGGAGGGAGCAGGAGGTGCTCCAGGTGCCAGAGCAGAACTGCACCTGTGGAAAGGCACCCACAGTGGAGCAGTTGGTGCAGGACTGCAGCCTGTGAGGAGGACTTGTGTCAGAGGTCCCATGGGATGGCCCCCGTGCTGGAGCAGGGAGAGAACACTCTGAGAAGTCCTACCCCAAAGGAGGAAGGAGCAGCAGAGGTAACATGTGACAAACTGACCACAATCACCCTTTCCCACACCCCTGCACTGCTGGGCAGGGAAGAGGTAGAGGAAATTTAGAGTGCAGTTGAGACTGAGAAGGGAGGGATAGAGGGAAGCTGTTTTTAGATTTGTTCTTATTTCTTGTTATCCTATTCTGATTTGAATTGGTAATCAATTTAATTTTTTTTCCCCAAGCTGAGTTTGTTTTACCCATGCTGTTAACTGGTGAATGATCTCTCCCTGTCCTTATCTTAACCCAGGAGCTTTCATTATATTTTTCTCTTTTCTTTCTAGCTGAGGAGGGGGAGTGATAAGAGCAGCTCTGGAGGGCACCTGAAATGCAGCCAAGGTCAACCCTACACACCTTTTCTGATCTATCAAACTGGAGATTTACAGCTCTGTCTTGTTGTTGACATTTCTGATGCTAAGCTATGAAAATGCAGTACTAATTGGCAGCTCATTCATAGTCTCTCAAGGCAAGGCCTTGATGAGAACAGATATGGGGGATAAATCACTCCATCTCCCTTCTTGCAAAGTTTGCTTCACGCTGTAGGGAATAGGCCTAATCTCCTGCATCCTGGTTGAAGCCATTTCAGATGGGTCTGGAATAAAGAAGAGGAGAACCAGGGTAATTTTGTAGTCATAGGAAAAATCAGAGCTTTGATAAATATTGAGCTGATTTGCTAAAATGAGTGTCAAAAGCGTTGAAGGTCCTTATGACTATAACCCCGAGCAGTAGTTATGGACAAGAGCCAACAGGGACACAAAATGCTGTAAGAAGAAAGACTGAAAAACTGAGGTAGCAGGAGAAATTGAATGAAAGAGAGCAGGTATCTCTGGAGCTGCATATATAATGAAAACTTTAGATCAATGTCTGGAGAGCTTTTGTAATGAATAAAATAGATCCCTGTGTACAGGGACACAGGGTGGAAAGTGTAGAGACACCTCAAAAATTAGCAAACCAAATTTGGTGCTTACTGACCAAACAGCTCAGTAAGCACCTTAAACAGGTAGGGAAGTGTGAAGAGGAGCTGAGCAAGCTGTGTGACAGAGCAGGAGGAGGGTAAATATGGCAGGGACACAGGGAGAGAAAGTGCTGTGGGGTGTGCCAGCGAGGCAAGCCGGGAGGGCAGAGCAGCAGCAGGGCTGTTGAGTGGGTCTGAGCTGGAACCAGATCTGGAGACAGGTCTGTTATTGCAGGCACTTCAGAGCACTAGGCTGGACGGGGAGGAGAGGCTTAATGGGTTTGGCAAACAGCTGTGATAAGGCTTGGAGTTTATCATGTGCTTGAGCAGAGCAAAAATATTTGTGGCACCCCTATTCTTGTTCTTCTCTAAAATCCCATCAGAAATTATGCATGCTGCATTCATGTATATATCTTTGTGTAATGCACCACATCCTCCCCTTATTTCAAACCAACCTGGAAAGTATGCATGGCAAAAATATCTTTGGCAGAAAGCTAAACAAGTTCTATCATGATAAGCTCCTAAGTAAATGCTGTGCTAACAGTTGCTAATTAAAGTGAAGTGTATAGTCCTTGATTTTTCAATTAACACACCCAACGTATAGTAGTGCCTTAATTATTTTTGTGCCTAAATATACTTGAAAGAAATCTGTAAGTGTGGCAGTGAACTTTAAAAGGCAGGTGATTCTCTGTGTTTTCAGTGATAGGGTAATGGTGGATTTAACTGAAATTGATGGGAGGCTCTGATGGAAATGTACCATAGTCTGAAAATCTTTGGCCGTAAATGGAAAATAACAGGAAGAGCCAAGATTATTTATTTTCACTTTACTCTCAGATGAGCCATTTTCAATCAATTACTTGCCCCTTAATCAGCCACGTGAGCAACTTGTCCGCAAGATAGCGTGTTGCCCTTCTGTAGATAGTTCTGTCCACAGAGGGGTCCAAATTTTCTGCTGTGAGATGTGCAGTGCTCTGGCCTTTTGTTTAAACCAGGCAGCTGCCCTTCCTCTGGAATTGTTGTGGGGGAGGCTGAATAGCCCCATCCTGAGATCAGCGTTTGTCAGGTGAGGTGAATTGGAGCCTGGGTGTGCCTGCTCTCTCTCGGGACAAACAAGTAATGCCCTAAGCAGGTCACCTAACAAGAGGTACAGGGCAGGAGGGCAGGGAGATGCCCATGGCTTTGCTGCTGTCTGGACTCCCGAGTGCCTAATGATAGCCTGCTGCTTGCCTGTTCCCATGGCAGCACTCCTAATGGCCATTCCCGTGGAAACCTGCTGGAAAAAGGGTACACCCATACAAATGGGGGGTAATGGTTTAAATGGCTCAGTAGCAGAATTTTTCAGGAGTGCTTAGCATTAGAGCTTGTCAGGATTGTCTGAAATGTTTTTAATCAGAAAATGCTGGCTTGTGGAAACACAAAGTTTGGACATATTTGCAGGAAGTCAGCTGCAAAATGCTAAAAAAACCAAAAAGGCCGAATTCAAGGCATTTTCAGGCCAACGTGCTGACTGGAAAGTTTGTCTCCTACACTGAAATTAATTTTAAAAACATGCATTACTTTGTTGATTTTTATTTTGATTACTGATCATATTTAGAACAAATTCAAGAATGACTGACTTGAGCTGACACTGTGCATTTAGTTTTGGAGCGTGCTTTAGTGTTTTTACAGTTTTAGTATTAATATCAATTTGACATGGGGAATATTTTTTTGTATTTTCTTTTCTCTTAGGCATTTCTCTTAAAATAATCTCCAATCTATCTCTATTGATTTTTAATCTAAATATGCTCCATTTTAGCAAAGTGTACTAGTTTGGGGGGGGGGGGTTTGTTGGATTTTTGTTTTTCCTTAATCCCAGTGGGAAAAAATGATAGGTTTTTCAAAGACATTCTGAGTTTTCCTTTCTTATATTTTGCAATGGAAACCCTACTACATTTTGGGTTTTCACGTCCAAAAGTATATTTCCCTTTAGCATGAGGGCTATGAAGTTGTCTTCACTTTGGAGGGGCAGGGGAAATGGGGACACAGGTCCACTGAAGTTGATTTCTACTGGTAAGAAATGTACGGTGCTGCTAAGCCACATAATTCAAGCCACAGACCAAAGTAATTGGGGTGAGAATTGCTCTAGCATTTGGTTGCTAATTCTGGAAAATAATCTACCACCTGTTGTTTAGTCTGTAGGATTAAAGAAGGTTTAATGTTTGAGGCAAGAGAAATTTATTGCTGCAGATGGAGCTCAATTTAAAAAAAAACTATGGGTGAAGATCGATTCAGTTCCAGTAGTCTACCTCATTTAAAAAGGTAACTTGGTACAAGCCACAGCATTCTTAATAGCAACCTGTGGACAGAGATGTTTTCCACCTTCAGAAATTGTTTTCTCTATTTGGAAGTCATCACATCTGAGTTTATCACTATTCTTTAATAGCTATGCTGTGTAACTGTCACCTTTTTTCCACTGTGTATGTCATCAGATTTTAATAAGAGGCAATAATATTATTGTCCCACTAAGAATGCAATCAAAGATGTGTTTGATGCACAGGATAAACAGTTGCTGGAGAGGAAAATATGAAAATTCAAGGGAGTTTTTTTTGGTTCTATTTACTGACCATCTGGAGGAAGGAAATACTGGCAATAAGAAACTTTCAGAAATCAGTGGTAT
The DNA here is from genome assembly GCF_000277835.1 of Geospiza fortis. Lineage (NCBI taxonomy): Eukaryota > Metazoa > Chordata > Aves > Passeriformes > Thraupidae > Geospiza > Geospiza fortis. The sequence continues at coordinate 6,548,281 of NW_005054304.1, forward strand.
GAAATTGATGAGAAGACAGGATAAGGTAAATCTATTAGTTGGAGAGACTGGAGCATATTGCTTGGAATATTTCTGCTCAGCAAAAAGCAGAAAATACTTTTCTGATAGACATATAATTTTTGTGACAGAAGTGCTTGCAGGGAATATTTCCCAGTTTGGAGAGAAGGTAATGGGGGCATGGGAGAATACTTTCTGTTAGGAATTTACTGTCAAACAGTCATTTGTCCAGAGCCTGGGGAGTTTTCAGGGACATAGAAATGTGGGTCCCATTCCTGGACTGGGTCAGCCTGGGATATAAATTTGAGGTATTCGTTGGGAATAGGGGAAATTTGTCTAACAGCACATAGAGGTAGATGTTGTCGCAGCAGGCACGTTGGTGTACAGTCAAGTTGCACACATGATGCTCTGCAGTTGATAACCAGGATATTTGGCAGGAGCCCCACACATACGCAGTACCCCATCCTTGGGGCAGATTTTGGGATATATTAAGTAGAAATCCTATCAATGCTGGATAGGATTTATTAAGAATTTTGTCTTGCTTCTAGTCAAGCTTTGTACTGAGCCTTTTTTCCAGTCTTGTTTCCCTCGCAGACTCCAAGTTTCCCATCTGGTCACTCTCAATTCCTGTTTTCTCCAGTCAGATTCATCCAGCTGGGTGTGTTAAGGCTGGAAGTCCATAGTGACACAGATCACTATGATCACAGCAATCCTGCTCTTTCTGATGCTCTTCCCTGGCACCTCCAATGTGCCCAGCCTGTTCAGCTTGCAGAGTCAGCAGAAAACTGAGGACTTACTTGGCTTGCCTTTAATGGGGATTTTGCTCCTTGTTTTTCAACAGACTGAGCAGGCTGGACACAGGGGACCTCTGGGACTTCCCAGCATGGGATGGCACTAGGACCCCTAAAAATTCAGTCTGTTGTAAAGCCAGGGCCTCAGGTCTTTTTGTCAAAGTGATCTCAGCCTGTTGGATGGGTCCTGTGGTAGCCAGAACAAGGCAAAAAACGTGTTGCCTTTTGTTCAGCTACAGCTTCTGTAAGGCAACATAAGGCAATGCAAATGGAGAACAAATCAAACAGTGTAATAGGTATATGGAGTGGTAGCTGATGGCTTTTGGCAAGCTTTGTAGAAAGAAGCTTGACCAGCACAACCTCAGAGTACACATTTCCTACTGGTTTAACGCACTGAATTTAAAGCTCATTTTTCACCACCAGCATTTTGCATTTCAGTGGCAGTAAATAGTAAATATTCAAAGGCCTGAAGACATGAAGAATCCCCAGGGATGCTGTAGTTCTCCCTTGTTTTTCTTCAGCAGAGACATGAACATGTTTATAGCTGGTTAAGAAGAAATAGTTTTGTCTAAGGGAAATCATTAAACCAAAGTTTGCAGTTTACTAAAGTCTTTTGGTTTTCTTGAAATTTTCCAACAGAGAAGATTCTTTTATGTAGAGCGTTTGTCATCTTCTAATGCTTTACAGAGTGTTGATGTTTTGAAGTAAGTTATGTCACCCAACAGAAGGTTTAGCAGATCAGCAATGATACTTGAGAAATTCAGTGGAAGGAAGCGTATTTTAAGCCATCTTTCTGTCTGGAGCACCTTCTGGCAGGCTGTAGATGTTTACCACTCTGTGTCCGACCCAACTCATGGTTTTGGTCTGCTGGAGTCTGGTGGGCTGTCAGTGGGGCAGTACAACTACTGTGCTTTTGGTCTGCATGACCTGTGCAGTTTTCAGAGCTGGGTCCCACCCTGGCCTGCAGCCTTTCTGACAGCTGCTTTGAAGTGGCTGCACACTCTCCATTAGCCAGGGGGGGAGACATTTCTGTAACAGCCCCCCAGGCTGGTGCAATTGTCCATCAGGTAATTCCCAAGCCACCTTTAGGGAACCTCTGCATCAAGGAGCACTTGCAAAATTTTGAGGAATTCAGAACTTTGAAAGGCAGGTCTTAGACACTGACTAATGTACCAAGAGAACGGATAATGTGGTGTTATGGAGAATAGTCACAAATACTTCCTTGAAGTCTCACTGATACCACTGTAAGAAAAGCCCCATGAATTAAAGCTGCAGTCCAGGGGATAATGTTTCTGCTGCTCCAAAGGGAAAAAATAGCCCATATTAGAAGTATTTGGTGGACTTCTCCTTATCAAAACTTTGCCAAAGACCTAGCATTCAAAGGTCTTCAACCACGTGGCTTAACATGTTCCACTGTGGGTACTAGCCTCTCTAGCTCTCAATGTCTGAGAATCAAATGTCTTAGCACAAAATCTGCTGAGAAAAGGAATCTGTAGCTACAGTGCTGTGTGTGGAAACTCATGCATGTACCTCACATGTGAATTAAATTCAGATGTTGTAAGTAAATTTTAAAATCCCCAAATTATCCAGGATCTCTCCCTAGATACAATATGTCCTTAATTCTTCATTTATTGTAGTGACAGTGCAATTCTTTGTGGATATGAATGTTATTTTTTTAATCACTGAACTGAGAAACATTTAGCATCATGTCAGGTGGAAGAAAACAAATCCATTGACTTTGTCTTAGTCAGTTGGTAAATGTTGACCTAGGCAAAGTGACAAATGTCAAGAATTTTCCTCATGAAGGAGCTGGATGGAAGGTAGAAAGCATGAAACAAAAACCTGAGCCAGAAGTACACATGAATGCTGTGCTGCTGCATTTCATCCCTCAAAGGCTATTCCATTGCATGTAGTACAATATTAGTGTGTTCCATGTTTTCATCTTTACATTTAATTCACAGCGAATTTCTCAGGGGAGAACAAAAACTCTCCTGAGTTCTTCAAATGAATAGTGTGAGATATAAATAGTGCTCAGGGAAAATGCCAGCCACCTCTTGGAAGTTTTGCTTCCATGGTGGAGGATATATACAGTGTAGGTTACGTGTGGACATTGGTGCAATTCATGCTCCAAAGATTTGTCTGGAATCCTGGAGAAAGCACTGGTTTGGGTTTCATAAGATGTGGTATTTGAAGTGTCTGGTAAATAATGCCTTTGGGAACGTGAAAATTCCTTTTTTTCAGTATTAGTAGCAATTCAGTGCCTGCATAGCCTAACTCTGACCCCAAAATATTTATGTCTGCATTCCTGACACAGCACTGATACACGGGGTCAAACTTTTCCTTCTGAATCTTATTAAGACTGTGAGGTTTTTGGGGGTGAGGTCTTTGGGAGGTCTTCCACTCCTACAGTCAGAAGGTCTGCACCAATGTGAATTAGGCTTATCAGTGCCCATTTTCATATTTGGCATCTTTTAGCACCTGTGACTCCTTAGATATGTTTAAAATCTGACCTCTCATCCGTAGCACTCCTCATTCTAATATCCCAAAGTAGTGAATTTCCACAACTTCCCTGGGATTACTTAGAATTATTTTGCAGGCTGATTGAAGTCAGAAGGGATTGAAACCAATCCTGCAACTTGTCTTGACATGTGTGAGTACCTTGCCAAACCTACTGTGGTTCAGATACTGGCCTCATCCAAGTGAGGAAAGGTAGATCCAGAGGTTCTTTGTCCTTCTCAGTCAAAATGGACATGGCTTCAACCTCATTTGTTCTGCTCTTAAGGTGAGGTGTATGTATGTGGGTGGAGCTGGCTAGACTTTAGCTTCCACAGTAACAGATCTTTTTTTGGCATCAGAAAAAAGATGCAAATTGTTTTTATGTGGCAGGTGTTTCAGCCAAATATCCTGGGATCAAACCAACATTTATCAAGTAACTTGAATCCCAGCTTTATGCCCTCAGTGGGCATTGCCCACAAGGAGGTAATGCATCAGTAGGCAGAGAAGATTAGAACACAAAGAAGGGGAATAAAAAAATCACAAATCAACAATCTCAACTGTATTAAATATGCTGTCCAGGGATGCTTTCCTCTGGCAAAAAAAACTATTCAGATGCAAAGCTACCATAATGATTTTATAAAATAAACCAACTGTAGGTAGATCGTGGTTCTGTAATAGTCAGGACCTTGAGCTCCATTTCAGATATCTCCTTGTCATGTCATTGGTCCTGGAAGGGATCATTATTGCTGTTCAATTAAACTGAATTTGGTATGACAGAATCTTGCCAAATACTGGCCTCTGAGGGGGTTGTTCTTGCTAAAAATTTGAATAACATGCTGTTATGAATGATGGTGTTTTAAATTAGTGAGGATACTAAAAGAAGTTAAAATAGACAGGACATTGTGAGATTTCCTAGCAGCTGACATGTTTGGCCTATTATTATATAGTTGAGTTAATTTGAAAAGACACATGAGTTTCCAGGAGTTTTAAGTGCAAATATGCCAAGTAAATTAAATATGTGGGTGTGAGCTTTGCAGTGTGTTTTGGTTAGTCAAAATCAGAAAACTTTTGCATGTTCTTTTGTTAACTTGTTAGTGTCCAGGAAGGTGCTGAATTTAGACTCCCTGTGACTATATTCTTCACATGGCTTTTTAATCCCTTATTATAGCCTTTTTCTAGGATCAAAATCAACACAGCCAATTAAATACAAGGTTATACGGGGAGGGGTTGTTGTTTTTGACAGTCCTAGATGGGGTAACAAACCTGCCAGAGGAGCCTTAGTGGTTGCTGTGGCTAGAAGGTCCACAGTGGTTTGCAGAAAACTGCTGCAGGAGTGACAATATCCTGGGGGTTCCTGCAGTCTGGGAACTCAAAAGCTCTCTGCTCTGGACCCTTAAATGCCTGATTTCTGGCATAGGATATAACGAGTGACTACAGTAACTCCGGCATTCATGTGATGCTGTATATGGAGCTGGTAACAGACATGGAGACCACACTGAAACCAACCTGTGGTTTTTTTCATGTGTTCTGTTTCTGTAGGAAAAGCAGTGTGTTAGTTTCTTAGTGGCACTGATCAGATGAGATGGATTTGAAGCTGTTCAGACAAATTATATGAGAGATGGTCTATGTTTTTTCCAGCCTGCTTTCTTGTTTTCTGATGTTTTCACCTGAGTTTGTTTCCCCTTATTTCTGAGGGTGAAGCTCTGGGACAGTTCTCACCCTGGAGGGTTGGAGGCAAGGTGCTGTTGCTTATGCTTTGTACCTCAATTAAAGCTCTGCATGATGAATTAAAGTTAACAGCAAAGCTGTTTGCCTCTGTCCTGGCCCTGCTATTCCCCATTTTTTCACAATTGCTTCCCTACCAATTAGATACCATAGTCTCTGTCAGTGACAGCTCATAACAAAGCCTATATTGGAACATCTCTTAATTGAGCATCCTTTAGCTCTTTACTTTCTTTTTAATTTCTTAGCTACTTTAATGCTGTCTTAATATTAGTTTTCTCTGAAGACTTCTTTTCAGAGCTTCTTTTCAAATAAATTGCTGTTGAAATGATCATAACATAGCTTTTTTATTTTTAAACACACAGAATTATCTCAATTGGCATTAAGTTCAGGGAGTCAAAAGGCCACATGTACCTTCATAAATCTGAGATGACTTCACTGAAGTCATTGAATTTACAGTCTCTTAACAGAGAGTTCAGGTTGACCCCAGAGCCCACAAAGTTAGCTCTAATGGGAAATTTAGAATTTTCTGCTGCACTGAATACAATGACACATTCTTAGGATTATCTGAGGATGGAAAACAAATATTTGCTGTACTGTAGCATTCCGTTCTCCTCTGTATTCATGTCTTCTCCGTTCCAATGGTGAATGACAGTGACTGAAATTGAGGGTGACAATCGCAGCCACTCCCCACGGTGTTACTCCAGTGGTTACTTTGGAGCAGTAGTAATTAACAGAAAGGCCCCAGGTTATTAACACAGGATGCAACGAGAGCCAAGTAGTGTTGTGTGGAGTCCTTGAACAGTGCACAGTGATACTCAGCATGGCAGTGCCTCATCTCAAGCTCAGCTTTTTTCATTCGGTTTTTGTATTCAGACTGCAATTTATTAGTTGCAAATGACTGACTTCATGTGTCTTGGTCATGCAGCTTTCCAGGTAAAAGCATTTTCTTTTTGCTTGATAGCTTCCTCAGAAATGGAATTCAGTATTTGCAGTGCCACATCTCCTATTTGTTTGTTTACAATATCAATTACCTCCTTGTTCTACCTTGTCTCAGTGCTGTGTGTTTGTTTGCCCTCTTCTATCAATGATAATCAAGGGTCTGATCAAATCTACATCTCTTTGTCTTGACTCTGAAGCGCTTGCTGATTAAAGTGGGAGAGATAATAGAATGCAGTAGAAAGGATATATATTTACTGAGTTCTGTACACAACATGATGTGTTAAACTTCACCCCAAACAATGCTTTTCTTCCACTTCCTGCTATCCTGTTTATCCATTCATGCCTGTTTTCTGAGCCCCCTTCAGAGAAATGTTGACCTTCTTGGTAAAAGAGACTGGAGACCCGCCTCTGCCAAGGTCCTGCTGATTCCTCTGTGGCACAGGCTAAAAGCTGATCTTAAGTAGCTGCTCATCCCTCCTGCCAGATTTATGTCATATTGTTGTACATGATAAGAGCCCCCAGCCAGTGCAGCTAAACTGGGTGCCTGTGTCAGCAACCTCCTCCTCTTTGGGCCAGGCTGAGGGCTGCCCCACCATGCAGGACAGCCACTGGGTCTGTGCTGATCTGGCATTCCAGGTGCCAAAGGGTCCAGGTAAACTGGGAATTCCATGAGCAGACCTGCCAAGAATAGCTGGTGGGTAGGACATGTTGGCATCTGGCATATAATGGAGAAGTATCCAAGCTACCATCAGTTGTTGCAGACCACATATGGGGAGTGAAGGCAGGCTAGGGTCAAGCCTTGGGTTTTCTCAGTGTCCTGAACAGAATTTGGCCACAGCCAAATGAGATCTTAAACTCTGCTACTACAAAGCAGCCTCACACACAAACCTTGACCTGCTTGGTAGGCAAATGCTTCCTGTGTTGCATAAATGTCAAACCACATCCCATAGCAGCAGCCTCCATGTCACCAGTGCAGTGATAACCACGTTGGAGTAATCTGCAAATATTAAAATTATGCACTATTGGCTCATCAGTTTTGTCACATATGTTTATATGCAAACAGATCTTATGACTAGCACTTCCAAAAGTAACTAGGAATGTGTCAGTGCTGAACGCTCAGCAGGTTCTGTTGGTTGAGCCTGACCTGAATGTTAATCATGTTTTTCCTTAGATGAGCATTAAATCTCTTCTGCTTCTGGAGACCAACATCAAAATTCAAATATTTAATTTGCTCATTGACATTTATTAAAATAGCTTTGTGCTTGAATATCAAGTTAAGGCAGTGGTAGCTAATTTCGTTAGTCTAGATGACGTTGGAAGTAAATTTAAATCTGATTGAGAAGCATTTAATACTCACTAAGAAAAGGAGGGAATGAAAGGTCAACAGTATAAAATGTTGACATCTACAAACAGCAGAACTTTAAGTTTGGCTTTTGAAGTAACTGAATGAAGCCTCAAAACCAATTGCAATAGGAATATTTCAGAATGCTAGGAGAGGTTCTTCTCCTGCTTCCCAAGATAGGCCTTAGTGTCCTAATGAGACAGAGATGACCTCAGACCATTTATGTGTAAATCTTAGGCTGAAAATTCTTTGGTTGGGAGGTTAAATGTGGATTCAGCAGAGATGAGTGTCCTGTGAGTATTTTGCTTTATAGAACCATAGAATTATTATATTTAGAAAAGACCTTGAAGATCATTGAGTCCAAGCTTCGACCAAGGCATGAAAACTGCTGTTCTGGTTGCTCATGCTCCCTGGATCCATTTAAATCTCCCCCAACTGCTTTGGCACTGCCATGACCATATCAGCCCCTCTGGTAAAAGCTGCTCTGTCCTGCAGGGTCTCTCCACTCCCACTGGAGTTCCCCTGAGTCCAGGACCTCCCTCCAGCTCTTTCAGGAGTTTTGTTCCAGAACTTACCGTAGTCACCCTTGCAAACACTGCTGTCACCTTGTACCTCACTGACTGAGGAGAAAGTTGCTAATTTAAATGGGGAAAAATTTACTTATATATGCACACTTGTGAAAAGGCCTTGTTTTGAATTATATTAAGGACATGAGGCCATTTAAATTCTATATAATGTGAGGAAAGGCATTTATAGGTATAGATGGAAGGAAAGACTACATTTTTCATTGGAGTTGAAAATGGAGGGTCAAGGAATATTTGACCTCTTGAATAACATTTTCAGGTAGCTGGCTGGTCTTGTATTAATACTTTATACCCAACTGGCTTATTGGGTATAACTCCAGTTTTACACCCCTTGCTTACATGATTGCTTGTATCTTGGCCTGGAATACTGAATTGTGAATTTCTTGTTAAATTCCTTTTCATTGTGAAACCATGCAGCTGTAACTGAGAGAAATATGCTAAATCCTCTGGGGTGGGGATCAGCTAGAGGCATGTAAGTACAAAGGATTATTTTTCCTTTTTTTCAGAAAAGTTTCTGTATATTTATGGATCAATAGATTGGAACATATTTATTCAGTAAACAAAGAAGAGCAAGTCCTTTTAACAAACAGACTGAGGTTTGCTTTGGGGGTTTCTGTTTTGGTCCTGTTTCATTGCATTCTCAGGAAACACTTTTTTGGGCATCTCTGAGGGGGTTTTGTTGTTTCTTTCATCTTGGCTGTCATGCTGAGCTAGCAGTGACCTCCTGAAGAGAAGGTTAATGTTAAGAGAAACTTCCCTAACTTAAAATACAGCTGTCAGCCCCTGTGCACAGTGGTCCAGTGACTAACACCTGTTTGAATAAAGCTGGTTGTTTACCTAGGATAAACTGTTCTGGATTCTCAGTGGAGTGTCCTACAGAGAGTCTGAAAATTCATGAAATATCTCAGACTGAGAGCCAGTTTGAATTAACCCCAAGTGGGATTTCACACTTGAAAGTTCTTCCTGGGTGCTCTATTTCAGGGATGTGTGAGAGGTACCATGTGGTCATATCAAAGAATGTAGATGAGGACATTGCTGGTGGCAATTATTTTGTCAAATGCCTACCATAGGAAAAGGTGGCCATCCTATTTTGCAGGCACTGAAAGCAGACATCAGTCCCAGAGCACCGTATGAATGACATCTGTTGCTTGGGTTTTGGCAGACGTGGTTTTTCTCTGGCATTTGGAATTCCCCGTGCAAATCTTGGGGTCAGAAGGAACTTCTGTTGACAACGTTGTTTCCATAAAAATGCCTTGAAGCCCTTTAGGTAACTTTATAGATAAATACGGCTTTCCAGAGTAATTTTTTTTTCATTTGTTTGTTTTGCAGTATATGGCAATGTGTGTTTTATTGTCTGTCTCCTACACTCAGTTCAGTTGAAGGAATATAGAAAAAATGATTAGGCATTTTTTAAAAACATAATATTGAAAGTAAATGATGGAGTAGTAGTGATAGTGTACCAACAGTCTCATTCAAGAAGAGGAATTTGGATGAAAACCCAGTTGCCTTCCAAGTACAGTTTCCCTCTGCTCTAGTACTCAGCTTCTCTGAGAAGTGGTGTTTGCAGTTTGTTTAGGGAATACCTTCAGCAGCAGCTTTTCATCCGCTGTTTGAGGAACGTGCTTCTACAATCTGGAAAGCCCATTTGTAGGAGAAAGCTGAGTCTTGGAACTCTTGTGGTTTTTGAACCGAGTCCAAGAAATGCCAGTCTTCCTGGGCCCTTTGTGCTGAGAAGGCCTCTCTTCACAGCCACTAGAAAACAACTGAAAGAAACTGCTTCATCATAGCAATGCGCTCTTTGAGAGGAGATCTAGAGCTGTTGAGGAGAATCCCCACCCAAAACCTCACAGCATTCAGTTTTGTAACTGTGGAAGTCAGTTACAGGAGTTTCTGCAGCATTTGAATTCCCTATGCCGCGCAGAACCGAGGAGTGGCTCTGGTTTGCTCCCAGTAGCCTGCTGCATACTCAAATTTCTTGAATCTGTGGTCCTGTAGTAAGGATGTAAGATTGATCAGCTTGTGCTAAAGGAGGTAAAAATCATCCCTGAAATCAGAATTTCCAGATTTCCCATGCTCAGTGCTAGTTGGTAAAGTGTGTGCATGTACGTGTGTTTGCAGTTGGATGGACTGTGGCTTTTCTTTGCACAGATGTCAGTTTGGAACTAGGAAAAAACGGATCTTTAATTTTTTTTATAGCTCTATCCAGGGTGTCAGAAAATTAAGCAATCCTAGATTGAAGCTAGATGAAATCTGTCTGTACTATCCTCATGATGCCATCACACTCTGTGACCTTTCAAAAGAATCTCAATGTGAATACTCTTCTCTACTTTCTTCTCTCTCAGCTAAATTTTAAGGTCTTGGATTTGGGGCTAGCCTATGGTTTTAGCTCTTAATTTTGAGAGCACTCTGAAATGAACTGTTTATTTTTCTTGAGCATTGAAGCTCATGAACTTTCTAGCCAACATCAGGAGGTAGTTTCACATGTATTAACAAACTGTCAAGAAAACTCTTTGTTTACAGCAGGTTGCTATCCTGACAGTGGGCACATGAAGAATCAGTGTTAATTCTTTAGGTAGCACAACTGCTCTGATCAAGCAGGGCAAAGTGCTCCCCCAAAGGAAGAACTGTCCCTGGGACTGGTACCTTCCCTTGGTTTCTGTATTGAGTCAGAAGTCACTACAAGCAAATCAAAAGAAGAAAAATTCAGCTTGTATTGTTAAATATTGAAGGTGTTTTGGCCTAAATGAATTCTTAAAAGTTACATATTCTGTTTTCAAATGTGAAGGCAAAAATAGATATTTGGTTATTATGAAATGTCTAACGTTGAACTGGTTTGGGGGACATTTACTATAGGAAGGTGTTGATTCCAGGGGCTGTGAGGGAAGAAGCATCACAGTAATATTTGGTTTTAAACTAATCTTAGACAAGAAGTGGGGAGATTTTCTTGCCCATTTCTGTTTGAGGATGGGTGTCTTGCCTTGGTCCTCTGTAGTTAGGAGAAGGACTCATCAATAAAGAGCTCAGAAAGCAGCTTCTAGCAATCTTAAGATCAGACACATGTAAAACAAGATTTATCTCCTGATAGCTTGTGATACATGGTGAAAGCAAACCTTTTAAAGTTATTTCTGGCTCCACATTTTCTCCTGCTTCCTTGTAATTTCTCCAGCCATGTCCAGGCTTAGATTTACCCAATCTTTGTTCACCCAAACACTTGCATTTTTTCCAAGGACTGGCACAGCTAGGAGCTAATGCTGTTTGTATTTGATGTAATAGAGATACAGAGCTGAAAGACTTGACATTTCTGCCAGCTGGGTCTAAACCTTCTTGCTATCTATCTTTGCAGCTGTATGTAAATGCCAGACTAGCTGAGGAAGGAGGCTCACTCATTTTTATGGTCCATTGTTATGGGTTTATCAGCTCTAGCAAGAGAAGGAAAATTCACTAGAACTGAGTGCTGTTATGAATGCCATACAAAATCTTGGCATCAGATCTCCACTGTTAATTAAACTCTCATGATTGTGACCAGCTCCTTTGCCTTTGGGACAAAATTGAAGAATTTAGGCTTAAACACGAGCTAAACCCTTCTTATAAACTACAAGAGAGTCCTAGGGCCATGGATAGCAAGTCCTATGTCTATTGAAAAATATTTTTAGTAGTGTTGTTGCTGCTCTTGTGTAGCTTGTCTGTTATTCAGAATTTCTCCCCTGTTATCATCTTAATGCTCTGATGGGAACTGCTGCCTGTGAACTCAAGCGGATCATCCCAGCTGGCTGATTCTATTGTATTGCACACACCTCTGTGGCTGCAGAGAGGCCTTTGGGTCTGGGGGGAGAAAGTGATTTCCATATGCTTCATTTGTATTCTCTCAGTACCTGTGCTCTGCCAATTATGCTATAAATAAACTGGCTTGTAGGAAGGTGCTGTACAGTATGTTCTTGGCTGTCTTCTGCAGTGGGAGCCATGTAGGTACAGTGCTGGAGCATTTCAGGGATTACTGCTTGTTTCACAAGCCTGTCAGGGAAAATAATTTACATACCTGCATGTCCATTGAGTTCTGAGTATGCAGCAGTAGAGGGAATTCCATGGTTTTAAATCCATGTGATATGTTTTGGAAATTCATTGCTGTCTCTTTATCTTTGCCAATGGGCACAATCAAGGACCTGATGGAATGTTTTACCAGGAACCAGCTGTCATGTATTGGCATGTCAAGCTCTGCTCCATTCATCTTCTTTAAAACTTTACATTCAACCAGCACCAAAAAAACCCAAAAAATAATAATCAAACCAAAGTTTGCCATACAGATAAATTGTATTTGACCCTGACAGTAAAGAGTTACAAGGTCCACCTCAGCTAGTAAGGAGTATGGAGTAAAAGATTGTAAATAAAGGATGCAGAAAATGGCTGAAGGCATAAATGAAAGCACAGAAGTGGGTAGGATGCTTTGGAAAACCTATTATATTCCCAGCCATCTTTCTATGCTAGCCCATGTTTCAATCACTACCTGAAATGAAAAAGCAATTTTTAAAGACATCCTTCAGTGTAATACGAATCTTCAGTAGGATTTAGATTTATCAGAATTTAGATTTGTCAGTAGAATTTAGATTCACCAGGATCTATTTGCTTGAAGATCCTTAAGCAAGTAAATGCTTTGGAAAATTGTGCCATGTGGATCATATTGGTACACTCAGGCAACAAAATTCTGGTTCCTTCTTCATGGCTTCAACCTGTGCACTGCTGAGAACTTCAAAGAGTGATCCCCTTTCCTGAGAAGTGGCAACACCTTTCAGTTTTGGGAAAGTGAATGTGACATGGAATGTGAAGGGCCAAATAAAGGAATTGGTGGTTCTTCCTAAAAATACGTGAGACTTAGCTTTGAGATAGTGAAGGTAACCTACAACACAGATCATCCATTCCCTCCTACCAAGGGGAGAGACCCCTCTGGAGGCTCTTTGCACCCTGTGGCGAGGTGGGAGGCAGTGTGGCGACACATCACTTATCAGTAATTTCCTACAGAAAATCAGGAGCTTAGAACCATCTCCTCTGGTGTCCTTCAGTTCTTTCCTAATCAGCCTCAGAGCTGTCCTCCAAGTCTGGACTCTTAATAGAGGCTGCCTGTCCCTTCTAATTTTTCTCCCACTTAATCATTCCATGTCTTACATGCTCTGGTAATGCACCTAGCTTTCTTTTCTCCTGTTTCTGTTTTTATGTCTTGAGTTTTTATTCCCTCCCTCAGCCTCTCAGGACTCTTTCTCCCAACCCCAAATCCAATCACAAAAATGAAAAAAGTAAGTCTGAAATCAATGAACCTTTTTGTTTAACTGAGTTTCGTCTCTTCTAGAAGAGAAAACTGACACGGGTATCATTTTCTAAGTGCATTAATTATTTTTTGTGTTCCTCACCTCAATAATATTTTTCTGTTATGGAAAGGCAAGTAGTTCTTCACCTTACAAGCAACTTTTAAGCCATAAACAAATGGAAGATTTCATATTATATCAGCAATGAAAAGGTATCAAAAATTCCACTAGAAGCAAATGTGTGTGTGCATGTGTACATACGTGTCTATTAATAGATGATGAAGGGAAGATGAGTTAATTTGTAGAAGATTATGATTTCCAGGCTCTCAGGTAGCTGGTATCTAGTTCTTTAGTCCTGACTTGTTAAAAATCTGTTTGCTGGGGGTTCTTCCCTAAGAATCATAAGAAAATTATTTCAATAATTTTAAAATCTCCTGGAAAAATGGATATTTAAGGCCATTGTGTTCTTATGGTATTCCTGAAAACTGGTGGATGGAGGAGGTGAGCTATACAGATTAATGCCCTTGCTGAGGGCATTAAATTAACTAAATTTAACCCTTAAATCTTGTTGGACAGTAGCCAGCTCTGTTGCTGTCTTCCTTGTACTGAGTAGCATTATCTGCATGAATTTTGCTCTAGATTAGCCACAGCATACCATAGCTTCTGCCAGACTTCTTTGTCCAAGAGAAAAAAAGGTATAGGGATGTTCAGGAGGTAATGTTCTGGAGCACCCATCTTAGAGGTGCAGGAGACCCACATTCCCTGGTTTCATTGCTCACTGAACAACTCGTTTGGCTGGTGTTTTGTTTTCCATGCACCTTCAACAAACACCAAATTATTACAATGGTATTTAACAGTGCTGAAAGGTATTAATGGGACCTACCCACAGGAGACTGAGCTTGTGGTTTTAAACTTCCTTACCTGTTCAAATGTGGATTCTAGTATTATAGCATAAAATGTAGTGTGTTCTGAGTGCACTTAACCCAGCTCTCGGGTAAAGTCTTTTATTTTTCCAAATAAGTGAATATCCTAGAATAAAATACTAGGAAAATACTTAATATGGAGGTAGAACATGGCACTTTTAGGTGACTTAGAGATCCTTGCATGGCAGAGCAAAACAACATTTGGTGACATTGTTAGCTGGATGTAAAATACAGGGTGAATTACTGGGTTGTTTGTTGTTAGAAAGATCATAATGTAAAAGATGCCCTTTCCCTGGACTCCTCGTAAGAGAAATCAGTCACTCCAGTTACTCTAAGAATTCAATAAGGAGTTATCAAGATGCACCAGCTTCTTTTCATTGTCACAATAACAAGCCTGATGCCCACTTCTGAGAAATTTTGCCTTGCACTGGGGTGCAACTGCTCTGTGCAGAAGTGAGGTTTTGTGAGTGTGGGATTTAGCCGGTGTAACTCAACTGAACATCTTGGGCTGGAGGTAGGATGTCCTAGTGAGAATCTCTCATTCATGCCTCTGGGTGTACTGTATATTTTGTTTAGCTGTAACTATGGCGCCTTCTACAAAATGTCTGGCTTCTTTCTTGGGCTGTGCTTTGGATATTTCCATATTCTAAGTAGCTTATCTTGCTGCTTCTCTTATTCAGTGGTGTATTTGGATTCCTTGATGTGTTTTTTTCACTGCTGTTAAAAGCAAGTTGTGCCACCACCTTGAAATCTTACTCCCTCTCTTTTATGAAGTGCTAGCTCTATTCCTAGAAGCATTAATAATGTATGCACTTTGCAATTTCACTATTCAATTACTGAAGATGCCTGGTACGTGAGAACCTATTTAAGTTGATAAGGCAAAGCTAGATGAATAGGATTATCCATTTCCTCACTGTACAGAATACAATTGTATATAAACCTTATACCTGCAATGTTCTTTATGAAAATGTCTCAGAACATGCATTAGTTCCCACTTGAATCTACCAGAGTTGGCATTAAAGAGAATAGAATTCTTAAATTTAGAAGGGTATGAAAGGTTAGATAAGTTACATATCCCATTGGATGTCTGGGTTGCCAACACCCTTTTGACAGACCTGAGCATAGGATATGAAAGACTTCATAGAAAAAAATGCAAAAGATTGGAAATCTTCTCATTCCATGTTGGATTTTTTTCTGGAAAACCAGAATCTAAATTCTTCTTCCAGTTTGGGAAGTGATGTCAGACATTATACTGACCACTGGCACTCCAGAGAACCCCAACTTGAAGAGCTGCATTTCTCACACACTTCACCTGACTTAAGAGAAATGTGCTAATGAATCATTAGCAAAACTTCTTTAGCCCCTGGGCATTCATCAGATACTCCACAGCCATGTCCTCATCTGCTTTTGCTGAGGCACAGCAGGAGAATGCTGACAGGATCAGAGCTTGGGGAGTAGTGCAGCAGGGTAGCAGGTTATTCTGAATTTTCTGGTTTGAGGTGAGCATGCTACAGAACTGAAGTTTGGGTTGTTGTGGGGACTTGCCAGAGGTTCTGTGCAACCTTACTGGAAAGGTGCCTTGTCAATGAAGGAAACAAAGTAAGGGGACAGAATAAGGGTTGGGTTGGCTGATGCATAAAAAACTTGCCCAGGCTTTTTATACTGCATGGCACAGAAGAATCACCCAAGCCAGCTTTTCTCTGGAAGGCACTTAACACTGTTCCAAAAAAAGGGCCACGCCCTCCCAGGGCATGTGACCCTGCATGCTGGCAGACGTGTGCTTTCCAGCTTGGCTTCCTCTGAGAGTGGCATGCCTCCCTCATGTGATCATACCATACAGGCTGAACTTCATCATTTGAGTCTGGCTGCACCTTCCATTCCACCTGATCAAACTGGACTTTCCCTGCGTCCTTCTCTATCACATGGTTCATTTAAATTTCAGCAAGATACATAAGAACATGCTTTACCAGCTTAAAATAATCCTTTTAGTCTCAGTGGGCTTACTCATACGCTCCAAGCTGGAAGGCACTTTGCTAAATGAAGACCTTTGTAATGAACTCAGCATGAGGAAAATGCAACTTCTGTTCCTTTTGATTCCTTAGAAGACTCAGTCTGACTCTGAAAAAAGGTTTAATCAGGCAAAATTTCCAGGCACATTAGGAAAAATTTTAATTATCAAACATGCCTGTCAGTAGGGGTCATTGCTTGGAAAAAGTAGCTGATGTTAGCAGTCCTTGAAAAGACAGTTTTATGTATTGCAGTCCAAATTAAAATGGTATTGGTGCTTGCAGTAGCTAGACAAGAAAGAATAGAGAAACAGTAAGATACTTAAAGGCTAGATACCTATTGGTGTCAGTAGGAAAACTCTTGTCTGCTTCACAGCAGTCTGGTCTTGCCTTCTTTTCCATACCCAGCAAAGGAAGCAAGGGTGGTGTTCTGAAGGCTGCTCTTTGGGGAGTGCACTGTGAAAAGTCTTTTTAAAATCAATACCTGTGTTTTGATGTGAAAAACACAGCAAGGACTGATGATCCTTGAATTGTGCACAACACAGGTTTAACTTCCTAAGCTCTTACCTATCTCAAACCAGAGTGTGTTGTCTGGGGCAATGTCACCAAACTGGGATCACAACAATGTAATTCTGCTCAGGTCTTCTGGGTTTTGCTTATGATTGTTAGAACCAGGTTGTTAGGAAAGAAAAGAAGACAAGGGATAAAGGAGACATGCTCAGAATTCAGTGGGGATTATGGCAAAAGCTGTGGAATGAAGTAACAAACAGATCCTGCCCCTTCTGTATACCACTCATTACAAAAGCAGCCATCACCTTCCACAGCGAGAAAATGAGTGAACTGCCTGCTTTCCTGAGGGCAGCTGGTCCCTTCAGGAGCTGAAATAAGCTCAAGCTTTACTTCAGAAAGTAATAAGAGAAAATGCCCATTTGGATGAAGGAAAAAAACCACCTGATATATTTCCTGGGGGATAGGAGATCTTTAAAAATCATATGGCAGCAGGAGTGAAATATGCCTTGAGTCACAGGAGAATTATAACTGTGGCCCTACCACAGCTCAGTTGCTTCCACAAATTGTCCCTGCCTTCTGGCTGTGCTGGGAGGGGTGCTGGGACCATGAGATAGCTCAACAAGTGGAGACAAGGATCAAAGGTTACTGTGTCTGTCAACCCACCACAAACAGATCTGCCATTCTGAGACTTGCATGTGAGGGCTCTGACAAGGGGAGCTTGCATGTCCTTGTTGCAGGCTGGCTGCATGCCCAACAGGGTGCCACAAGCTCCTGTTTCAGCCATATTCACCACTAGTTTTGCAAAGGGAAAGGACAGAGAAGGCTGCTGCATCTTGGGTGGTTTGGAGCTTGTCTGTAGGTGCCCAGCTTGGACTGCAGCTCCTGGAGAAACCTCATCCCCTGTGTGTGTGGCTAACATGTCAAATCTGGCTCTCAGCTCCATGGTACGACGATCCAAGGCAGATGCTTTACAGGATTGCCAGTAAACTGATGCTCACAAAAGCACCACATGGAGCACTTTTTCCACTACCTATGACTGAAAAGGCACTGATTTATTATACCCCAAAGTACAGTTAGTCACCATATCTTAAAATTTTAGTCTGATCCAATAAACAACACTTTATCTAGGGCAAAAGCATTCAGTGTTAATTAGAAGAATAATTTAGTAAATAAAGGTCAGAGCTTTTTAAATGCTTTATATAGGGCGAAAGAAAACTTAATCTCGGGGTTATAAACAGTGTTTTTGTTAAGCAGACAGGAAACACTTCCAGCCGGAGTCTCTGAAATGTAAATGAGCCTTTTTTATCCCTTGATTTTCACAAATCTCTCACCATGTTGCCACTACAGAAGAGGAGATAAAGAATTCTAGTATTGCTTCCAAAGAGTTCATGTGTTTACTGAAACCAGGCTGGAGCTAGATATGGGCATACTGTTTTGTGGAATTTGTAGCATTATTTTTAATATTTATTCAACACAAATCATAAACTGATAGACTGGTTGGGGTTGGAAGAGACTCAGAGACCGTTTAGATCCTACTCCCCAGCCACGGGCAGGGATGTCTTCCACTAGACCAGGCTGATCAAAAACCTCACCCAAGCTGGCCTTGAACCCTTGCAGTGATGGAGCAGCCACAGTTTCTGTGGACAACCTGTTCCAGGGTGACTCACCACACTTAGAGTAAATAACCCTTTGAAATGGTAGCTTGCAGCAAAATCTGGTTTTGCACTGGCGCGTGGAATCCTGAATCTGAGCTCTCCTTGTGTATGGAGAGCTCACAATGGTGTGCACACATCTGATAAATCTACACCTAATAAAGGCCTCCAGTGCCATTTTCATACATGGAGATGGCAACAAAGCAGAACAGAGCTTGCAGCTCATGGTCCTGTGAATGAGGGGAGCAAACCAAAGAAAGAGGAGAGTGGTCTGACTGATGTCATTAATTTTTGCAGTTCCTCTGTAGGGATATACTTGGATCTCATACTGGTTCTTATGTCATCCTTTGATTTAGAGCTTGCTCCTGTGCAGATCCCTTATGATGCAGGGTCAGAATATGATCCTTTGTGGATGGATCTGTGAAAAGGGATAATCCATGAGATGGAGTGTGCTATGTGGAGCTCAGGAGAACAAAACTAGAAGGGTTGAACAATCCTGCTGGTTTTACAGGTCAAGTGAAGAGTCTCCCAAAGTCTGGAGCTACTTGTATTTCAAAGGTGAAAGAAGGTGCAAGGAAGGACACACTGAGGGGCTTGGAGAAGTGAGGTCTCAAGGAATGGTAGAAAGTTAGGAGGTTTTTAAGAGAAGCAAACACAGGTGGTTTTGCCTCTTTTTTCCCCACTAGAGGTTGGACTCTCCTGTGGTTTACAGTAGTCTGGGACTGTTACCTCACAGACCTTCTAGATATCTCCACATTTGGAAGATAAATAAACTACCAGTTTCACCTGTGGAATTTGAGACTGGGAGTTTGAATGGCAACTGAGTTGCAACTGCGCTAAGGAGGACTGTAGCTGCTCTGTGATAATCAAATTTGGTTTGCTTGACACATAATGAGATTATTGATTAGACACACACAGCTTGCCATTTCAAATCACATCTCCTCTTCATTTCCAAGGGATGATTGACATAGCCTAGCATGCTCAGCATCATTAAATGGAAAGAGTTATTTACGGTGTTGCATCAGAATTTATCACTAATTCCCAGATCTGACAGAAAAGAATCACTTTGTGTGCTAGGCATTTTTATCTTGCCATTAAAAAGTGTATCGAAAGCTTTAGATAAGAACTGAAGCTGAAATTCCTTCCTAGTCTATATCCAGATAATCTGGCCTGCAAAATTGAAGCAGGGAGTGGTGGGATGTGTCAAATGCAGTTCCTGATCCTTCAGTGACTTTTGACATGCTCTGGCTGCTCCAGATGTGGATCTCAACTCGAAGGGTTCTTATACTGAACATCTTCTTTGTAAGGCTCTCTCAAGCCTCACTTTCCCCATACACCATTAGTTATCAGCAGCACCAGCTGTGGGCAGACTTCAGTGGCCAGATAACATGTGCTGTGTGAGCCTTCATTTAGAAATTCATAAGGCATTGCGTCCATTCAAAGGAGGTGATATTTACCAAGAGCAGGTTTAATGTGCTTTTATTACCTTCTCCTTTTCTTGAGGATAAAGGTGCATGGCACCCAAAACTCTGCAGGAGAGGCTGTGAAGGGGCACTGTGCTCTTGCTACTGATCCAAAGTTGTTAGATTCTTTTTTCATCCTGAATGTCAAGCATTTCTCCTTCAAAATCTCCCTCTGACAATTTGAAAGAGCTGAACTGGAATCCTTCCTGTGACAGGACAATTTTGCTTTAAAATAACTGTACATAAAATCATATTGTTCACCCAGTTATCTTTCAGATAGTCATGCTATATTCTGCCAGTAGAGCTAAAGAGGTCTTCTGGGTAAAAGTATATTTGATTTTATTTTGTGAACAGTCTCCTAGACTTTGTGACAGTACCTCTGTGTATGTAAGACACCACTGGTTCCACGCTTGGGCCCATCTGGAACACCTCTACAGAGTCCCATTCCAGCCTTCAGGCTTCTAGGAGAGTGTTGTGAGGGTGGAGGGTGTTTGAAGAAAACACACATCGTTAAATGAGCTGTAAAAATATGCATTATACAGAGAGACTCCAGGAGCTCTCTCTCATTTGTCTCATCAAAGCAAAGATAAATGAGCAACTTCCTCGTAGGCTATAATTACCTCTAAGGGGAACAAAAACATTGATAATTGACAGCTTTGAGCTTGACCCTAGGAAATAACAAAATCCAGTAGTTGGAAATTGAAATTTAGAGTGTAGAGAGTGAAATTTAGAAACTCAGAGACATGAGTTTAACCCTGTAGTTAACTAACTATTGGACTAGCCAAGTTGTGTGATCATTGATTTTTCAATCTAAATTGTGGGGTTTGGGTTCTCTTTAAAACATGCAGTCTTCTTCTGATATAATTTTAAGTCCTTGGCCAGTATTGCCTCATAGAAAGGGCCAAGAGGTTTTAAGAGCTTAACTCTTGTTTTGGCAAAAAGATGATATTACAGATAGTAATCCTCTCTGAAAGGCATTCTCCATCTTTCATATTCTAAAAGGGGGGAGGACTATAGTTGTGAAACTCTGGTCCCAGCTGTGGGGTGTGAGAATCTGCAGTATTGAGGCCATAAAGCTGATGAACAAATACATCTATCAGCTTGGTAGAGGGTCTAGAGCAAACCAGACCCTACGTTTTGAATTCCTCTGTCATTTCCTCCCCTGTGTTTTGTCATGCCTGAAACGTCCACGGTTTTATTTGCATAGTACCTGAGATTTAGGCTGTCTAAAAATCTCATCTGCCCAAGCAAAATGCAGTGTGAAAGCCGAACCTGGTCACAGCGCACTTCTGGAAACTCCCTAAGCAATGAATGTGTTTCTTTGTGTATTCCATGAGTTCAGTTGCAATTGCTTCCTACAGGATCTTTTACTTCTGCATCTCTTCCAATATACAACAGATGAAAAAACTGACAGGCATTCTTGGCCTTGTTTCAGTTTCCTCTGTCCTCAGTGTCCCTCCCATGCTTTTGGGGTTTTTAAATACCTCTTTGGACTTAAGGGATTCCCTCTGCCCTTCTTCTGGGTTTATCAACATCCTTATGCCTGTGCAAGGCTTGGCTCATTTGATACTTCACATTTGTTCCCAAAGTGTATATGATGCTGTGCTCACCTTTTAAAAAACAATTTTTTCTTTATTTAAAGGCTTTCTACTTTCCATGTAGCATAAACCCAAAATGAGAGCATGAATATGCAATTGAATCAAAGCCTTCTCTTGTCTAACCAACACAAATGATTTCTTTAGATTGTCCTGTTCTTCAGATTCTGTCATAGGATCCAACTCAAAGGAGAAATCAGAACTGATGCAGCTGAATCAGAGCTGATTTACAAATTGAAATCCAACATGTAGTAATTACAATATTTATGTTAACTATCAAATTTCTAGGTATTGTTTACCTGACTATGCCTTATACTGCTATGCAGCTGGAGCCTTTTTTTCATGCTTCACAGCTGCAGCAAAATGGAGGAAAATCAATGTTGGGGTGTTTATTTAGGGTTGTCCTTTTCCTACCATGTGTTACTGGCAGACTGCAATCCTATTTTGTCTGCCATTGGCCAGTCACAGAGACTTAGATGTTCTTTCTCTGCAGTTCCCCAGGAGGTCCTCACCTCTGAATAACTTGGTGTTCTCATCATTGGAGGTGAGAGGATCTGTTTCTACATGACAGAGAGCTTGGCCCAGTGTCATTATAACAAGACCAACATTATACCCTAAAAAGCAGAATCTATTCAGGGTTGAACTGGCCATTAGGGTCCAGGCTGGGATCAGGGAATTTGATAACAAGCCATCCTTGAGGAAAGCTGGGCCTCAGGCTGAACCTTATATGACTTCCCAGCCAAACAGAACATTTCTGCTCTCCAGTGATCTGTCGAAGGTATTCAGAAAATGTCTTGTTATGGAACACCATCTCTTGGCTTCCCAGCCCAGTCTCAGCTCATCCCTTCCTGCTTACCCTCAGGAACAAGGTTGCCTCATGTTTTACAAAGTGAAAGATGCATTTTGAATGACTTCTGAATGATTTATCTTAATCCTAAATGCTGCTGCAGCCAGGCTGCTCTTGCAATATGACTTTCTTCATTGCTTCCAGCAGGGAATCACAAAATGTGAGGACAGGGCATGCTTCTCATTTCCAACATATTTACAGGGAGCTCTTCCTTCCAGCTTTCCTTATAAGCTTTTTGTTACTGTAAATAACATGCAAGCCAAGGGTGAGTAATATCTTAGACTCTCAAACCTATTTTTTGAGACTACCAAATAGGTGTATGATGCTGCTTGTTGCAAATAAACTTTCTTTTTGTCTGTGGAGAGGTTTGGTGAGGGGTTTTTTGCCTTTCATTTAGCTTTCTGAAAAGGTAGGCTTCTGACCTTGACCTACTTGGCTTCCCTTCATTTCAAAGAGCTACAGAACAGTTGTGACATGCAAAAAAAAATATCTGCAAGAAACCTGCCTTCCCAGCCAACCTTGGCAATGGGAGCCCTTGAGTGAGACTAACCTTACTTTCACTGGAAAAGGTTTTGTTCAGTAGCGCCTACGTGCAGCCTGTCAGGGCCACAGACACTTTGTCATTTGGCTCCATCTTCTGGGATAAGGCAGAAGAAACAGAAGCCACTTGAGCTGACACTTTGCGAGTCCTGTCACACAACATTTATTGGTCTTTTCTTGCTCTTCATTAATGCTTCCATGCAAGCTCACACTGGATGCAAACACAGTAGGAAACCTTTTGCTTTTCTGGAGACATTTTAATGGGAGCAAGAATTCAGTACACAAAAAAAAAGTGCTGAAAATCAATAGCTTTTTTGTTTCCTGAGACTGAGAAAGGACAGTTAGTGAATGTTTGACTTGCAATTCAACAGTGATAGGAAAAAAAAGAGCTCAGGTAAATGGCTTTTTGATTCCTGCACAGTTTTGCAGAATTAGCTCTGACTCTGGCAGCACAGTATTTGTTCTGTGCTGCTGAAGCTTTGAAGGAGAAAAGGGGATAAGGCATTATTGCTATAGCAACCTTCAAGTGGGTGCTGGAGGTGATCAAAACACATTATTTGTTGATGGAAGTTTTGACCATCAGAGTCTTTCCATGCAGCACCCAGGACTGTGGGCCAGCTAGCTGAGCTGTAGCCACATTTGCTTCCATTCAGTCTTTGAGTTTTTCCATTGTTCAACAACTAACAAGCCTGAAAAGAATTTCAGACTTGAATCTCAGAAGAATCTGTGGTCCTGCTATTGCTGAGACAGCCTGACATTAGTCCTTCCTGGGGGCAGCAGCAAGGTCCAGCACAGCTTCTTGGCACTCTGCTCTGGCTTAGGCAAAAAGCAGCAGCTCTACCATGGCCATCACAGCATCCATTGGGCAGCTGTGCTTGCTCCTGGTGCTCAAGATGTTGCTGAAGCTGAAGTAATATTTGGCTTTTGAGGTTGTGTGGATGATGGCTTGTTGCTGGCAATGATCTCCCAGAGGATGTGTCTGCTGGTTCCTGACCAGCTCTGACCTGCAGGTACAATACCTGCTTTCATCTTGGAGTAGTGATGGCAGTGAGGGAGCTGGGAATGAGGTCTCTGTATGCCCAGAACAAAGCTGTGCTGGTTATTGGCACATCAAGTGGAGTTCACTGCAAAGCAAACTTGCAGAAAATAAATTGTTAAATCAAACCTCTGTGTTGATCATAATTCAGCAATAGTTTTGTTTCTCTTATATGTAATTCATGAGGGGTGGCTAAATGGTTAACACAATTTTAGATAAACTGGTTTGAAATAGGTTGCCTGAAATCATGCTGTATGTTCATGTATATATGTACTTCTCAAGCAACATGCTTATAATATTTACTGAGCACTTAGTGAGCCCTTCTGAATGCATTGTAACAGAAGTCCTAACATGAAACAGAATGCGCCTCTTCTTTTTTTCACTTCTATGAAAGCCAAATTTATTTAAAATTTGTGGGTTTGACTTGAAAATGACTTGATAATGTCTAAGATGAAGCTTGGTAATGAAATAGTGTGCACACTAGTCATAAAAATCTGTAATTTTGTAACTCAAGGATGTCCTGTGTAACATTCAATTTAGAATAAATTGTAATTTAGATTAAAAGGAACTACCCATACAAATGCCTCAGACATCGCAGGCATGCAGGCATTCCTTAGGTCAGCCTTGTTTATTGGACTTCTGGGAGCTGTTCTGCTGGTTTGATTCTTGCACTGCCTTGAAGAAAGACCCATTTCCTGCAGCCTTTGGGATGATAGGAATCTGCTGCTCTCTGAAAGAGGGTTGTGGCCTCTTTGGTTGTGTAGTAAGCCTAGGCTGGCTGGGAGAAGGCTTTGCAGGTCAGTTCTCTTGAGAATTAGAACTTGGAGAATGGGTTGCTAGGAACAAGAGGAATTTAGCTGCTAGAGATGCTGGAATTAAATAAATTAATAAAATTAATTTATTAATTAGTTTATTTAATTAAATTTATTGAATTAAATAAATTAAATAGGTACAACTGCAATTTTGGGAGGACAAACTATTTGCAGACTTGATGCAAGTTCTGCATTATCCAGCAGTTGATACAGGACTGTGCACTATGGGCTTTGTTTGTACAGTTTGGGGCTTCCAGAGGACATGTAACCAGGCAGGTCCCTTAGCAAGGCTTGCTGTCACTTACTCTTTGCCCTGAAAGATGATTTGGTACTTTGCGCGCTGTAAACTTTGGTCATGTCCATCAGGTGCTTTAAAAACACCAAAAAAACCCCAAAAGACAAAAACCACAAAACCAACTTTTTTTTCTCCTGAGTTTATAACTTCAGCATAGAATTATAAAATCTCTAAGGATAAAGAGCAAAAGACCTCCGATCCTCACACCTTTTCTCTTCATTATTGCTTATGCCACAAGAAAGCCAAAGAGATTTGTGCTTATAAATAACAGTATTATTCAGAAAGACATGGGCAACTGGAAATATAGCTGCTATGTTCCACTTTGGGTTTCCCCACTATTCTCAAACCTAACCTAGGTGGTTCTTCAGTCAGACCTTTGAAGAGTTCTCTCTGCAATTTCTCCCGTCCTGCTGGATTTAACACTAATAATACCTGGTGCATGTTGTTGAGTATTTGGCTTTTCCACTGATCCATGAGTGTGGAGCCATTGCCCTGCAGGTGGGCAGAGTTATAGGTGGGGTGACAGAGGCTTTGAGGTGTGAGGAGGTCATGTATGTGTCGTACCCGGGGGCACCTGAGGGAGCTGGCACTGAGCACCAGGGACAGAGTCCCTTTTCCTGGGCAGGCAGCTGTATTGGAGAGGTGTGCCAAGAGAGGCAAGGAGCCTGGCTCTGTCCCACAGGAGCAGCAGCCCCAATGGTAAGAGGGAGACATGCCTGAAATGACTTTTTGCCGTTCCTTTTTCTGTTTTCTTTTCATTCCCGTGCAAAGCCTAAATAACACTTGGCATTTGAGCGTGTAGGAGCAGCAAATCACTGTTAGCAGTGAGCTCCCAGAGGACAGGTCTGCTTATACCCAGCTGGCTCCAAACCGTGGGTGTAGCAGCTTTTGCACAAAGCTCTGGCTGCAGGTGCAGCAACTGTTCTCTTCCCCAGTGCACCCTTTGACTAAGCTTAAACAAATTTCAGCCAGTATTCTGAAGACAAAGATGAAGTGTGAAAGAACTCCTGTGAGGGTTTTCCATGAAAAAGAAGGCCAGGCATTCAGGAGCATGGGACACTGATAAAGGTGTGCCCTGCAGACAAGGTACCCAAGGCCACATCTGTCCTGCACGTAGGCACAGCCAGCTGATGTGTGTCATATATTTCTCCCTCTTATCTGCTGTAAAATTTTGGAGCTGTTGTTGTGTTCTCTCTTAATGCTGAAAGACAGATCAGGAGAGAGTTGGAATAAATGGGTTTTGCCTTTTATTCTCGTGTAGTCCAAGCCTCTTGACAACAGGAAAGACAAGAGGGGATAAATTGGCAGTGGCAGTCAAATACCTGGCCCTGGTGTGAGCTGAAGTGGATGAGACAGTAGCTGAGGTCTCTGCAATTGTTTCCATTGCACTGTGTGGACATGTCAAATCAGACAAAGCTCACCAGCAGTGAGTGCTTGGCATACTTGGTTTGCTTCAGGCAACCTTACAGTAATAGACATTATGTGCCCTTATGTGCAGCACTTCTAGCTCCTAGTTCAAGACCTTTATCCACATTGAAGTCTGTGGGGAGATAATAAAATATTTGGCTTTTCTGCAGATGGTTAAAAGTGAAGGTAAAGTGTTGGAAAAATTATAAATTTTTTCATGTCAGATGTAGTGAGAATTTACTTGCTCTTCCAGATGGCATTTGCAAAGGCACAGAATGTCACAGGTTATTATCTTAAATTGAATAATAAAATATGCACAAGTTATTTTATAGCTGCTTTAATACCTGATTTGTAAAATGATTGCCAGTTAATAACAAATAATAGCTGTTATAATTAGGACTAAGTCATTTATAATTATGGAACTCTAGAAGACAGACTATGGAAAGAAATGAGGTGAAATAACTTGTCAACTCAATAGCAATGTTTATTGAATGATGAATATTAATGAATTATCAATTAACTACTTGTTACCTGATAGAAGTTATTTGCAACTGGAGCTGAAATTTGAATTTGTGACTAAGAATGTCTTTGTAGCCCATCCAGAAATCTCTGAAGAAAAACAGCTGCTCTTCATCCTGTTGGCTTCGGGGGCACAAAAAACTGAGGCTTTTCTCAAGCGACAGAGTTCTCTTCACTCTGTGCTTTTGGTTAATGCAAGCTGCAGAACTTTGCTGACTTCAGTGAGTAATGCAGATTCCCTGAGAGCAAAAAAATGACCTAGCCAGACTAAACAACAGGTCTGGCAGGAACATGTGCCAGGGGAAGCAGCAAGTGGAGGGTGAGTGGTGGTGCTTCCCTGGGATGTGCTTTCTGTCAGCCTGGAACTAAGAGATTGCTTAGAGCCAAGGTGCCATTCTCATCTAATGACTTTTAATTCATTGGCCTTCTATAAAAATGTTCTACTGCTCTTTGAACCTGAGTAAAATTTTGATATTCCCATAATCCTTTAGTAATAACCTTTACATCTTGACTGTGTGTTGCATGGGGAACTGTAGGTTTTTCTTTGTTTTGAACCTGCAAATGCGATGTGGCTTGATGCTTTTTAGGCTTTCTCTTATAACAAAGTCCATCTGTATTTCAAATTCATTTTTAATAGCATTTTTTATTTTAAACCTGTATTATATCATCCCTCTTGTGTTTTAGGCTGAAAAGCTGTAGGCAATCCTGTTGTACCTTGTTTTGAAGGTATATCATAGCTCTGGTTTCCTTTTCCTTTCTAGTTCTACAGTGTATTTGTTAAGATTTGGGAAGAGGCCAAACCTTCAAGCAGTATTCAAAGTCCCGGTCGCTTTGGATTTATACAGATATTTTCTGTTTTGTTCTCTATTTTGTTGTCTCTGCTTTGTCTGACACTTTAACTGCCACTCATTGAGTGTTTTAATAGAACTCTCTCTTTTAATTCTGAATTCGCTTTTCTGAGAGGTTTGTTCAGATCCTGTTGTTGTGAATATGAAGTTAGGATTGCTTTTTCTTATGTGCATCACTTTACATTTCTTCAACCTTAACCTTATCCACCATTTACCATTTACTCAGTATAATCAAATCTTTCTGTAACTCTTTGGAGTTAGCTTTTGTTTGTTGTTTGTTTTTTTTTTTCTATCCTGAACAGCTTTCCTTTTTGTGCATACATCTGTTTCTCTTTAGGAAATATCCAACACCTATTGGCATGTTCTACCCCCTCTCCCATTCTAGGATGGTACAGCACTCACTGGCATTGAACAGCACACACATTTTGGGTTGTGGCCACACTCTGAAGCCCTGCTGCCAGGCAGGAGGGTTGTCTCCTGGCACATGTGCTGGTTTGTTCTGCTGCAGGTCAGGGCTAGTTAGGTTTTTGGAAAGTATGGGAAAGCATGAACAGATCCATCCTCATAGCTGGGCTGGGCAAGGCAGCAGACATGGAGCAGTACCAGATCAACCATGTCAGCAAGGGCTCTGGTGCGGGTGGTCACATCAAGCTGTGCACCTTGGAAATTTTCCAGGTATTTTTCTAGAAGCAGGTGGTAGAATCTATAATGATCTATAGATCATTAGAAGAATGAATCTACAATTCTATGTGATTTTCTCAGCTGGCTGTTATGAACCAAGCTGCAGCTCTGGCTCTGTCTCAGGATCTCTTTTGCCTCAGCTCCAGCACTGAGCTGGAACAGAAGTTGTGAGAACCCACCCTTACAGGCTTTCCCATCTGTCTGTTAAATAAATGCTACCTAGAGAGTTCACCTCTCTGGGAACCTGTTGTTGTGGTCAATAAATGGTGTGAGTGAGTGCAGCATAAGTTAGGGGTGGAAGGGGGTGGGGGTGGGGGTTGGAAAGGCACAAAGGTTTATGGAATTGGCCCTGAGATGGGGATTTCTCCAGGGAATAGTTGGGATTACAACCATTTAACTGAGAATGGATATTGATTGTTTGCTTCCACTTTGCTCTGCCCCTCTGAATGTTGTCAGGATTGCTTCTTAAACAAGTGCTATGTGTCTGCTGCCCAGAGAAGAATGTTTTGTACAGTGAGCCCTTGAGCTCTGCTGCTGTGCAAACTGTCCTTTCAGACTGAGGGCTCCAAACTCGTGCCTGCCAGAGGCCAAACCCAAGCACAGACCTGCAAGCTCACCTGGAAAGCATCAGCCAACCTTCCTGTAGCTTTGTACCTCTGTAGCTCCTGCACTGCTCATGTATTTTACATCCAAGCCATTGCATTAAGGAAGGGAGGGCAGGAAATGGGGCAGGGCATAGAAAGTCCTCAAGGTAGGTTTTTTACTAAAATGCAATTAAATTAGAATTTTAATTCCAGTTTGAAACCCTAGAGAATAGTTTGGCAAGACTTCTTTTCTCCGCACAGTTATCCTCTCCACCTAAAATTTTTAACTATGTTTTCTGTAAATAACAAAACAAGTGTGTAAAAAGTGTAGCCAGGAAAAATTGTATTAGTGCTGTGTTTCTCTGGGGATGTAGATCTCAAGGATATAGGTAATTCTAACACTTAGGGCACTAAAGCAGTGAAGGTGATTGTACCTTTATAGGCAGGATTTGTCTTTAAAATAAAGTAACATAGGTTTCCTTTCCAAAACCACTACAGCATTTTTAAAATAGCTTTGTTCAAAGTTAGGCTTTCTGTTCTTACAAATTACTGCAGACTGTTACTAGCATAATGTTGATAAACGGGTATTTGGGTGTTGAGAGAGGGAATAACTTTAACTTACATATATAATGATAGATTCTGGGCTGGTTGCTACTCTGCAGGAAGTATGTTTGGGATTGTAATATTAATTTATATTCTTACCAGAAAAGGATCTCAGATGTTAGTAATTAATTATCTGATGAGAGAATGGGGAATAAAGTGGACCTGTTGGAGCTGGTCTAGAGGAGGGTCACAAAGAGAGGGAGCTGGAGCACATTTCCTCTGCAGACAGGCTGAAAGAGTTGGAATTTTTCATCCTGGAAAAGAGGAGACTCTTGGGAGAACTTAGAGTCCCTTCCAGTACCTAAAGGAGGTCTACAAGAAAGCTGGAGAGGTACTTTTCACAAGGGCATGTAGTGACGGGACAAATGGCAGTGGTTTTAAGCTGAATGAGGGTAGGTTTAGATGAGACACTAGGAAGAAATGCTGCAAGGGTGGTGAGACTGGAACAGATTGCCAAAGGTTGCTATGAATGCCCTATCCCTGTCAGTGTTAAAAGCCAGGTTGGAACTAGGTGATCTCTAAGGCTATTTCCAACCCAAACTATTCTATCATCCTGTGTTTATCATGTGCTCTTTAAATCCATGGTGCACATAGATTTTGACTGTGCAGTCTGCCCCCCTTATCTCAAAAGGGATATAGAAGGAGAGCATGGACAGGCTTCCATGTTGGTACAAAATGGTCAGGAGAGCAGGCAGCAAGGGGAGGGTGTGACAAGGGGGGGTCTGTGAAACCTTGAGTGGGATACAGGAGGTGAATAAGGATCCTTTGCTTATTTTAATGTTGGAAGAGAAAGTACAGCTTGGAGGTAACCGCTGAAGCTTCAAAGTGTCAGATTGAAAACAGGGCAGCAGTTTTACACATTTTTGTAGATAATAAACATTTACATGATTCCAGGGGCAATTTAATGAAAGATATGCCTCTTAAACAACTATAAAATAAATAATAATAATAATAAGGTAAAAAGCAGCAACAGCATCTCTGAATGAGGATGCAATTCAGTAACTTGGTTGTCTGTGAAACCCAGGGAAAAAGAATTGTCTGGTCTAGAGAGAGAAGGGAACTTTCCCCTTATTTGATGTAGCTACTCTTACCAAAACACGTGGGAAGGCTCCCAGTGCTGTCAGATCTATTCTACGTGGGTATCTTAACTTATAAGCATGCTGAAACAGGAGCCTTACACTTTTGTGCATCCATATGTGAAGATCAACTATAGAAGGACTAAAATGTGTGTGGTAGGCCTAAGATTTCAATGAGAGTGAAAAGCAGGAAGGACCTGAGATCTCAGCAGAAAGCTATCCTCTCAATATATTGTCTCACCTGAAAAGCAGACTTTTTGCTCCTGTCACTCTATATTTTTAAGGAAGCTTAAGTATTAGCAAGCATCACTCTCGATCTGTAATCTGGAAAAAAAGCAAATAGGCTGTTTTAAAAAAGAACACAATTACACACCAGGGCGAGTAACCTGCTGTGATAGTGCAGCCTGCCTTTTTTTTCTTTCCCTGAGGGTTTGTTGGTTTAAAATCTTTTGCATATGCACGTTTATATTTAATATTTTCCACTCTAGAAACGACCCAGAAGATTTGATGTCAAACTGTTGAAGTTATATAAAGGGGAAAGAAAAAGAAATAAAATATCACCTATAATTGTGAATATAATTGACCCAAGTGAAACCATGCCCTGGGTGAAGTGCTGCCCTCTGCATGGGCAGAGCTCCTTGCCCATGTGGGTCTCCTGTTTACAGGGCTGAGAGCTCAGATGGGAGGGAGCAAAGATTTGGGGTGGCATGAGAACCTAAACAGCACCGAGGATTTGGCTGGTTACTTTATATTGGCATGAAACCTCAGTGCACCTCACTCCACTTCTCAATTACTCATTTCCAAACTGTTTCTTACACCCTGGTGCAATGGAAGGGTGGTCTCAGAGTTTTTAAAGTTCATTTGAAACTTTATGAGAAGGAAATCGAGGCAAAGAAGAAGGAAATAGGATGGTGACATTTTGAACTGATGATTAACTCAGCAGAATTACAGTGGACCAGCTGACATTTTCTTACCGTGCTGTCTGGGAGACCTGCCAGTGTGGAATTATATTAGTCAACGTGTGAGCTGACAAGATGTGTGGTCTTGTGTTTGCAAGAGAGAACAAGATTTAGATTGCAGATAGAAGCCTTTGTCACCTTATTCCAATGCGAATCAAAAGATAAATGGGAGTCCTTTTATAAAGACCAATTAGTTTTCCACCAATTAACACAGGAATTATTGTCATAAGCTTTGCAGAAGAGTTGATACCATTATGAACATCTCCAGTTTTCTAGGAATCAAGCAATTAACAACAGTTGGTTTTAATAATCTGATTCTGGAAGGGCCACAAATGCTGAAACAAAAGAAATATTAGCTGTGAGTGGAGAGCAAAGAAACTGGTCCTCGCTTTCACAGAAATATTATTTCTGTCTCAGTACCATCCAAGGCTATAAAAATCCCAGAAGCATAAAGTAAAAATGATAGGATCTGAAAATAATAGAACCAGGAGGGCCATCTAACTTCTCAGTAATTTTGCCTTGCATATAGTAAGAGCAAGGCAGTCAAAATACTGACCCAGTGCAAATGCTGAATGAGAGAAATTGCTAGGGAAAAGCTGGCTCTCTGTGGGATCACATCCTTTCTAAGAAAATAAGAATCACTATGCAGCTTCAAAATGAACTGAAATTGCAGTGAGAGTTAAGGGAGGTGCAGATTAGCGGGGAGTGACCAATATATCTAAAATCTCTATTTTCTGTTGTTACTATTCCAAAGCTTGGAAAAAGAAGTATGATGTTTCAAGTATTTTTTTTAATTTACTTCAAAGAGACTTATAATTTTCTTTTCACAAGCATGGCATATTGCTTTTTTAATATATATATTTTGAATCTCTCAGTAGGAAGGTAGGCAAAATTGGGGAAAGCTGCTGTTATTGAGGCTTACACTGCAAACTGCTCTGAAGGTACTGTGGAGAGCAAGAAAGGTGTGGGTGAGGTCTAACAGCCTGCTGGCATTCAATATTCCATAGGCAACAGGGCCCTTGGGTCTGAGTGCTATGGCTTTCAGTAAAGAGGATTTTCTGGAGGGATTCTTGCATTTGAAATGAGGAGAAAAATGTAAAATGTAAGTTGGGGAAATGGTGGGTAAGAATGAATTGAATGGCAAATAGCTATAGCTCTGCAGCCATACAAATAGTCTGCAAAGTCAGTTTTGTTGCCAGGGATGGCATGAAATCTTTTTTGTTTTCTCTCTTCTTTTGCAGCTTTTCATGGACTAGTCTGTCTTTTCCCTTTTTATATTCTAAGAATAGACACTTTTCAGGTTTTGACTGTGAGAAATTAGTTTTGAATACTTCTTTCTGTGGATAAAATGTTGTTTCTCTTGCTGTGTCCTGTTGCTGATTTATTTCCTGGGGAAAAATAATGAAAAAATATTGAAGCAGGTAGTTTGTGATTGCTCACGAGTCACAACTGCAAAATACCCAAGGCTGGAAAGGATTTCTGAGTTTGCCCTAGTTGGGTTTTGGGTATCTCCTGGACTGGAGACTCCAAAACCTCTTTGAGCAGGCTGTTCCAGTATTTTATCACCCTGACAATAAAATAGTATTTTCCTGTGTTTGAAAGGGATTTCCTGTATTTCCATTTGTGGTCATTGCATCTTGTGCTGTATTGAGTTCCATTGGGAAGAGTCTGTCTCTGTCTCATTTGCCATCCTCTCCCTGCTTCAACGAGGTACATACACACATAATATCTCCTCTAAATTTTCTCATCTCCATCATCAGCAATCCCAACGTTCTCAGCGTATTTCAATCATCCCCATTAGCCCTTTACTGGACACGCTCCACTGTGTCTCTATCTGACTTGAAAGGCAACATAAAAAAGAGTCTTTAACCTCTGAAAAGAATGACAAAAATATGGACTTCTAGTAACAGTCTTTGCAGGTACTAAACCCAGGGCTGTCATACCTGGCCATCAAAACTGGAGTTTGAAATTTGGAATGCATCAATAAATCATTGTAAATCAGTAAATCACTTGACCTTATCTAAATCTCACCACATAGCTGGAAATTTGTTATGTCTTTTCAGTAATATTGTTCCTATGTGATACCTGATAATTTCTCAAGGAAGGGAGAAGGGATGGAAAAAGAAAACCTCCAAATCTGACCCCAAACTATATTCTTATCAACGTGCTGCCTTTTAATTATGTTATTCCAATACTGAATGAGTGATACGGAATCCTTGTTTTGATATTTTCAGGCTCTTAAAAGATAGAGAGATAATACTGCAAGAGCTAAATAGCTGATAGTATGTTCACTGGAGAAAAGTGATATTATTCCACGGGCACATGAGCTATAGTAATATTGAAACATTCTGTGGAACTGAAGATTGGATTCTGAAAAGTGTGCAGCTTCCAATGATTGCTGTAAACAGCACCATTTTAAAAAGGCAGCTTTTCAGAGGCATGGAAATGAGAGCTAAGCTTTATAGAAAATCTATTCTGGATGACTTCATTATTTGAACAGAAAAAAAGAGCTAGTAGTGATTTCACATTAACTAAACTATATAAGCAAAATATAAATATTTGGATAGCATTTGAACACAAAATTCTTTTGCATTTTTCCTAGAGCTGAAGTGAAGTCAGGAAGTGCTGTTAGAATAGGGGAGTGAAAGGATGCCAGCAACCACAGCAGTGGCAAGGCTGGCTCTCCAGCAAAAGGGCAGAGTGGGAAGTGCAGCTGAATGGAGAACATCACTGGTACTGCCCTGAGAGGGGTAACCTGGCACTGGCTTGCTGAGAGGCAAAGCCAGGAAAAGAAGCGAGGTTGCTATTTAATGGCCTAAGAGAAATTAATCCTCCAGGTGTGTGGTATGACATGCTATCTGCACATTTGCAAACTGCAAAAATGGCTGCAGTTCCCATGGTTAGAGAAATCCCTGTCCCATAGCTCAAGATGGGACTACTGCTGTCATTGATGCTAAGTACTGCCACTGTAACAGCGTGGGGAGGTGTTCTGCCCTTCAAGTTCCCCACTATCCATGAAACCAGACTGTCTTGAAAATCCCTTTGTAAAATGAACTTGAGATGTGATGTCAGGTTCCTCAAGATGTGCTGCTTCCTCTTTCACAAAGTACCTTTCATTTCCTTCCCTCCCCAAAGGGTTTGGTGGTTTAAACCTTTCTTCCTTCAAACATCTGCCCACACACACCTCTGATCCACCAAGTGACTTGGGACAGTGTGTGGGCCCTTCCTCCCACCCTGAAAATTGTATCTAAAAAATTGTTTGAGGGGGAAGAAACCAGTGGGGGAGATACAGCTTGTGTTAAGCTGATGAGATGGAAAGGAGCCAGCTGAAGTCCAGGAGGAGCAGGCCATGCTGTAATGTTTGCAGAGAGATTGAAGGCAGAATAAAAAAAGAGGTTTCTAAATGTGAGGGAAAGTACCAATATTTCAAGGACAGACATGGGATTAATCTAGACTGATACAATAGCTCTTCTACAAAAGCATTGGCTCTAATCTATTAAAAAATACTACTAATAAAAAAGTGCTACCCCCCAGCTAGAGCTCTCCATGCTTAAGGTAAATTTTAGAGATGTTTCAGGTACTTATTTTCTTGACTAAATTTCAATGGCTTGCAGGCTGTTACAGAAAGGAGGGAAGAGAACTAAAGGTGAAAGCCATTACAGATTGATTCAGTCCTGTTTCTTGCCAGAAAATGAAAAGCCTGTGCCTGAATGCCTGAATATAGGCAGAATCAAAAGCACGACAAAGAATCAACTGGTGGGAATGTCAAAGGTCCAAGGCTTCTCTATTCTTTTCCACACAGTTAATCTTAAAAAAAAAAATCACATTGGCATTTACTTGAGGCTTTCTTGTTTGGTTGATTTTATTTGGAGTGTTTCTGTGTTTCTTTGGATTTATTTCTGCTCTCCTTTATCACGTGGGTATGCCCACACAAATTGATTGCTTTCTGGAAGATTTTGATCCAGCTCATAAAAGCATTTCCCCTCATAGTTTTGGACTTTCTGTAATAGAGATTGAGCAGTAATCTCACACTCAAGAAAAGCTTCATGTTCTTCTGTTTTAGCTAGTCACTCTAGGAAGTCTAGCTACGAAATCATTGCCACTATCAGCAAGGTACAGGAAATTAGGTAGCACACAATATATTGAAAACCTTTTGGACATGTACTTTTCCCCCATGAATTCTTGTCACTTTCTTGAAAGAAGTGTGGTTTGCATGTTTCAGGAAGGTTTTGTTTGGGCAAGGTTTTATGGTACATTGGTCATTCTTTGGGGGTTTTTTGGTGCTGAGATTTCTCTGATCCTACTGCCTGATTAGCCAAATGCAGCAATGCAGAATGAAGGGACTGGCAGCCCGTTTTAGGGATAGCTAATGAGATCTTGGGCCAGGCCCACCAAAGGCAGTGGGTCAGGTAGCACAGCTTGGGATCAGGTGATCATCAGAATTTGTTTTGTTGCAATTGTTAAATGCCCCCACAAGGCCTGCAGGAAGATCATCACCCTCTTATTGTTGGTGGACTTTCCTTTTATTCCAAATCATTGGTATATGCAGATGGTTTTGAAGGAATAAGA
This sequence comes from Geospiza fortis, assembly GCF_000277835.1. Taxonomy (NCBI): domain Eukaryota; kingdom Metazoa; phylum Chordata; class Aves; order Passeriformes; family Thraupidae; genus Geospiza; species Geospiza fortis. The sequence goes on from NW_005054304.1 coordinate 6,584,374, forward strand.
AGATGTAAAATTCAGGGGGGTGTTTTTACTTCCCTCTGGTGAATGAATTATATTGGAAATTTGGCTTTAATGATGTATTTCTTTGACATTCTTCCAGCCATAGTAACTTTTTGCCTTGTGAAGTCATGTGTGAACTAAATAAATGCTTTCCTGGGAGTCTCATTTGCCATCTATGCTGGTAGCGAGGTATTAGGTAGTCATTTTGCAGCTAATGAAAGATAAATCAAAGTCACTGCAGGTGATTCATAGAGAGAATATTTCCCTTCTGTTTAGACACAGGGAAATGATGTCTGATTAGCTGTCAGGTCTACATTTTTGTATTTTAGGCAATTCAGGTCCAAAGTAGGACAGTTGATTATTGTTATAGCTGAAATTAAAATGAAAGCACATTGAACTTAATATTCTCACTTGGAGCACAGAACACAATAATCAGGGGTCATAAGCATGCTTCCCTTAAGGACAGTGTCAGAGCAAAACAAAACTCAGCTTTTTCATGTCACCTGTATCCTCCTGGATACAGGTGACTTGCTGCATACCATTTTGTTATCCAGCCACCCAGAAGAGAGTTATGCAGAAGAGTATAGGTATGGAGAGCACATGCTCCCCAGAACTGTGGAGAATTTCCTGAAAATGTGTGAATTAATTAATTGTAAATTTACCTAGTGTTTTTCTTGTGTGAAATTGTTGACAGATGGATTACAAACAGCCAAGTACTAAAGTTTACAAAGGAAAGTGAGGACAGTGGTGATGGTCAGACCTTTCCTTTGTTGCTCAGAAATGCTGTGTGCATTCTGTACTTAATGGATTGTTTTTCAGGATGGATTTTAAGGTGGCACATGATGGAGCTTTGAGCAGTGTTCTGCCTCTTCCCCATCTCTGTCGCTGTTTGTGCAATGCTGGTAGCAGGTGCATCAAGCTGCCCTGCTTTAAGGAGCCGCCTCTTGCTGCTTTTGCACCCTGTGGCCCAGCATCTCTGCCTGGGAGAAAGGAAAGCATCCAGTGGAGCAGCACAGCTGGCATGGAGGGGTGGGATGTTCTGCTGCAAAGCAGAAGTAGTGTCCAAATATCACTTGCTGAGAACTAAACAGAGGTCCGTGGAATGATTTGTTGCAGCTGAAATGGGAATGAAGCTCCTGACTTCTCTTCCCCAAGCAGAGTGGCTTCAGCTCTAAGGTGTGATACCTCTTGCTGACTTCTACCACATCCAGCTGTGGCAAGCGAAAGCAACACTCTCTTTGTTGTTTTTTGTAGTGCTGCTCCACAGAGTGTTAAACAATCCTTATTCTTAAAATCTGGAAAGAATGTTGCTCTCAGCATGTTAAGTAATAGCTTGGCTCTCAGTGAGAAAACACCTGTAAGTAGAATTTAAATAAACTGGCTTTCAGTCAGGACATGGTGGCCAAATCTAAGTGCTGGACTTAAGTGTATTTCACTCAATATTTGAGACTTTTTGTTGCCTCAGACAGGCAAACCATGAACAATGTGTTGCTACAGCAACAGGAGTCTGACAATGTTTTGGATACTATTTTCAGCTAAGTGCGTGTAAAATAACTGCAATTTTTTAAAAAGCTGTAATAACCACTTTAAGTGCGTTTATGCTTGAAGAGAATTTTTGTACTTACATATTCCCGTCCAAGGAGTTAAGAAAATTGTTGTAAAATGCACATTACCAGCATATCTATACTATTTAAATGGTTAAAATGTATCAAAATAATCTTTCAGCAGTCCTCAGTTTTATTTATTCTTTGTCTAATACCATGTAGTTAAAGTAATCTTCATTCATTTTTAACTACTGATAAAAAAGTACAAAAAATGAGAACTGTTAAACATCTTCCATAAAAATTGATTTCTAAATCTCACTTCAGTCACATGTAAGAGAATAAATTGTGTGCCATTTACACAGTGTAATTTGGCATCCATAGCCACTAAGGAAGCAAAATTAGGTCAAGAATACAACATCCTCATTTCTAATCGAACTATTTATTTGAATGTATTAGTTCATTGCAGAGCTGATGATCTCCCTCATGGTTTTCACACCTACAGCTTCTTACAAATGGTGTGACTGCCTTTTTTAAGCTGCAATAAAATTGTCTCTTGCCAGGGAGAGTAAAAAGCCTGATTTTTAATATTCTAATATTAAATAAGCCTGAGCTTCTTTGGTGTACTCAAAGGCTTGCTTTATTTTCTATTTCCATTTGGCTGAAGAAGTAGTGAAGTTCAACAATGTACAGTGTTGGCTTTAGGTCTGAGTGCCTGCGTCTGCAACAGCAGGTGCAGGTACCCAGCAGAAGGTGGTGATGGTGTGAGATCATTTTCCTGCTGGATTTGGAGAGTGTTGTTGGACTGTTGAACAGCCGTCTGGACTGTTTCATGCAGGTGCTCTACAGTCCAGGTGGGACTGGGGCAGAGAGGGGCTGACTTTCCATGTGGTGCTTGATCATCGGTGTTATGTGTATGTGTTTAGCATTTTACTTCACTGCATCTTTACAAACCCATCTTTAATGAGGAGATTACTAGAAGGTAAGACCCCAAATTCCCACACATGGGTGGGTGAAAGCAGAAGTGTGTTGGAAATCAGGGTAGATGTCTCTGTGTGAGTATCTAGCCATTTCCATAATCCCATAATCAGAGTTATGGTATTCTGGAGATGTGTGTGTTCAAGTTTGATTTCTTTTGCTGCTCCCATGAATCCACCTGTGAGCAAAACAATAAGTATTAAGATATTGCAGGCGAAAAATACCTAATTTGTCTACCAGTGATGCTGACACTGAAACCTTACAGAGTCCTGCACAGATTAGTCTTGTTATTTGACTAATTTTGTAGCTGTTTGGAGTTGAATATTAAGTGCAGCTTACTGCAGGCAATTATAATGTTGAGTTGGATATACTTGAATCATGTCATTGTTGCACAAAGACCACAACTACAGAAATTGCACAAGTCGCTTCTTTAGGATATGGTTTGAAAAAAGCAATTAGTGAAGAGAATAAAAGACCATGTCTCCTTGTGAGGAAATTTTATCTTCTGAAGGAAGCATTCCTTAAGAAAAACTGGCAGACAATGATGTCTGTAGAAAGAGAATTAAAGCAAATTGATTTTATTTCTGGGCTTAGGATGACTGCATAGGAGTGCTTTGGGTAAAGTATTCTCTGAGTTCCACAGTGCCTTATGATGAATGTCACTGCAAGGCACTAATGCACTTCTTTAAGGAGATGGGTCTTTAAGCTGTGGGAGCTGCTCAGGCTCTGAACAATCACATCTCATTCCTGGAACCTGACAAAACTAAGGAGCAGCATAACACATTATGAGCCCTAGTATGTACAAAGGATAGTATTTCTATGCAAGCAGGGACATGGCAAAATTTAGTGTTTTTTTTCCTTTAGTGTGTCTTTCTGAAGTTACTCACTGCTTCTCAGTCACTTAACTTGCACCGAGTTAAGAGGTAGAGCCCTTCCTTGGAATGATTGTTGCTCTACATTTCTGTGAATAATCTAACTTGAGGTTGGCCTTGTGTTATTCCAGGTTGATATTGAAGTAATTGCCTTTATGTTGGTTGATATGGAAATGGGATAAGTCAAAAGGTCCTTGTAGGTTCATAAATCCATGTTTACCCCAAAGGTAACCCTTTTTAATGGTTACTATTTCCTTTCCTGATCCTTGTGCTGTCCTCTGAATTATCAAGAGTAAAACCAAAAGAAATAGTATGTCTTTAAGATAGCCATCCTTCAAAAGGACAGAAGCTTTTCTTTTTTGAGGAAGAAAATGCCCAGTTGAAACTTCAAAGGGATAGCTGCAGATAACTGATTGAGCTCCTAATGCTTGAAAACACATCAAAGAATCCTGGACTTATAATCTTTATATTTTATTCATGAGCTCCTTAGAAGGAAATATTTTGGCATCAGTGAATTTGCAAACAAGACACAAAGAGGGAGCATTTAGAAAAGAACTCTATTTTAATGAGGGGTGGGGAAACCTACTATAATAAAGCATCACAATCAATACTGATGTAGGGAGAGGAACAGAGTGCCTGACCAGATTAGGAGATAGTTTATCTTTTAACCACTGAGCCCTCATTTGCAATCCATGCCTGATGACCAGCAAGTCCTTGTCCCTGTGATGAGTCAGCTGGCAAGGCTTCAATGCCCTTTTTTCTACTGCAGGGGCAGCCACATCATAAAATGCCTGGTTTTTATGGGTCTTGGCTCCAGTACTGATTGAGGTTGGAGGCTGAATTTTTGTTTCAACCTGCAGATGTTTGTTGACATATCCTTGACCCAGGTCATGATTCCTGACCCCAAATGTATTTGGAATGGCAGGTTGACAGCATTATCAAAAGGTCACCTAGACTAGTCTACTTTCTAAGACAGGATCAACTATTCCTTCTTCCCACCAAGCATGTCAAACCTGTTTAAGATGCTCTGTGAAAAAAAGGCTGATCTTCCCAATGCTTCTTATCTTGCATAGGTGCAAGGAAAAATCTTTCTAGCTTAAAACGGACTAGATCTGCTACAAGGAAACACTTCATATCCCACCCACTGTTCACTCAAAGCTCATATTTGGTAATTCTAAAATCTGTTAGTGCAGGTAAATGTAATAGAGGGACGTAATTGAATTTTTAGTTTTTTTAATCCTTTTCGCCCTCTGGAAGAGCCTGGGCAATTTTCTGGAGCCATGACCCTCAGTTCTATCCCTTCTCTTCCAGGGTATACACAGGCTTTGTCAGCTGAGGTGGTCAGCCAGGTTTGGCTGACATGAGTAATTCCCTGGAAAAAGCTGTCAGAGATCCCTGCTGTCCCTTGCTCAGGGACTTTTATCAATGAGGGTGCTGTTGTTCTTTGAAATGTCTTTTACTGCACTGTCCTTCTAGCTGGGAACCGTTAGGTCTTTTTTTCCCCTATTTCTTTGTTTAACTTCAATATTCTCCTTTCTTCCCACGCCCAGGCCTTTTCTCCTGCAGCAATGTTCTAAAAATATTGAACGAAGAAATTGATGTCTGCTTACTTCCATGTCCCCAAAGAAGAGTGAAAATCAAGATGTAAAAGCAAGCCTTCATGCTTTGTTCTTCCCCATTTGTTCTGCAGCACTGAGAAATTGAGATGTTAATAGGCAGTGCAGCAGGCCAGATATCAGCGTAGCACAGAAGGTGCTTGCTGGAAATATATATGATTTTATGCCTGCATTTTTCTTTTGTAGCTTAATGTGTAAGGAAAGACATTACATTTTTCTGGGAGCGTGGCTGATTGATTGAGAAACTTGACTGGAAATAAAGAGGTCTGGCTTAGAGTGTTCCAGAGATGCTAACCTCCTTTTTTTTATTCTTGCTCTGCTTTCATCTTGCAAGCTTAGCCATGGTCTTTACGCTTTGTCTTTAACACTTGGAGAATGCAGCCTTTCAAAGATTAGAGTCTTTCAAAATTGACTGGAATTTCTAAGGCTGGCTATTGTAGTTGTTTGGGAACTCTAGTACTAATCTTTAATTGTTCCTTTGTAAAATGAAATAAAGGTCTTGTGGATTTAAGGAAGAGGAAGAAAAGGTTAAAATAGGTCACCTGATAGCTGGTGAGAGGGCAACACCTGCCTTCTATGCAAAGAGCTCTGGATAGGAAAATCTTCAGTGAAATCTCTGCCATCTGCCTGGTTAGGGAGAGCTGTTGCTGTTAGGATCACCAAGTGAAATATTGGCCTATACATTCTTATCAAAACAAATATGGTTATTTTACGTTCATACAATACTTTGAGATAGATACATTATTTACTATCAAAACAATACTCGTTGATAGGGAATGTTTTTGCATTACCTTAAAGATTATTTACAGGTGCTTGCTAAGCCTTGTTGCACCTTTTGATTTGAAGTCACAATTCATTGGTGATTGAATTTGCAGAGACATAACTTTTACAGACGTCTTAACATCTAAAGGTTTTAGTAGAAACCCCAGACCTTGCTGGAATGTTGTAGAGCGTCCTCTGTCTGATATTGCCAGTGAAAGCTCTACCTGTAGCTTTCTCACACTTTTGTAGCACTTCAGCCTAATTCCATTGAGCATGTGTTCACTCTATTGGGAAATAAAACTTGAAGGGTTTAGACATTTGAGTTTTGCTGAGAAGTGCTTAGCCATTCATCTTCTTTATTGTCACTTCTTAGCTCCACCAGCTGAGTTTGGTAACGGAGCATATGGGATAGAAACTGTGATAGACTGTCCTGTCTCTCCCAGCCTGCCTTGTGTCTATCTCATCTACTCCTACTTTTTTGTCTTCTCATCTGCTTTCAGAAGGAGTCAATTGCTTGATATTACTAAGTACAACAAACTGCAAAATAGTAACTTTGACATATAAAGAGCTGTATCTTCATGATGACCTCTTCTCTCAAGAGGCATGACAGCTCTGTTGTCTGAAGTGTTCATGGATTGTTCTGAAATAGTTTAAAACCAATCTTTAAGTTGCCCTCGTATCACCTTTCTTGGAAGCAAAGCATTCCTATGAGATGAACTGTGTGGTGTTCATCCCTCCTGTGAGGGTCTCCCTCAAAACACTGCACATTGGGAATTGTGCCTAGTAAGATGCAGAATGCACATTCTTTTCATATGTAGACTCCATGTTGGATGTGAACAGAGCAAAAACCAGAAGAAAAATTAATTATACCTGTGTTGCATCCCATGTGTCTATTTTGAAGCTACAAGGATGTGATTTCCATAGACTCCTGCAGATAGGACTGGAATTATCATAGCATTCACTGTGTTACTCAAAGTGATCTGTCTGGAAGGCAGGTCTTTCCACACCCTGGAAATTACTTCAGGGCTACTCACATGGCATTTTCCATTCCCTTGAAATACACCTTTTTAATCCACAATAGAAGTTATTTCACAGTATAAATGTGTGTTTTCTAGCCTTGTGTTTTTAATGATTGCCTGTCTGGATGCATAGGGAAACACACTCGACAAGGCTCCTAAACTTATTTTGCTGCAGGAGCTTCTTCCACCCCTTCTGACAATTTGTAGGGTTTGATGAATGTTTTCAGTGATAGCTGTAGAGGAAAACTTCATTTCTGTAGCACAGTGGATTTCAATAAGAGATCTGATCCAGAATAGATGCAGCTCCTACCCTGGGGGTTAAGTGTAAAAATGAAACCCATGCAACCAACCATTTTCTTGACGACTGCAAACTTTTGATGTGATCTTTTCAGAGCTATTACACAGGGTCAGGATAAGACTATTAAATGGGTCTTAGCATAATACTGCCTTTAATCAGAGAAATTGCTATTGCATGGAGGAGCTTCTAGAACATCTTAGAAAATATTTCACCAAATCACTAGGTAGTCTCACTTTGCATGAAATCAATGGCGCATTTCACTTTTGACTTCCTAGTAATGGGATTTTCTTTCTGTCACAAAACATTACTTCATTTTTGCCTTGGCTCAGAACAGATTCAACTGGTGCTAGGTAGTAGAGCAAGTGCAATGTTATTCACTGGAGTTTTGTGCTAGGTCAGTTTCTACATAGCCATTTCATGGGAATGGAGTCTCCAAAATATGTGTTGGCTTGGTTCTTCCCTTGTTCCCTACCCTTGCTTTCAATTAGAAATACCAGTTATCCATCAGCTGTGAACTCCCTTGTGAAATTTAAAGTTGCAATTGTCTGCAAGTAGTGAACCTATCCTGAGTGCAGCTTTTAAAAGAATCACTGTTTAAATAGCCAACTAAGTGGGTTTTTAGTATCTATGTCACACTGACAGGCTCTAACTGCTGTATTTTAGTGCTTAAAAATGACTATTTTCCTTTAAAGAAGTCTGTCCACAATACTAGGAGCCTCAAAAACTTCAGACTACAAATGTTTTAGTTTATTAGATTCTAATGTTATCTCCTGTAGATGTGCTGTTGCATCTTTTGAATGAAGTCAGTATTTGTACCTGGCCAGATATCTAGAGTTGGAAAATCAACCATAAAATTCAATCCACGTTGATATCTAGCCTTCAAAATATTATTTATACAAATTACTTTGACGGCCATAATGCATCTGGTTGCAGTCATTCTCTTTATTCCACACTGGAAACACTGCAGAAGTTCTTCAGGGGAATAGAGAAATAGGAATTAATCCATTGGACAAGGCAAGTTGGAGGGAAGGAGCATGAAGATTTCTTGGTGCTCTGTAATTAAGTACTTGCAGTCATTATGGGGAATAACTATTGTAGGCATATTTTGGTTTGAAACTGAATTTCCTCTGTGGGCTTTAGGAAGTATTGGCAGCTTAACACATATGGGACTTGGTACCAAGTAACAGAGTATTGAGGAAGTAATGAAGTGTCATAGCAATTGGAAGCACAATTATGTTTTTAATTATTTTGCACAATGATTTTAAACTACTGGAGCAATCCATGCTTTAACAGCTCTCCCATTTCTATGGGATTAGGTGTTAGGCATGTCTAAAGCAATTTTGCAGTCAAATGTTGCAGGTGTTAATTAATGTGAGAATGATCAAGTTTTGCTTGTGTACTCAGCAGAGGCCTAAACTCATACCAAGAGAAAGCTAAATCAAGCTTAGCACAACCAACTTTACAGCTGCTCATCTGCAGCTCAGGCCCAAGGCATCCAAATTGTATTATACAACCCAAAGAGCAGTAAAAGGGAGCCACCAGCACAAACATTGGGTTTGATGCATTCATTTTGCTGTCACATGTATTTAGTTCGCAATGCTTGTGCATTTGGCTTGTACAGCTTTCTGTCATCATTTTGTTTCTCATTACAGGGCTGTGGAAGAAGCAGGCACTGGAATATTTCAGTTTTTCCCTGATGGTCCCAGCCAGTAACTTAAATACCTGCTTTCAGGTTCACATTTTTCTGGTTAGACTCCCATGTAGAAACATTCCTCTTTACTCCATAAACTGTGTCAGGGAGAGATAAAGCTCCTCTCCAGGGAAGACTCTTGAGAACTCCTAACACAGATCTCATCTAAGCAGCTTCTGAAGTATTTGCCAATTAGAGAGCTTTTGCATGTTGTTACCTCCTCTTTTAAGCAAAAATCAACAACAAGAGGAAATTGATAGTTGGGTCAGTTGCTCTTCCTATGTGAACTAAGTGCTTGTAGGGAAGAGAGAAAGAAGGATGTGTTCAATGTGTGAAGGGAGAGTAGATATCTTCAGTAAAAATGCCAGCAGTTTATAAAATCTGACTTTCTTTCTGGTGTGTTTCAGAGGGGTTAAAGGATGAAGGAGGTTCCCTGAAGTATTAAAGAGGGGAACTTTTAATTTTGAGGAATTTGGAGAGGATTATGGATGCTGTGAGTGATTGGCTGATGGCCTTTCATGGAATTAAATATCCGTCAAATCCAGGCTGCTGTGTTGCTTTGAGAGGGATTTCAAGAAAGAGGTTTCTAGCATAGCAATTTGTCCTGTGATCCATCCATGTAAAATCTGAGTAACCAGATTTCAAAAAGAGACTTTTGTTATCCTCTTATTCTGAGAAATCAGGAGAAAATACAATTTTATCTCAGGTTAAAGGAGAATGATTGTATTAGAAGAGCCCTGGGAGTTTAGCCTGGGAAGCTTTTCACAGGGTCTGAGGGATGGCTGTGGAGCCACCTATGCTGATCAAAGGATGGGCTGTCTGGTGGGAAGACCAGAGCTGAGCACACAATGCCTTCTCCCTAGCTGGTGTGGTGACTCGCTGACTGCCAGCTTAGCAAACTGAAATGGCTTACTGCAGGGTTGGAGGAGGACCATTGCTGGCACAGAGAAAGTGCAGGGCCACAGTTTGTGATGGAAAAAAACAAAAAAATCAGGAATGTGACAGCAAGTGATTAGATCAGCCCAGGCTAACTTGGAAGCAGGGGTTTGATTTTCTGAATTTTTTTCAGTGTTTTGAATGATTCCATTCCTTGTATATTCCCCAGAGATTTCCCTCCTTGTCCATGTGTCCTGGTGGGCCCTCTGTTTTTCAGGCAGCACCACATGGCTCTGTCTGTGCTGCATTGCTGGTGCTTTCCACCTCCTCAAAGTATGTATGCCCTGCACAACTGCACTGAAGGTGCAAGTTGTTTGGCTAAACCTACTTCCAAAACTGGAACAAAGCCCCCTCAAAGTCATGTTTTTTTCTAAGTAGATAGCTTTGGGTCTCAGAGGTGGCACATATGGAGGAGAGAAATAGTATGGAATTAACAAAGGTCTGTTGCTGGGTCTTCAGTTAGGTTCACAGGAGCTGCCTTGAAGTGGTGCAGCCCCAACAGAGATTTTCCTGCATGAGGCTTGGGACACATAGTTGGAGTTCCCATCCTTGTTACTTCTGCACATTCTCTGCCAAGCTTCAGTAATCCAAATCCCTGTTCAGCTGGGGATCTTGAGGGTTTATACTGTCCTTTCTTACATGACCAAGAATCACATCTGTGGTGGTTTGTAGCTCACAGCAATTCAGATAGCAGTCCACAGTGGATATGGAATAAATAAATCATGGGCTTGGGGAGAAAATAGGTGCATGGATGCATTTCAGATGTTACTTGTGTTGCAGTTAGAGAGCCAGTTGTTCACTGCCAGTAGAATTGTGGAATTGTAGAATCATAGAATTGTAGCATCATAGACTCATAGAATGGTTTGTGTTGGAAGGAACATTAGAGGTCATCTAGTTTCAACCCCCTGGCATGGACTGGGATGCCTACTGCCAGCCCAGATTGGCTGTTTGCCATGTGGAGACTGCTGAGCCTTGGGTAATGACAGTCTGACCCAAGAGATGGTGAGCCCTTGAAACTCCCTTTGTCCAAAGGTGGAATTTGCAATGGATGGTCATTCCTAACTACCTGCTGTGGTTGTGGAGGTGACCCCAAGGTTGTGGGTAGCATGGTTACCTGAGCAGGGTGCTCAGCTGCCCTGATAGTGCAAAGAGAAATGTGTGAGTCAATGACTATCACCAAAATGATGCAGATTCTTTCAAGGTTTGGCAAGATTTGGCTTAGTTTGTGGATTTCACAGCAGCTTTGCCCAGGTCCTTACATGCAGCATGTGGTAATGGCCTGTGCCAGTGAATATGTCAGTCTGTGGTTTAGTTCTGCAACCTTTTCCAATGAACATTTGACTGTTGGCTTTCAATTTACATGTTTTAAATATGATATATACAGAAATGCTTTGCACTGTGCTCTTTCCTAAAGGATGCTCAAGATGGGCTGTAAGGATTCTTGATTGTTACACATGTGTGAAACATGTACATATGGGACAAAATTAAACAATAGACCCTCTCTTCTTGGCAAAAAAAAAGTACATGTACCTAACATGTACCGAATTAAATGCTGAAAAATCTGTATTACTGTGATGCAAACTCCATAATAAAATTCTTGGTCTTCAGCCTCACTGAAGAAACATATACAGAAAATTAACACTTCCTTTTATTGTATGATACTATTTATTTGTTAAATTCCATTGTTTTGAGGCTTATTTTTCTACCAGTAAAGTAATAAAGACATAAAGGTTCTTGTGAAACACTGTCTCAGGTAAACATCATTCATTCCCTCAAAAGAGATGCTGTGGTTTATTTTAATGGAGCAACATCTGCTCATTCAGAATTGAGTTCCCTGAACAACAATTAATAAAAATACTGCCACTAAATATGCCTGGCATATTTTTTATAAGAATAACATAAACCCGTACAACTGGGGGAAACAAGAACACAGTAAGTGCTCTTATCTGCTTTCCCCTTTCCCCCACCCTGAGGGTCTCTTAACAAAGAACTTCACTAGATAGTTAATTTTTTGGTCCGAATGCCTAAACACTGATAATTCATTTTGCTGGGAAGACTTGATGTGTTCTAAATAACAATGACTGTAGGAAGATCTCTCATTGTGTGATGATATGGAGTCAATAATCCAAAAGCATTGTACTGAGATGCTGCAGAGCCTGAGTATACAGAAGAGAGTCCTAATGAATGCATTTTCATCTTGTTCCTCACCAGCAAAATTCACTAGCCAAGAGAGCAGGTCACTGCCCCTCCATCGGTCAGCACACAGCAGATTCTCATTCTTTAGAGTGGATTTTGAGATTTGCAAATAGAAATTAAATCCCTCAAAGTGTCATAGGAGGAGAATTGTGAGTGTTGTCACTTGTGGCATTTTTTTGTTATTTTGGGGGAGGTTTTTAATATTATAAAAATATTAAGTTGCATTGCACTCATCTTGGGCATCAGTTGGTAGGGTGTTCTTAGGTTTGGTTGCCATTATCCTGTAATTTACTCCTGGTCATTCATTACAAAGAGGTTTGCTATCTCATATAACAACTAAACAAGACATGCTAACAAGCTGATGGTAGAATGTTGTAGGAAAGATGTTTTTGGAAGCGATTGAATATATTCATGTTGTACAATGATCTTGGAACATATTTTCTCTATTGACAATTAAGGAGAATTACAAATTGGACTTTTCTATTTTTTTTTCTTATTTCTCTATGGGCTTATGCTGTTAAAGAGAAAGGGAAGACTGAGTGGCTGACTTAATGTCCCTCTATTTTTAATTTCTCTGGCTGTGATTACTAATTTCAGTGACACCTTTTCCCATTATATTTTCTATTTTTCATTTATCTGGCCATGATTGCTACTTTCAGTGACACCTTTTCCCATTATATTTACATGCCACTTGATCTAGGACTGACAGCATCTCTACAAAGGTCAGTCTCTAAAAGAGCATCCTAGGATTTAGCTCCCTTAGAAGCACGCATCATTACTGAAAGGGAGAGAAGTGGTGATATTTGGGGGGATGGCAGATAGGAAGCTTTTTTTATTCCATTATGAAGGAAAAAGGCTTTCAAACAGTTGAAGCTGCACAACTGTTAACAATGCAGACTATTAAAGGGATAGCAATCAGCCTACACACCAGACACACAGATTGAATTCTTGCTGCTTGTCATGTAACCAGAGATAAGAGTTTTTTCCAGTGACTCTGATAAAATAAATGCTGTCATAATGATTCTGAGCGAGACTCATCCAGATGTTGCAGGCTTCTTGCGGTGGTATTTATTCATAAATCTTGTTAAAATATAATCAGAGAAAGCATGACTCAATTAAAGCCATCAAAACTCTGCGACAATGTTCGTGCAAATGCAATAATAATCCTAATGTGTTGACACAAAATTTGTGCAGTAGGTTACTGGCATATCTGAGCCTACTGATTAGAGCTCACTAATTAATACAACACTAGCTTCTTACAAGTGAAAGAGGACATGTAAGTTCCTCTGTACAGGAAGGATTATGGATTATGCCCTTTTTGCCTGTGTGCATATGACTGCTGGGACTTCCACAATGCTTAAAATTCTTAAAGATTTTCATATTTATTAACTTGTACATGTGCTCATTACTTGCTTCCCCCACTCATGTCTATACAGTTGTTACCTGGTCCTGGTGCATGATACCATTTCATTCAAGAGTTTTGTTGTGTAAAATAATTAGAGAAGCATATGTAGATGAAATGGAGTTTTTATGAACCATTTTGAGGACAAAACAACTTGCATAAACTAGGGTATCACCACTCTTCTTTCAAACACTTGACTGCAGCCATACCAGCCTGCTTTTCATTTCCCTCTGGTGAGCTGTATTTAAAGAAGCAAAAAATACTTTAATTCTGTGTTTCCTTCTAAATAATCTGCCACCCTGCTGTAGGGATACCACTCAGTTACCACTGGGAGAGGATGGTTCTGAGCTGATGATTCTGTTAGGATGTGATCACGCCATGACAGATTTAACTGTGAAGCTTTAAGACTACTTGTGAATTCCAAAAGGAAACAATTTAGCTTGAAAATTGTAACATCATGTGTCAAATATAATTCGGAAGCAGAAAGAGCGCAGGGATAATTCTTGACGTTTGGGCTCAACGTTAAAGCTGGATGAGCTTTTTGGGGACTGAAGTGCTGCAACGAAAGTCTTGAGGATACTTACATTTGGCCAGTCATGCCTTAACTTGTATCTTAGCAAGTTCAGGAGCATTCAGAGTAGCTGGATGGAGGGAGGCTAAGCACACTTGGTAATTTGACATGCAGTGGCTTGCTGCTCCCTGGTAACTTGTTTGTGACTGACACTGCGGTGAGACAAGTTAGGACTCCTGCTAAAAATTTGTAGCAAGCCTGATAGAAACAAATTCTCACACTGCAGGACAGAAACCACAATGCTGAGGCTTGTAAGCTGCAAATTGATTCTATAAGGCCCAACTGTGCAAGCCCAATGGCTTTATCTTTCAATAACATTGCGCACCGTTGCAAATGGTTCCCTGGGATTCAGATATGTTCTGATTGCCTCACTCCATACCAGAGGGCTTTCCCATCAATCTCTGAACACTGACAGGCAGCTCCTCCTCTCCTGTCACTACACAGCTAACATTTTCACACTTGGGAGAAATGTGCAAGAGAGGTGTGCAGCTGTTGAGCTAATACCTGGCTTTAAGCATGTTTACATCCTGTCTTGATTCTGGCCAGGCATCAGAAAATTCTCTTTAAGTCAGACTGAGGAAGGTGAAACTGAAAATAAAGAAAAACATAAAACATGCCTAAACCCTCCCAATTACAAACTAAATTCAAGTTGCAAATTATAGGAGAAGGAATGAAAGAAAACTGCCCTTGATATAAATTCACTGATCTACAAAGTACCTCTTGGTGTGCTCAGGGGAGTTCCTTTAGAGTTGTCTCATGAGAGATTGTGTCCTCCCACATGCCCTACATCTCAGACTGTTTATGCAGAGAGGTCCTAGAAGAGAGTCTCAGGTATTATATTTGATGACTTGCAGCCCTCCATGGGTTCCCTTCAGTTACCCCATTTTCCCTTCCAAAATACATTTACCTTTGAGTTATTCAGGGAATATATTTTTAGCTTCTGCTGGTAAAAGGACTCTTCCACTTTTTGAAGGTGCAGGTGCTACTTTTGCAGACTGGATGATGTTTCCTGTACTGGACTGGCCTGGGGTCATTCCTTAACTCTGAGAGCTACTTTCATCTCCCTCACTCCCACGGTGAGCCAATTTGTATGCTTCAGTGTGAAGTATCTCCATCCACTAACCCTGTCTTTCTTCATGCACAAGCTGATGTAAAATGTATGTAGCTCATTTTTTCTTTTGAGAGCAGATGCTTTAGGTGAAAAATAGGTTTGGAGTGATTGACTCTTCAAATCAATCTTTGGTATTCTAACACACAGAATTGAGCTACCTAGGTTTCTTTGCCTTTGCAAACCACACTGCAGGGCAGAAAAGTGCTATTCTCTGTATTATTCCTAGCAAACCAGAGCACAAAGAGGCTAAGAAGAGATTCCTCCAAGTATTTCAACAATCACTATTGTTTTTGTGGCCCTCTGTGGCTGAATCAGTGTGCAGGCCACAAGTGTCCTACTGAATGCCCCAAGTACCAAAGCACTCTTTGCGTCTAAAGTCCTGAGCAGTCCTCATCCTACATGGGCACGGACAATGAGCAGCTGTCTGTGCCTTCTAGACATTTCTCTGCCTGTGTTTTAAAAGTCCAAGAAGAGATTGAAGGGGTTGGAGAAGCTTGTGTTCAAAAGTTATTGATTAACAGGCAGCAGCCCAGTACCTAGTCCGTGTGTTGGGGATGTGGGGAGATGAAGGTTTGATGTCCAGCTCTGCTTAAAACATTCAAAACCTTTCAGCATTTCAAGCAGAATAAGAAAGAGACTGGCAGCTCAGGTACTTTATGGTGGGAATAACTCTCTCACAACTTTAATCTCTCTCAAAACGTTTGAGCTTATGTTGGAGCATGGACGGGTGCTTTGGGGGGAGGTGGAAGATGCCCCATATGAGCTGCTGTGTTTGCCATCTTATGGTCCCAAGACTTTGATGTCTGGATGACAGTAGTGTGACATTTGTTAATGTCTAAGAGTCACCTAATCCATTTGGTTGGATTATACATCTAGCTCACTCTTAAAATCTTGGGGTGCGGTACTGTTTCTCATTTTCATGCTGAAGAGAAGACTTATTTGCAAGCCTATCAAGATTCTGCTGGTTAAAAGCTATAAACTGTAATTTCATAACCCTTTATTGTCTCAAAGTGTATATCTGAGGAAGCATTTCAGCAGGCTGAAGTAGTATTGATGCATTGTCTAATGGATCCAGAGCAAACATTGCTCCTCTGTGGAGGGCAATCTAAGGACTGTGGCCCAAAAAAACCAGGTAATAGCTGAAATGTAATCATCACCAGCAAGAGAATGAGTTTATGACAGGAATTACTACAGGGAGAAAAAAATGTTTTGGACAGAACAAATACTTTCTGAAGGATGGATGCATGGCTTTGTGCTTATGATTGAGAAAGTTCAGGTTAAGTTTGCTGAGGGGGATATTTCTGTGAAATCTCTCTTGATGAAAGTCAGGTCCTTAATTTAAAAAGGCTGTCGTACTGTCTGCAATCTATTTATCAAAGTAGGATGGAAGACAGTTCTCTTCAAATTTATAGCATCGTCAGCTTGTAAATGTATAAGTAAACTGAAGTAGAAAGTGTTGTGTTGTTTTAAAAACTGATTACTTTCTGGAAAAGACCTCTGTCTCTGTTTGCTTGTCTCATTATTGTGACAGCATTTCTCTGATAGCTTGCTGCTGCCAGTCCTTGTTAGACAGGCAAACACATAGGTGCTCTGTGGGAGCTGCTATGTTGTCCTCCGGATGGACTGTGTCCTCTGTCTTCCCAATTTCCCTGCGGTAGGCTACTGCAAACTGAGCATTGGGAAACTTGATTTCAAAGCTGCAAGTCTTGTAATTATGGCTTCAATTTTCATCTGTCAGAGAAGCCCCATAGTCTTCATCTACCCCAAGGGTGTGAGATGGGGTCCATGTGCACTAACATTTGGATGTTTCAATAATCCAAACTACTGACTGAAATCCTCTTTAAAATCACTGGACTGCCTTTGGAGAATGATCTGTCTGGTTCTATCACAGTGGTTGTCAAGTGACAGCCTCAGGTGTTTAAACTTAAGTGAAAGCAGTGTCACCTATTTTACTAAGATCTTACTGGAAAGAGTTCTGGCCAGCCATAGAGGACCAGATGTTCAGAGGAGCTCAGGTCTCAGGTTAGGCACTTAAATGAGGTCAGTTTTTCACTTTTGTTTCTCTCCATGTAAACTAGAAGGTGCTCAGCAGAGCTGCAAAGTGAAGGTTTGTGGTTTCAGTTCAGTGTCAAAAATAAAGCAACGTCAAAAATACAGCAATGACAAAAGGATCTGGATGTCTCAGGAAATTGCAGCATTTTAGCACCATTGAT